>NC_060129.1:63680471-63991076 GCF_021461395.2 Schistocerca americana
CACATTTGGCCCTATCAGATACCATACACAGTCTAGAAATGACCAAGTATTGCAGTGAGGAAGTGCCAGGAAAGGTTCAGATACCTACTCTAGAAGCGAGATTTGGAAAACATCGAACAATGGCAGGATCTCAACGTTTGGTTTCTTGAGACAGGGATTTGATATTCAAATTAAAGCTAAGAATTCAGACCTGGCTGCCCTTGAAAATTCTGATATGTGCTCTTGAAGAAGTTATAACAGATTCGGATTATTTTAAACTGACTGTGTAGTTGATGAGGCCTTACCTCCACTCCCACCAACTTTGACAGTGAAATGGATTTCAGTAAGGAACAAATTCAGTCTGTTCAGGAATACTTGACTATTTTCACATACTTGTCAGGGTTTTATGCCAGATCTGTTCTTAAGAAGCTGAGATGTGAGACATCTAAAACGTAATTAGTGCTAGATAAAAGACTTTTACTAATAGAAAATGATGAACACATAAGAAAGGTGAACAGATTTGTGTCGTAGTGTCCTAATAATGGGTCATTAATGTTGTTCTTTTTACTTATTTTGTTGTTAAAATCATGGCATCTAGAGAACATGAACACAGCTTCATGAGATGCTCTTCCCGCCGGCCAGTGTGGCCGAGCGGTTCTAGGCGCTTCAGTCTGGAACTGCGCGACCGCTACGGTCGCAGGTTTGAATCCTGCCTTGGGCATGGATTTATGTGATGTCCTTAGTTAGGTTTAACTAGTTCTAAGTTCTAGGGGACTGATGACCTCAGCTGTTAAGTCCTATAGTGCTCAGAGCCATTTTAGATGCTCTCCCCTGAGATATTTACTGTTGTTGTAATTAAAAGAGAAGACTTCCACCTAAGGGACTTTTCTTGTAGTAAGGTAGATCAGACTGACCACAGAATTATTCAGTGTGTAACAAAAGTACCATGTATATTTTTTTCAATAATTATGTTTAAACATTTAACGAGAGCCATAATGGTAACAGCAGCAAGATGAGAAAATATTCAACTGTATATTAGTTTGGAATAAATTTTCTGACAGGTTAACAAACATTTACTTTTGTCATTTTCCCCTCATTCCTAGTTTTCTCTCCTCAATATGCGTAACTGCACTTTTAGCACTGAATGTTCATAAAACTAGGCCTATATATTATTTTTTCATTTTGTTTAAAACTTGGTTACATGAGGGTTTAAAATTTAATTAATCCCAGCGACAATATCGATACGATCTTTGGTGAGTCATTTATGTGTCAGTGAACTACATTTTTGTCAAAGTAATTAAACATAAGGTCATCAGAGTAATTACTTCATCCTGTCTTCTAATTTTTACTAAAACTATCTCTATCACAGATACTCTTGTAGGGTAATTTACAGGCTGTGATGTATGTCGGTTTCACTCTCAGCATTTTTCTTAACGAGCAATAAAATTTTGTATATCATCTCAGACACAATGGCAACGCGTTTGCGATAAATTTTCAGCGCCCTGTGACCTTGAAACGGCAAATGATAAAAACGTTAATGTTTAACTTGAAAATGATTGACGATAAAAACTCACTCCTCAAAGAGCACTCCTATACGTAGACATTAACTGCCGATAATCGTTATATGGGTCTTAGTATTGCAATGACTATAATAAGTCATTTCAAGGCTGACGTGTTTTTGTAAATATCACGTATGCGCACATGAAGTCCTGTGAGAGGCCCGTATCGAACGCTGACGAAATTCGCGGTCGTCGACTTTTGCGTGTGGGGTGAAAGTGATGTCACGTTTGCGGGAAGTTGTGCGAAACGAGTGTTACCAAATTGGCTGTGAAGACAGCAATACAGGTAGAGATTTCAGTGCAGTGACCTCCTTCATAATGTTTCATTTTCAAGCAGTCAAATAATTCTTTCAGTTTACAGTGGAGTAATGTTATTTCAAACGATTAGTTACTGTATCGAAATTAACACTGTGACACAGTTAGTTGCAAGTTCATGCTCGTTTTAGAGAAACATTCCGTCGCTAAAAGGTTGCCACTACTATAGTATAACGTTTACTAAATTGAAACTGTAATAATAAATCAAGATACTACTACAATAAAATTGAGAAAGTGACTCGCTTTAGCGTGAATTAACTGATTTTGATGATGGACCCCGTCAATACTACTATACTACTTATGCATGTAAGGATTGGAAAATTCTTATCCCAATTATAAAAAAAGAACTTCTGGTAGACAGTTGCACAATTTCTGATGTCACTTGAGACGAAGCAAGTTCAGTATCCTGGCTCATCTTCTATGTTTTTCAATCCCGATAAATTTTCGAAAGTAGCTATAGTAATGATAACTGTAATAATGACAATATGATACTGCACCTAGTACCCAGGGAGTGCATAGTGATTTCAGGTTCTTAAATAAGCTTAGCCCTACTGACTTCCACTCTCATTACACACTACTTACTAATAGAGTTGCAGTTATCTAATTAGTTAACTCAGAAACTTTGTCTATTGTGAATTATTGTTAATTGAAAAAGTTCATACAATACGACCATACAAATGTAGCATGTGGTGGGAAACGTATTTCAGCATGTTAACGAATATCATTTGAAAGTACCTATTTCAAGAATTCCACAAGGTATCTAAAATTGTCTGAAACTAATTATCTTCTGAATCAATTATTATTAAAGCTAACTACTGTTACAAATTATGTCGAAATTACTGATAGATTCTGAACTTGGATTTTATAATTTTATTAGTAAATTTTTATGTTCCATTTGATATGCAGCATTTGTTGATTACATAGCTAATTATAAAGCTCAGTATTTGGAGGGTTATAAAATATTTTATGCAAGATGGCTGCTATCAATAATGAGTAGCGTAGAACATATTGTTCATAGGCGAAACTACATACAGACCTAGTACATGTGAGGTAAGGCAGTCTGTGGCTGAGGGTAAATGGAGCAACATTTGTATCTCTTGTCATGAGCTGTGTGCTGTAGTCTGATAACTAACATTCTGAAATATTCACATATATTGTGTACTGTACGATTCCTTCATTCGTGACTTTTCTGACAGTAATTACTTATTAATTCCGAGTGAGAACTTATCATTCACTCCCATGAACAATGACCTCTTAGCAGGGCAGTGTTGTCGGACTTTATTATTTTTGTGCACTATCTCAATGGTTTAGAGTTCCTTAAATGTGTATGAGAGCAATGTCATGGATTACTAATACGTTAAATTTTTGTGACATGTGAATCGCTTTCAGTTGCTGGGCTGTGTAGTGTGATTACTAAAACTAGGACAATTTAACAATATATGAATCAGTGTAGTAGCTTTTCTTTGATTCAAACTACATGTGAGACCCAAATCTGGCCTTATCGATGAATACTTTACACTGTGAGTGTAATTAAAGTGTTTTAAACCTACCTCTGGTGTCGACCACAGTATCGCTTTAGACTATTAGTAGAACCAGCATCTTTCAGCCAGTTCTGGAGGCAGCACAGCCACCGAGAACAGTAGAAACTTATGCAAAAGAAAACAGGATAGTTCTATATTCTTCCTTCAAAAGTACTATAGGTTCAGTTCTAAATAAGCATAAATATTCATTCTAAGCCTCCAATTAGCCACGAATGTAAATCAGTAGGCTTGCTATGTTTTTCTTCTACAGACCACTGGATGACAGAAACGTCCATACCCAGGTACTCAGGGATATGACACAAAACTTGTTATTCGAACAAAAATCAAGAAGATATTAAAAGAAATTACTTCTTTACGAATTTGCGAGAGCTGCAGGGAAGAGTGACATTCCAAGACAAGAAACATTGTGAACAAATTGAGAAACAAGAGTAATGGGAAAGGTGGAAGGCCCACAGTTCTTACCGGGACTGGAGAAAGATCTTTTGTAAAAGACAGTATCTGTGTCAGTGATGTGGGTCTCTCAATATCAGTCTTTGAATTGAGGTGCATGATTAAATCATATCTTCATACCTATAAAAGGAAAGTAGACTGCTTTGCTGATATCACTGTGCAACAATGAAAATGTCAATCGAATGAAAATAGCCGATTCCTATCAGTTCTAATGTACTTATCGTGAATATCACAAAGACAATTCAAAATTAGCTCTAGTTTTCATTTTACACTGTTGAATTACGGTGAGATTATTATATACGGATTTCTATGTTAAGTTTAAAACCAAATATTATATTGGTTTGTTAAAGTCATAATTACTAGTAACAATGCATTATATCATTGTCTTTGCCCTTACCTGTGCATTATTTTAGCTATAAACATTTTGATATAAGTCTTAGTGATCTTTTTGTCTCCCTCATCTTCAACTTCATAGACTTTATGAATGCATGTAATAGTTTTTGCTGATTTGTTTCCAGATTAACTACCAATTGTTCAAGGTGACTTCTACTGAAGTGAACAAAAATGCCACGAGTTTGTGTTAACAGTGCAGACACATTTTGCTGTGTGTGGGGAGAAGTGACATTTGCTTTACAAAAGAGAGTGAACCTCTAGTAGACCCTAAAAGATTCTGCTCCCGCCCTTGCACATCAAGTTGGGTCTCATGAAAAACTTTGTTAAGGGATGATCAAAGATGGTGACGCATTTAAGTACTTAAGGCAAAAATTCCCTTCCAGGTTGAGATTTTCACTCTGCAGCGGATGGCAGATTAAAACTGTGTGCCCGACCGAGACTCGAACTCGGGACCTTTGCCTTTCGCGGGCAAGTTTGGAAGGTAGGAGACGAGACACTGGCAGAAGTAAAGCTGTGAGACCGGGTGTGAGTCATGCTTCGGTAGCTCAGATGGTAGAGCACTTGCCCGCAAAAGGCAAAGGTCCCGAGTCTGAGTCTCGGTCGGGCACACAGTTTTAATCTGCCAGGAAGTTTCAAAAATTCCCTTACTTAAGTGATGCCAAAGTAAAGAAGGCCACCTTTGTAGGCCCACAGATTCGAGAGCTTTTTGGAGACCATACTTTTGATAGAATCATACAAGGTGATGAGAAGCACGCATGGGAATGTTTTAAGGCAATCTATCAACAGTTCTTATGGAACAAACGCACAAGAAATTACAAGGAGATTATAGATAACGTGTTGTCATCTTATGAAAAACGAGGTCCATACATGTGACTGAAAATGCATTTCTTACATAGTCATCTTGACTTCTTCCCCAAAGATTGTGGTGCAGTAAGTGATGAACATGGGGAGCGATTCCTTCAAGATACTGCCACATTTGAGAAGAGGTATGCCAGAAAGTGGAGCCCTACTATTTTAGCAGATTACTGCTGGACTGTCATAAGGGATGTTCCCTTGTTTGTGTATAAACGTAAAGTCAAGCGAAAACGGTCATCTTCTGTATTTATCTCCGAACAAAATATGTAATTGTATATACTATACGTATGGACATTTAACATTTCTAATCCTTTATATATATTTGTGGCCAGTTACTTTATATATTTTCTTTTGTGCTTTACATAGTTCTGGTACAATGTACACTTACAGAGTATTTTCAATCATGTAATATCATCTTCATTTTTTCTTATTATTTTACTTTTGTACTCCCAGAATGGCACTGAAATTCATCAATGCATAACACATAACATAATTCAAGTAATTATTCAGTTAAAATTTGTTATGCTGAATCTTGGAACATGAATACATACTTAGTTAGTGAGTTATTTATACAAAAATGTAGATTACTTTTTCAAAAACTAGAGCTAAATATTTATGAAGATGATGCATCTGTATCATTTTATATTGAAAGAAACATAACTAACTCAAAATCATGCAACTTACACGCTTCTACTTCAAATTTGTTGTTCAGTGTAATATGCTTGGATGGGACTGGGGAAAGGCATTTTTAGAGAGACAAATTCTGAACTGTCTCACATATTTACAGTCAATATTTCAAGGAATTCTGCTAATGTAAATGGGAATGTATAACTTTTTAGGGAAATAGCAAGCTGAGGTTGAAGGCGTCCCTGTGAAATATCTTCAGTTTTGATAAAACTAAGTTTCAAGACATACCAGCAAAAGAAAGCTCTTGTTTTGCCAGACATGTCGACGTCCTGAGAAAACCTCTCATGTTATTTGGGAATGCACAGGAGAATTCCTTCTCCCTTATCTTATTTAAAAAGAAAAGCCAAAATGGCCTGACTGGATTTACAGTCACCTCCTGGAATGCAAATGAACACTGCAGATCGGCTGGCTAGAACAGAGTTGTTTGGCAATTGGTTTCAAACTCACTTCCTCCTGTTTGCCTTAAAGAGAGAAGGAAGGAGAGTAATTATTGAAGATAATCTCTCTTGTGACATCTCAATGACAACTTCGGAGCCGTATGAGGAAGACAACATAAAGTTCATTTGCATTCCACTGAACGCTACTAGTCTTCTGCAATGTTGTTTCTTTTTGTTCTCTGAAGAGTTTCTCTGGTGGAGGAGGATGACTGCAAATGAAAAGAAGAAACAGCGTTTTCTGTTGTACATTTAGTGGCGCATTGGCGAATATTCTGCATTTAGGTGAACAGACAGCTTCTACAAATTTAGTGAAACAATTGAGAAATGTGGATATTAAATGCGATGTGAGTCTTACAGCATCTCCCTATTATGCCAGAAATAAGTCTTGTGCTATGAGACATGTGGGAACTGAATTCCACAAATGTTTGGAGACGGTGAGTAAGACAGTCAGTTTTCAATGTGACAAAACGTATATGTTGCCCATAGAACCAGGGGTGATATGGACGTTATTTTCGGATAGGATATGCATTAAAAGAACAAACAGCTTTCATAGCCATTTTATTATTTGATTTAAAATATCTTTTATTTCCCCTGAACTCTAAAGAGTGGTTTATGTTCCTTTAGCCTTCCCCTTAGTGGGGAATTAGTTTAAGAGTAGAGAAGTCGACATTCCTGCATACCAACACGTACTGCTGCATGCAATAGAATGACTACCGTACTGCCATCTGTTGGCGACGGCCGGCAACAGTTGCGCGGCCCGCCCTTCGCCTTCCAGAGCGGCCGACAGATGGCAGTCACGTTTATTTTCACTCTTTGACGTCTTGACGGAAAGTATTTGAGGTAGAGTTCATCTGAACAAAAGCATATCTCTTGTTCTTTAAAGACTTTGGTATGACAGAACATAGATTTGCAGTAACTTATTCTAAAAATATTTAATACTCGTTCCTATATTTTCTGTCATATGTTATATATTTTACAGCACTTTCAATGACCAGTTGTACAATATTGGTATCAGTTATAATTTTTGGCATCTAGAGGGTTGGATCCCCTCCTTCGAAAGCGTCAGATTGCAAAGCCTGGGCTACTCTCAGGGTGGAATCTCCGTCTTCGAAGATTGTGTGTGTCTGTCTGTCTGTCTGTCTGCCCGCTGCTGTCGCTGTTCGTTCGTTTCGTTCGTTCGTTCGTTCGTCCGGCCGTCCGCCTGCTGGCTGTCCATCGCCGTCGTCGTAACCGCTGCCGCCGCCGCCGCCGCCGCCGCCGCCTGCTGTTCGTCCGCCTGTTCGCCGCCGACGCCGACGCCGACGCCGCCTGCTGTTCGCCGCTGCCCATCGCCGACGCCGACGCCGACGCCGCCTGCTGCACGTCCGTCTGTCCCTGTCCGTCGCCGTTCGTCTGCAATGAGTACTCCCACCTCCACCGTCATCTACACCTCCCCCTCCCCCTCTCCCACAGTCACTTCCTGGAGTGCCGCCTCTGGCCTCCCTCCTTCCACCTCCCCTTCCCTTCCTCCACTTACCCACCCCCCTATCTCCTCCCCTGCTGTATACCCACACCTCTACACCCTTCCTCCAGCCTCCACACCCTCAACAGCTCCCACTACTACCCCCGCCCTCACGTACGCCTCTGTTGCCGCCTCTGCTGCCGCCCCTCAGGTGGTTGGCTTCCCCTCTCTCACCGACCCCGTCGCTTCGTCTTCTGCATCTCCCGCACGCATCACGTTGCGCCGAGCCACCATCGCCACCACTGAACCAGCTGCTTCTCCCGGTGCCTCCACTACGCCACAGGGATCTGCCACCCGCCACCTCCCTCTCCTCCCCGTCCCTCTCCCCTCCTCCCAGCCTCCAGTCTCCAAAAAACCCCAAAAGCGCGTCCTTACCGACTCTGCTCCCGCCACTTCCCACAAAAAATCAACGCCACCTCCCCCTCCCCCTCCCCCTGCCGTCACCATGGACACCACCCCTCCTCCTGCCACCCCTACCTTGGCCCCCACCCTCCACACCTTTGTCCTGTCCACTCCCGATCCTAAGTTCCTCGACGCTCGTACCCTCACCAAGGAAATACGAAAGTACTTACCTGGTGCTCCCATCTCCCAACTCATTCCCCGCAGGGACTCAGTCCTTATCAAGTCCCCATCCCCATCATTTCACACAGACCTCCTGCGAAAACTCCCACGAGTTATGTTTGGCCCCCACGCCTCTCTGACACCCTTCCTTTCCGCTTCCACTCCTCGTCAGCCCCAGCCTCCCCGTCGCCCCCCCACCTACACCGCTGTGATCACCAAGCTCAGCCCGGTGATCACAGAGGATGAAGTGTTGGTAGAATTGAACTCCCACCCGGACTTGGACATCCGCTCTGCTCGCCGTATCCACAATGCCTCTGGTCCCACCTACCTCATGCGGGTATTCTCAGAGTCCGCCCCGTCCATAGACCATCTCCTCACCCAGGGTGCCCTGATATACCACCGTCGCCACCCTGTTGAATCCTCCAAATCCCCTCCCCAATCCTACCGTTGCCAACGGTGCCTGATGTACAATGACCACCTGACTCCCAACTGCAAAAACCCCCCCACCTGTCCCCATTGCAAGGCCTCCCACTTTCTCAAGAACTGCCCCAACCTCGCTGCTCCTCCTTCCTGTAATACCTGCAATGGCCCCCATCCCACATACTCCTACAAGTGTAAAGCTAAACCCCCTCCAGCCACCCCTGAACTTACAGTCCCAGTTCGTCCCGTCGATCCTCCTGTCCATCCTAACAATTCCCTCCGTCCACCCCCCACGGCCGAGGACATCATCCGGTTCATTACCGTTGTACTCCAAAACATTCACCCTTTTCAGCGCCCGCACACCTTCCAACAAATATCCCTTGCTGCTCGCTCTGTGTTCCACCTGAACACCTTCGCCACTTACTCCCACAACCAAGCCCACTTCACCTTCACCCGCCTCGACACCCTAGTTTAAGTCTCTTCCCTTCCCTCTCTTCCCCCCCTCCTTCCCGTCATGGCGCGGCACGAGTCTCGCATCCTCTTCCAGAACATTCGCTCCTTCCGCTCCAACAAATACCTCCTCATGCACACCCTCTCCCACCACCAGGTCGACGCCTTCCTCCTGAATGAAACCTTTCTCCAGCCCCACCATTCTGTCCGCTCCTCCCCCTATATCCTCCACCGCACTGATGCTCCTGGTCCTCGTGCGCAGGGTGGAGTCGCGATTGGCCACCTTAAGCATATCCCCGTCCGGCCACAACCTCTCCTCAATGACCCCACTGAACACCTTATCCTTAGCGTCTTCTTCCCCTCCCTCACCATTACCTGTGCCACCATCTATGTCCGCTCCACTGCTCCTCTTCCTTATGACTTCATCTCACACATTGATCACACCTTCTCCACCTATGTGTTTGCCGCCGACCTCAACGTCCATAGCCGCACTCCTGCTGCCCTTCGGCGGTGGCATCAGTTCCTCTCCACAATCCAGGGTGACCTTGTTCCCATTCCCCAGCACACCCGACCCGAAAGTAACACCACCCCCGATGTTGTCATTGCCTCCGCCAACCTCCTTGGGCGTATCACTGTCGCCGTCCTTGACCCCACAGGTAGCGATCACCTCCCTGTCCTTCTCACCATAACGTCTGCAAACCGCCCCCCTCCAGCTCCGCAACCTGCACCCCCTCCCAAGGTCGTCCATGACTATCGCCGTGCCAACTGGGCTGCCTACCGGGACTCCATCTCCACCCAGGTCGAAAGCCACCCTCTTACCTATCGCCATCCTGACGACATCATCCGCGCCTCGTCCTTCCTTCAGACGGTAATTACTGACGCCGTGGAGGCCCATGTTCCTACTAAAACCATCCACCCACACCGTCCCACTCTCCCTCCGCGGGCTGTCCTCCTCCTCCGTGAATCCCGCCGCCTCTATCGCTCCTTCCTCCGCACTCGTGACAGGGATACACTCCAACGCCACCGGCAAATACAGCGACACGTACGGAACCTTATTACAGCAACGAAACGCCGGGACTGGCGCCAGACCTGCACACGACTCAATGCCACCCTCTCTATCAACTCCTCCAAGTACTGGTCTGCCTTCCATCGTCTTACTGGTTCCCTTTCCGCTCCCCACTACCCCCTTCTCCATAACGATCGCCCCCTTCCAGACAACCTCAGTAAGGCCAACCACTTCGCTTCCCACCTTTCCGAGGTCTTCTCCATCCCCGATGATCCCCACTTTGATTATTCTCTTTTCCCCACCGTCATGGAACGTGCTGATACCTCAGTCGCTCCACTTGCTCCTAGCCTCCAGTACTTGGGGCAGTTGCCCCCCTCGGACGTCAACACTCCCATCACAGCACAAGACATTAAACTTCTCCTCCAGTCCAAACGCAACACGGCCCCTGGTCACGACTGTGTCACCTACCGTCACCTTCGAGAAAGCCCCTATTCCTTCCTAACTGTCCTCGCCCATCTCTATAATGTCATCCTCTCTACTGGCTTCTACCCTGACCTGTGGAAGACCTCCCGCGTCCTCCTCTTCCTCAAACCCAACAAACCCCCTTCTGCCGCCTCTTCCTATCGTCCCATCTGCCTCACCTCCGTCTTCAGTAAGGTCCTTGAATCCATCCTCTCCCACCGTATCCATCGGCACCTTGCTCAACACCACCTCCTCCCCCTTACCCAGTGTGGCTTCCGACCCTCCTTCTCTGCTGATGACCAACTCCTCAACCTTGTTCACCTTCTGTCCCTCCAGCTCAACTCCCGTCGCTCCGCCATTTTTGTTTCCCTTGACCTCCAAAATGCCTATGACCGTGTATGGCATCCCGGTCTCCTCTTTAAACTCCAAACCTACGCCCTGCCTATCAATTTTGTCCGTCTGGTCGCTTCCTTCCTCTCGCACCGTCCTTCCTATGTCGCCCTCCACAACACCAACTCCCGTATCTTTTATCCCACGGCTGGCGTCCCCCAGGGTTCTGTCCTCTCCCCTCTCCTTTATCTCTTGTATACAGCTGATATGCCCAAGCCACCCCCACCAGTTCACCTTCTCCAATATGCTGATGACACCGCCTTCCTGGCTCTCTATCCTACCCTTCAAAGGTCTCAACGTACCCTCCAAACCCACCTTAACCAGTTCACCACTTGGTGTAACCAGTGGCTCCTCCGTCTCAACCCCTCCAAAACCCAGGCAATCATCATAGGCCGTACCACTCGCTCCTTTCGCCTCCAAGATTTCTACCTCACCCTTTATGGTCGTCCTATCCAACTCACCCCCACCCTGAAATACCTTGGCCTCACCCTTGACCGACACCTCACCTGGACCCCTCATCTCCTGACCATCCAGCAGAAAGCCCATTCCCGCCTCCGCCTGCTGAAACTCCTGTCCGGCCGGACATGGGGATTGCATCCTTCTACCATCCTCCACACCTACAAATCCCTCATCCGTCCTATCCTCTGTTATGCCAGCGTCGCCTGGATCTCCGCCCCCACCCGCTTTTACAAGGCTCTCCAAATCCTTGAACGCCATGCGCTCCGCCTTGCCTTCCGTATCCGCCTTCCTTCCCCCACACGGCTCCTGTATGACCTGATCCCCTTCCCCCACCTCCTCTTGTTCCTCCAACATCTCCGCATCCTTTACATTGTTCGCAGGGTTGATCCCCCCCACCCTCTGGTTTCCTCCTTCCTCTCCACCCCCCGCCCGTTGCCGCGCCTCTATCGCTGTATCCCTCCCTCTCTCCACCTCCACACCCTCCATCTCCTTCATCAGGGCAATTTCCAACGCCTCCCCCTCCCGGATGACGAACTTCGCCGTGACATATACCCTTCCTTCCAACTATAACCCGGCCTTGTTCCCCCCCCCCCCCCTCCCCAGGGCCCCCTTCTCCTCTTTCCTCCTTCTCCCAGAGCGGATTTTCCTCCATCCCCCCCTCCCCTGAGACCCTGCACCCCATACTTGCCTCTCTCCTTCCCACATCCCTCCCTACCTGGCCCTCTTCCGAGCGCCCCCCATTTCCCCTCCCCCATCTCTTCCCCTCCCTCCCTTCTTCAGGTCTCCCTCATCTCCTTGAACCTGGCAGATCCTCTGTATTGATCAACATCAGTGTGCCACGTCAGTGTTGTGTTTCGTGCTTTTCTCGTGTGCGTCAAGAGGTGTGATTTTAATTGTGTGCTGCCTTGAGGTTCGCCGTCAGTGCTACGCTGTGTGCTATGCCAGCCGTCAACACCTTTATGCTCCAGTCATACTGTGCCTTGTGTTTCTTTTAATCGTCGCAGTGTGTGGCTTTTTGTGTGTGCTACTTTTAAACAGTTTTTTATCTCCATTTTACAGTCACCCCGTTTTTTGTATATTGCCTTCCATGATGTTCTCCCTTTTTATATCTATGTTCGCCTTCTTCTCTCCTTTGCTGTTTTTAAATGTCTTCTATTGTTTTGTTCTCTGTCTTTCGGCTGAAGAGCAGCGCATATGCTGCTGCCAGCCCGCCCCGATAGGGGAATTGAAATACAATAAAGAAAAAAAAAAAAAAAAAAAAAAAAAAAAAAAATAATTTTTGGCTGGAGCAGATTCGAAATGTGATCGGTTTTCCATAACTTTTATTGAACGTTGGGACGTGTGGGTTGGATCTATGCATTAGTGATTCACGTCATATTTTGGAACCAGCGATAGCCATTAGGTAATTCATTTCAAAACCCAGAAGCTCTAGAACTGATGCCTTTCGAACAAGCAAAATATATTTGCTCTGCAAGAAATAATAAAGGTGCTATAAAACAATAATATTCAAAATTGGTGTCACTTCCCTTGTAAACTGTGACTTAATAAAACGTGTTTCAACTTTTTTCTGTTGTTTGAATATAGCTGGAGGAGAAGATGTTCGATACTGGAACATATTTCGATGAATAGAGAACTTTCGCCCATTAAAAAAATTTTCGACTGAGGACAAGGCTGGAACGACATGACGAGGCAGTTCGACTACACATTCAACAGTCGAGTCAGGCGCACAGAAGGCTGTAGGGGGTTGAACCCATAGCTTCTGATTTACAGGCCTCATGGCGCAACTGTGACGTCATCGCCGCTAGGCTGTGGCTGCAAACTTCCATCATACTGCAAGAGTGAAAGCCTAACAAAATCACGAGACTTACATCTCGACTATCAATCTGTACGCCATTTACAGAGAAATAGTGCCGGCCTTTATCATTCATAAAGAAACTATGTGGTTCCTGTATGCTGTAGTGCAAAATGCATATTACGCTGGTTACAATACTCTTTGATTTCCTTCTATTGTGTTTCAGATCATACGCAAAATTACGAGTGAAACCAACATACAACACAGCCTGCAACTTACACCATTTTAGTAAAATTTCTCAGGCGAGATGAAGTAATTATTCTCGTAACAAAATGTCGTGTGACTAGGGCCTCCCGTCGGGTAGACCGTTCGCTGGGGGCAAGTCTTTCGAGTTGACACCACTTCGGCGACTTACGCGTACACTTATTTTGGTGATCGTAAGCTTAATCACTTGGACAAAAATGTAATTCAGTGAGACATAAAGATCTTATCGATATTGTCGCTGGGATCGGTTTAATAGTAAATCGTCATCTTACCAAGTTTTAACCAACAAATCAAACAGAGTGTTTTCATACATCTGACACCTCCATCTGTCTGTGTCGTCAGAACTGTCCAATATGTACCAGAATAGTGCCATTAATTAAATGAAATCTGTTTAAGTAAAATGTAGGCTTAGTATTATGCAGTTTCAGTGTTAACAATGCAATTAAACAGATCAAGAAAAAAAATTATATAAATGAGGGGAAAAGGACAAATGTTAATGTCTATTAACCAGTCACGAAATTTATTCCAAACTGCTTTACGGTTCACATTTTTCCCTTTCTGCTGTTATTACTATTATGGCTATTGTTATTTTTTTAACATAATTATTGAGAAGCATATTACACCCTACATTTTATTACACACCGAAGAAGTCTGTTATCTGTGTGATCTACCTGACTACGACAAAATTACCTTAGGAAGATGTCTTCTTCTTTAATTGCATCAACAGCTAATCTTAAAAGTAAATTTCTCTGGGAAGAGCATCTAATGACGCTGTGTAGATGTTCTCCAGAGACCATGTTTTTAACATCGCAATAAGCAGAAATGACAACATTAATAACCTTATTGGCCTTCATCATTTTCTGTTGCTGATAATGTTTTATCTCGCTCAAAATATGTTTTACATGTCTTACGTGTCAGCTTTTTTCGATCCTCACAGAAATCCGTTATATTGTCAATGTCTGATCGTGGTGGTGGTAAGGTGACATCATCTACACAGTCAGCTTCCAAAGAATCTAAATCTGTTCCAACTCCTCCAAGAACAGATGATGGAATTTTCAAGAGTAGTGGGGCCTGAATTCTTAGCTTGGATTCAATTTCAATTACCTGTCCCAGAGATGTCAAATAGTGACATACTGGCGTTGTTAGATATTTTACGGTTTTTTTTCTACAGCATCTGTCTGAAACTTTCGTGGCAAAAGATATTCAAAATTCGAGTCCTTAGTGCAATACTTGGTCATTTCTAGATGACCGTGAGTGGCATGAGGTATGTGCAAATGAGTGTCTTTGGACAATCCAAATGTGCGATCAGAACAACGTTTCCATTTATCCAGCCATGATAAACTCTTTTCAGAATATCTGACAGTGGCTTCTGCAGTGCATTCTTGAAACAGATTACCTGTTCAGCTAATATATAAAATGTTCCACCATGTCCAAATTAATTTTGCTGCTGTCAAAACCTTCAGTAACGTGATGTTCCCCCAATGACAGGAAACCTTGAACAGTCCTCTCCTTGAAAATATTTAGCACAGATTTGACAGGTAGTTTTTATAATGAGACTTTAAGTTCGGTTTTTTTACAAAAATTGATTATCTGTGGACTTTCCACATCATACAGCTTTTTAATTGCAGAGATTTTGCCCATACTTAGTTGTGTACGTTCTGAAATAGTTTCAAAGTGTGGCTACTTTGTCTGATCTGGATCTTCTTTACTGATCCAATCCTATGTGACACATTTTAATATGTGAACGGAATGTTAAACTAAAAAGAGGGTTGGGTGTCATAACAAGGGAAATTGTAAACAACTGACAGTTGAGAAAGGGAAGCAAAGAATTGCATGGTCCATCAGTTAACTGAATTTTTGTCACTAACAAGGGAACCTCCCCATCGCACCCCCTACAGATTTAGTTATAAGCTGGCTCAGTGGATAGGCCTTGAAAAACTGAACACAGATCGATCGAGAAAACAGGAAGAAGTTGTGTGGAACTATGAAATAATAAGCAAAATATACAAACTGAGTAGTCCATGTGAAAGATATGCAACATCAAGGATTGTCTGAACTCTAGAGCGCTGTGGTCACGTGGTTACTGTGAGCAACTGCGGAACGTGAGGTCATTGGTTCAAGTCTTTCCTTGAGTAAAAAATTTACTTTCTTTATTTTCGCAAAGTTATGATCTGTCCGTTATCATTGACGTCTCTGTTCACTGTAATAAGTTTAGTGTCTGTGTTTAGCGACCACACCGCAGAACCGTGCGATTAGTAGACGAAAGGATGTGCCTCTCCAATGCGAACCGAAAATATTTGATCGCAAGGTCATAGGTCAACCGACTCCTCCATAGGCAAAACACGTCTGATATATTCCATACGACACTGCTGGTGGCATGTGCGTCGCATGACAGGAATATGTTGTCGACCCACCTAACTTGTACACTTGGCGAATGAGTAAAAGCATTCTTCTAAAGAAGACTGGGTGTGCGTTGTGCTTTGGTAGCTCAGATGTTAGAGCACTTGCCTGCGAAAGGCGAAGGTCCCGAGTTCGAGTCTCGGTCGGGTACACAGTTTTAATCTGCCAGGAAGTTTCATATCAGCGCACACTCCGCTGCAGAGTGAAAATATCATTCTGGGAACATTCTTCTACCTTGCCCGATTTAGGTTTTCTTGTGGATGTGATAATCACTCCCAAGAAAGTGATGAACACGTAAGAGTTTGTCACATAAACTGAAAATGAAAAATTAAAATTTTCACTTGCGGGAATACTTGAACGAAAGACCTCTCGTCCCACAGTTGCTTACGCTAACCACGGGACCACAGTGGTCATGGGGTCGGATGGTTCTTGATGTGAACTATGATGCACATCAACTACTCAGTTTCTATATTTTGCTCATTATTTCATAGTTCCACACGACTTCTTCCTGTTTTCTCGATTGATCTGTGTTCACTTTTTCAAGGCCTATCGACTGTGGCAACTTATAGCTAACTCTGAGGGGGGTGCGGCGGGGAGGTTCCCTTGTAAGAACAGAGACTAATTAGTGAAGCAAAATGATCCGCTTCACACAAAAAGATTGGAACTTGTGTTTTGTATACAACAGGTATTTGTCATCGAGCTTCTAACCTGCTGAGTGTGTTTGAAAATGCAGCCAAATCTTATGAAGTGTACTAGGATGGGGTAGCACAAGACAGTGTGTGCTCCTTATATACTGGTAAGTGTGTGGTGATATTGAAAATAAAATACTACAAAACGTAATACAATCTGGCGAGTATCTGTAATCCCTCTTTTGGACACCCATTAATTTCACTTGTTCGCATGAAACATTAATGTTGGTAATTTCAGTTTTACTACTCGTGGCTCATTTTCATAATTTCCTCTGCAACGAGGCACACAACACTTCTACACCATTCCGAACGATTACATTTCACTGCCACATATATCAGCTTTGTAAAATAAAACAAAGTAAGTAATTGATGCTACTGCGAGAACTTCCGCTGGTTCAGACACGTTCCTGCAAAACGCAAGAAAACGAAATGAAATCAGCGACGGCTAGTCCTGCCATCGAACGGTGCGCCACGCAACTAACCCCTGTTGCAGGCCGGTGCCACAAGATGGCAGTACGGTAGGCAGCTTCACGCTTGTCGTGAGCGACGTCACTCTGCTTGCAGTTTGCAGCGTAGAGCTCGCCGTCGTCAGGCAACGCCACCTGGAATCAAAGCCTCACAGCCGGCGTCGTGTTGTCATAGCTGGGGGTCAAGCAAATATCGGAACTTTGGCACGCCCAGCAAAACGGTCTGTCCAATTAAGTGAATGTATCATTACTTAATGCGTCTTGCATAAATGTAAATTGTCATTTCAAATAACGTAAAGTAAACATGTTCATAATATCCTTCACTGATGCGTATTATGACTGAAAATCTCATATTCGCAACATTTCGACTTTTTTCAGGTGCATATTTGTAATTTTAGCATGGCCCCATAGAGTGACGATACATAAATCGCAATTTGCATCTTAATACCTTTTTAATGGAAAACAAGCGCACTCTAACTGTAAAATTTAGCAGGTGAATACCATGTTCATTTTCTGTTGCTGGAAAATTACCGAACTACCTGAAATCTAGCCATCAAAATTTTGTTTTATACGAATACACACAAATTACTGCAAACATTATGGAATCTATTCATTCATGCAATGTCATCAATGAGTAAGGAAACTATTTAACATAATTGAGAAATTCTGTTGCAGACAGATGGGAAAAAAACACAACACAAAAAGCGAGGGGTGGGAGGAAACGGAATCTAATTAAATAAATATATAAGAGTGACTTTTTATTTCACCTCGTAATATGATTTCTAAAACACTCTTGTACACGTCAATAATAAATTAAAGTACACTTTAATTACATTTTTCATTCCTTTAAAAACATTTATGTTCTTCTTCGTAGTTGCATCATTTCTTCCCTTAGTATGATTATTTAATACGATATTTACACAACAGAGCAGTATGGAACAGCGGATAGATTCAAGACTATGTCTAGTTTTACATTGGAAACCACTAAACATATCACCGGGAATATTATTACAGGATGCTATCTTCAAAAGCACACGCCTTTGATTTGCTAATTGGAGAAACAAAGTTTCATTTTCTTTTACAATTTTTTGAAAGGAAAGTAAATGTAAGTTACACATGCCACTATATCTTGTTTGGGGTATACCAAGCCTCTTCAATCCTATGCCACTATCAAATGATCATCGTGCTTTACTTCACCCGAAATGAGAAATACTCACAGTCCAATACTCACAGTGAGTTTTTTCAGGACTTGGTGTGAGCAATATCCTGGTATGTGGGGCAATAATGGCTAAGTGTCCTGTACTGTGCCTTAAACATCATTCTCATCTACTGCTACATTTAATAAATCTTTTAACTCCTGGATTTCAATAGTTGTTTCAAAAGTATCTGACATCTTAATAAGCACATCTCGAACTACTTTACATTGTGCTCTAAGCCCTAAGTTTTTGCTCAGTTTCAAAAACCTGTCTAAGAGAAATGTGGTAATTTCCCCAAGCTAAATGGCAGTATTTACTCAACCTTTCTTCCAAACTGTCAGTCTTTACTCTTCCAAGGAGCAAACAGGACCTGTTTTTGTCAGAGAGCTAATTACTACTGAAATCAGTTAAAGAAGCTGTTGTATGTTTTAGAGCAAAGTGTGTCTCTTTATAAAGTATCCTGCATCATTCAACCCATGCCATAAACCTAACCAAGACACAAAGCTCTTTAAAAAATCAAATATCTCATGGGAATTAGAAGTTACAGGTTCCTGCAAAACATTTATTAGCCTCTGGCCCTTAAATAATGTTTTCACATTCACAGTTCACCAGCGAAGATTTATTATTTTTATAAATGTCGCAGTGCTTTCCCAGTTTTGAATTCCTTTCTTCGAGTCTAGTCTCTGCAAAGCTACAACTGTCTTATTATTTAAGATCCGAAGCACCAATTTAACATCTTGCCTTTCAATTGATTTTGGAAAAAGAGTTTTTAATGCGAGAAAGTCTCCATATTGCAATAGATCATGTTTTTACAGATACGCTTTAAGAGATGAACTGTATCCACAAAAGAGTACAGTGGGCGATCTGCAGAAGTTTGTGCAGGGTGACAGTACTTTATCTTTACTTCTGGTGGAGTAATAAAGTTTGATATTGCTTTTCTATAAATTTAATTATTGTCTGCCACTAACCTAACCACCTCAAAGCAAGCTGCTTCTGAGTTAAGAATTACTTCTTTTATGTATCAGGAAAGTTCACCTTCGTAATCAAGCTAGGATTTCAAATCTATTGCATCAGTCGACACAAGAAGTGCTTTACCCTGTGAGGCTAAACTTCCAGCTTTCTGTGAGATATGACTTCTAACTGATCACCATGTTTTTCAATGATGGACTAGTTAAAAGCCTACAACAAAGCCTGGACAGTGTATTTGTATTTGGCATAGAAATAATGGCAGTGCTTCTGACAAACGTACATCCACGTCAGCTAATAGTATTTAGTAATGATCACAGCACCAGTCAGTATAATATCTAAACTGAGATGAACTTCTACATTTCAGGAATGAAACCTGGAACTTTAAAAAAAATTTTCAATTTCCCTTTCTGGCAACTTCTCCACTAAATTCTGCAAATTATCTTCAGTGAACAGCAGAACACTATCAACAGGAATCTCATCTTTATTACACAATAAATAAATTTCGTTAAGAGCTTGACACACCTCTTGTGTGTTGCAGACTTTTCGGAAGTTTCATCTTTCGAACACATTTCAATTCCACACCATTAATAAAAACTCTGAGAAATAAATCACCGTTTATAACAGAGTAGCAATCGACTGTAGGGTAAGGATTGTGGGTAATTAACAATAAGCACACACTGTCTAATTTGTGATCTACGATCCACTCACTATGCTTATCGCAGTCACTTATTTTACTTTTTAGTTGTTCTAAACTACAGAAAGAAGCCGCTCCTATCAACTTCTCCTGCGTTTATACGCTTTCTCGAATGGCGATGTGAAGGGCACTGTATTCTAGTCGCTCCCTGCGACTTTCGGGGTCCCCTCAGGCTGATGTCGGCGTATTGGACAAATATGAAGGGCATCCCGGTAACTTTGAAGGTATTGCATCTGAAAAGGAAAAGTTTAACATCAAATGAGATGCAACTATACAACCAGCTTCCCACTTAAGACATTGTAATTTACAAATGTAGGCCTCTGCCTAACATTTCGTTGTTTAACTTACCTTTTCTCAAACATCGACGATCCAATGGTGCTGTTAACAGCTTGCCAGTTCTTGGGTGGTACATACTTAATATACCTTCTTCGTTGAAATGCAGCTCACATACCTTAAGTGAAGCGTACAGTAGATTGATAAAGATGTTATGAAAATGACCGTTAAGATGGGTGGGACTGTGTATTGCTTTCATTCGTAATACATTTCGCAATAAAAGTTATGTGTTACGGTTTAGTAGTTAAGAAAAACAACGATACTTACAACTGAATGTTTGCTGGGCATCCAATCTTGTCTGTGAACAGCCCAGATCCATTTCAATCTTAGAAACTCATATATGGAAAATAAAATACAGAAACTTTAGGCCCATTGCCGTAATTGCCTCTGCAATTTGGCAAGCAACACCTCCGTGGCATTCTGATAAACGCCGTAATTTATTTAGCACAATCTAAAATGTAAACAGTCACTCGATCCGAAGCACAACACACCATGGGTTTGTTATGACCCCAACGTGTGACGTCACTGCTGCCTGAGACGTGCGCTGTGAGGCTTCGTTTGAAGGTGGCGCTGCGTCAGGTCCCAGACTCTCAGAGCTCTGACGGCGCCGTAATTCGCACAGCGCGGAACCGCGGCGCACCCTGAACACTGCCGGCACTCCACGCAGCACCGCGACTGGCGACACAGCTCTGCAGGCTGCGTGGCTGAGCGGTCGGCGCCTCCGTCGCCCGGGTTTCCGACTCTCCATCTGCAACCGACAGTGTTGCACTGTTTCTGACAGTGAAATGTTTAGGACTAGCTCTCGACGCATTACTAATGTGGAACGCACACCTCGTCACCATCCAACAGCACCCGCTGTCCTCGCCTCCAATTCCCTCCTAAACCGTCCCACAGAGCGGTGCGGGGCTGATCCTGTGTCCTTAGCAGAATCAATGTCTTTTTAGAGAAATACAAAGCCGAGGTTGAAAGCGTTCCTTTTGAAATGTTTTCAGTTTTGATGAAACTGGGTTTCATCACATACTTGCGAAATAAAGCCCTTGTTTCGTCGGACATGTCGATGTCCTGAGAAAACTGAGGACACCTCAAAACCTTGCCTCACTCTCATATTGTTTGGGAAGGCAGCACGAGAATTCCTTCTCCCTTATCGTATTGATAAAGGTAAGCCAAAATGGACAGACTGGATTTACAGTTCACCTCCTGGAGTGCAAATGAACACATCAGAGTGAGTGGCTAGAACAGAGTGTGTTTGACAGTTGGTTTCGGACTCACTTCCTCCTGTTTGCCTCAGAGAAAGGACGACGGAGAGTAATTATCAGAGATAATCCCTCTTCTCACATCTTAATGAAAACTACAGGGCTGTGTGAGGAAAACAACATAAATTTCATTTGCATTCCACCGAACGGTACTAGTCTTATGCAGTCTTTAGATGTGGCTTATTTTTCTTCTCTGAAGAATGACTGGAGAGAGATTCTTTGTCAATGGAGGTAGACTGCAAATGGAAAAAAGAAACATCGTTTTGCGAAGGGTGTATTTAGTGGCCCACTGTCGAAGATTTTTTAGATGAACAGACAGCTTCTACAAATTTAGTGAAAGGATTGAGAAATGTCAAATGCGCTGGAAGTGTGATAATACCAGAAATAAGCCTTGTGTTATGAGAAGTGTCTAAACTGAATTCCAGAAACACTTGGAGAAGGCCAGAAAGACAGTCAGAATTCAATGTGAGGATCGTCAAAACGTATTTGTTTCCCATAGAGCCAGCGATGATATGGACGTTGTTTCGGGGTAGGGTACGCATTAAAAGAACAATCATCTTTCATAGCCATCTGTTTTTATGTAATTCAAAATACGTTTTAATTAGCTTGAACTTTGACAGAAGAGCTGTTTATTTGTCGTCGGCCTGCCTCTTATTGGCCAACCAAAGTATTAGGAAAGAGGTCGTCATTCTTGCATACAGGTGTTAATACTACTACTACTACACGTACTGCTGTGAGCAAAGGACCGGCTACCGCTCTGCCATCTCTTGGCGACGCCCCGCAACAGCTGTGCGGTCCGCCGTCCCCGACCAGTAGCAACAGACAGCTGGGAATCGCATTTATTTCCAATTTTGACGTCTTGTCGGATAGTATCTGAAGTAACGCTAATCTCAACAATTGTATATACTTTGTTCTGTAATGACGTTGATGTAAATGAAGGAAGATTTACAATACTTCTTCGAAGAATGTTTAATACTCGTTCTCACACTTTGTGACAAATGCTATATAGTGTTCAGAAACTTCATATGCACACTCTCCACCCTGGCCAGGCTCTACAATGTAGTCCTGTCCACCGGTTACTACCCCGACCTGTGGAAAACCTCCCGTATCCTCATGTTCCTCAAACCTGGCAAACCGCCGTCCGCCGTCTCCTCCTACCGTCCCATCAGCCTTACCTCGGTCTTCAGCAAGGTCCTGGAATCTATCCTCACCCGCCGCATCCACCTGCATCTCCGCCAGCACCGCCTCCTCCCCGTTACCCAGTGTGGCTTTCGGCCGTCCTTCTCTTCCGACGATCTTCTCCTTCACCTCACTCATCTCCTTTCCGAACAGCTCAATTCCCGTCGCTCCGCAATCTTCCTCTCTCTTGACCTCGAACGCGCATATGACCGCGTATGGCATTCCGGTCTCCTCTTCAAGCTCCAAACCTTCGCCCTTCCCATTAACTACGTTCGTCTGATCGGTTCCTTTCTCTCCCGCCGTCCTTCCCATGTCACCATCCATAATACCGATTCCTACACCTTTTTCCCCTCCGCCGGTGTGCCCCAAGGCTCCGTCCTCTCCCCCCTTCTGTACCTTTTGTACACGGCGGATATGCCGCCGCCGTCACCCCCCGTCCACCTTCTCCAGTTTGCCGATGACACCGCCTTCCTTGCCCTTGCCCCCACCCTGCAACGCTCTCAACGCCTTCTCCAATCCCATCTTGACCGGTTCACCGCTTGGTGCAACCAGTGGTTGCTCAAGGTCAATCCTTCCAAAACCCAGGCGATCATTGTAGGCAAAACCACTCCCTCCTTCCGCCTCCTTGATTTCTATCTCACCGTTTATGGCCGTCCCATCGCTCTCACCCCCACCCTTAAGTACCTTGGCGTCACCCTCGACCGTCGCCTCTCCTGGACTCCCCATCTCCAGACAATCCAAGCCAAGGCACGTTCCCGCCTCCGTCTCCTCAAACTCCTTTCCGGCCGCACGTGGGGTCTGGACCCCTCCACCATCCTCCACACCTATAAGTCCCTTATCCGCCCTATCCTCTGTTACGCCCATCCAGCCTGGATCTCCGCCCCCCCTTCCTTTTATAAATCCCTCCTCATCCTTGAACGCCATGCTCTCCGCCTTGCCTATCGCATCCGTCTCCCTTCCCCCACGCGGATCCTGTATGACCTTATCCCCTTCCCCCACCTCCTCCTCTTCCTCGAAAGGATACGAATCCTATACACCTCCCGTAAACTCGATCCCCCTCACCCGCTCGTCTCCCCGATCCTCTCCCACCCCCGCCCGCTGCCGCGCCTGTACTCCCATGTCCCACCCGGTCTCCATCTCTCCACCCTCCTTACCCTCTCCCAAGGTGGCTTCCGCCAGCTACCCCTCCCTGATGATGCCCTCCTCCCCTCCATCTACCCCTCCTACCAACTTTGATCCTCCCGCCCTCCTCCTGTGCTTGCTCCTCCGGGCACCCTCCCTCCCCTCTCTCCCTTTTTCCCTCCCTCCTCCTTTTCTCTCCCCTCCTCCCCCGGGCCTCCCCTCCCCTCCCCTGTCCCTCCCCTTCCTGGCCCCGTCTCCTCCGCCATTGGCGTCCTTTTCTCCCCTCTCCCCCACCTCACCCCTGTTCCCCTCTTGGCAGGTCCCCGGACTCGCACACGCTACGTGGACTTTCGCGCGCCGGAGATCACCGCCATCAGTGTCTTGTGTGTGCCGTCGTGTTTAGTGTTCAGTGTTCACCGTCACACTCCATCGTTCGCCAGTGCCATCGTCTCCTTCAGTGTTCGTGCGTCGTCTCAACAGTTTGCAGTGTGGCTTATCGTCGAGTGTGAACGGCTCCGTGTTTGTTTCTCTATGTCTCCTGTTTATTGCCCACCATTTTGTAACCTTTATGCTTTTCTCCTGTTTTTACTGTTTGTATCGTCTATGGCTGAAGAGCAGCGTAGTATGCTGCTGCCAGCCTGCCTGCTGTACAGGCTTTAAAATAACAATAAAGTAAAAAAAAAAAAAAAAAAAACATATGCACATGACCCGTTTAACTGCTACCCTCCCTATAAACTCGTCCAAGTTCTGGACCGCCTTCCGTCGCCTTACCGGAACTAAACCCTCCCCCTACTATCCTCTTCTCCACGATGATCGCCCCTTTCCTGACGCCCTTAGTAAGGCCAATCACTTTGCCTCCTACCTGTCTGCTGTGTTTTCCATCCCTGATGATCCCCAGTTCGATTACTCCCTCTTCCCAGATATCCGCGATCGAACTGATACCTCTGTCCCTCCCCTCGCTCCTGGTTTCCAGTACTTGGACAACATTCCACACACGGACCTTAATGCCCCCATCACCACACAGGATCTCATCAATACACTCCGCACCAAACGCAACACCGCTCCTGGTCACGATCGTGTCACCTACCGTCACCTTCGTGAAGCTCCTGTCTCTTTTCTCTCCACCCTGGCCAGGCTCTACAATGTAGTCCTGTCCACCGGTTACTACCCCGACCTGTGGAAAACCTCCCGTATCCTCATGTTCCTCAAACCTGGCAAACCGCCGTCCGCCGTCTCCTCCTACCGTCCCATCAGCCTTACCTCGGTCTTCAGCAAGGTCCTGGAATCTATCCTCACCCGCCGCATCCACCAGCATCTCCGCCAGCACCGCCTCCTCCCCGTTACCCAGTGTGGCTTTCGGCCGTCCTTCTCTTCCGACGATCTTCTCCTTCACCTCACTCATCTCCTTTCCGAACAGCTCAATTCCCGTCGCTCCGCAATCTTCCTCTCTCTTGACCTCGAACGCGCATATGACCGCGTATGGCATTCCGGTCTCCTCTTCAAGCTCCAAACCTTCGCCCTTCCCATTAACTACGTTCGTCTGATCGGTTCCTTTCTCTCCCGCCGTCCTTCCTATGTCACCATCCATAACACCGATTCCTACACCTTTTTCCCCTCCGCCGGTGTGCCCCAAGGCTCCGTCCTCTCCCCCCTTCTGTACTTGTTGTACACGGCGGACATGCCGCCGCCGTCACCCCCCGTCCACCTTCTCCAGTTTGCCGATGACACCGCCTTCCTTGCCCTTGCCCCCACCCTGCGACGCTCCCAACACCTTCTCCAATCCCATCTTGACCGGTTCACCGCTTGGTGCAACCAGTGGTTGCTCAAGGTCAATCCTTCCAAAACCCAGGCGATCATTGTAGGCAAAACCACTCCCTCCTTCCGCCTCCTTGATTTCTATCTCACCGTTTATGGCCGTCCCATCGCTCTCACCCCCACCCTTAAGTACCTTGGCGTCACCCTCGACCGTCGCCTCTCCTGGACTCCCCATCTCCAGACAATCCAAGCCAAGGCAAGTTCCCGACTCCGTCTCCTCAAGCTCCTTTCCGGCCGAACGTGGGGTCTGGACCCCTCCACCATCCTCCACACCTATAAGTCCCTCATCCGCCCTATCCTCTGTTACGCCCATCCCGCCTGGATCTCCGCCCCCCCTTCCTTTTATAAATCCCTCCAAATCCTTGAACGCCATGCTCTCCGCCTTGCCTATCGCATCCGTCTCCCTTCCCCCACGCGGATCCTGTATGACCTTATCCCCTTCCCCCACCTCCTCCTCTTCCTCGAAAGGATACGCATCCTATACACCTCCCGTAAACTCGATCCTCCTCACCCGCTCGTCTCCCCGATCCTCTCCCACCCCCGCCCGCTGCCACGCCTGTACTCCCACGTCCCACCCGGTCTCCATCTCTCCACCCTCCTTACCCTCTCCCAAGGTGGCTTCCGCCAGCTCCCCCTCCCTGATGATGCCCTCCTCCCCTCCATCTACCCCTCCTACCAACTTTGATCCTCCCACCCTCCTCCTGTGCTTGCTCCTCGGGGCACCCTCCCTCCCTTCTCTCCCCTTTCCCTCCCTCCTCCTTTTCTCGTCCCTCGTCCCCCGGGCCCCCCCCTCCCCTGTCCCTATCCTCCTGTCCCCGTCTCCTAAGCCATGGCATCCTCTTTTCCTCCCCTCTCCCCCTCCTCATCCCTGTTGCCCTCTTGGCAGGTCCCCGGACTCGCACACGCTCAGTGGACATTCGCGCGCCGGAGATCACCGCCATCAGTGTATCGTGTGTGCCGTCATGTTTAGTGTTCAGTGTTTACCGTCACACTCCCTCGTTCACCAGTGCCATCGTCTCCTTCAGTGTTTGTGCGTCGTCTCAACAGTTTGCAGTGTGGCTTATCGTCGAGTGTGAACGGCTCCGTGTTTGTTTCTCTGTGTCTCCTGTTTATTGCCCACCGTTTTGTAACTTTTATGTTTTTCTCCTGTTTTTGCTGATTGTACCTTCTATGGCTGAAGAGCAGCGTAGTCTGCTGCTGACAGCCTGCCTGCTGTACAGGCGTTAAAATAACAATAAAGTAAAAAAAAAAAAAAAAAATAAAAAAAAAACATATGCACATGATCTACCTCGTCAGTGTTTGAGCCCAGTGCCGACGGTTTTTCTTGTTTGTTTCGTCAAGTGTGAACGGCTTCGTGTTTTTTAACTATTGTATCTCCTGTTTTTTAACCGCCATTCAGTTACTTGTCTGTCTCCCTTTTCTTTTTCTTGTACTGCTTATGGCTGAAGAGCGGAGTACACTGTTCCGCTGCCAGCCCACCTTGTATGGAGTGTCCAAATTACAATAAAGAAAAAAAAAAAACATATGCACATGACTATTCGGCCACGATTTCGTGCGATGGATTAAACTGCCGAAACGGCGTAGTTTTTGGCAGGCACAGACTGGGGTAAAAGCCTGTGCCTTGGAAAGTATTTGAAAAGTTGTATGCGTAATTGAATAGTAGGTACTTTCCTTGAAAGCAATGATTTTGACTTAATGAGATACAGAGTTTTATGCTTCCGAGCAGCGAGATTCCGAACAGCCGGGCTTGCAGAAGATAATAGGGGTCTCAACCCACACCCTCCGATATCCAGGCCTCACGGGGCAACTGTGAGGTCATTGCCTCTAGGTCGCTGCTGCAAACCAGCGTCAGCGCAAGAGCGTCTACTTCTTTCCCGAAAGTGTAACGGTGTGTCATTTACGAAGAAGTGGTGCCACTCTTTATCATTTACAAGGAAACTGTGTCGTTGCCATATGCTAAGGTGCAAAATGCATCTTAAGCTAGTTACAATACACTGTGGCTTCCTTCTGTTCTGCTGGAGGTCGTATGCAAACTTTTACTACGTGCGAAGAAAAACGTGGGGACAGAAACAGACACCATAGCGTGAAAATTACACTAACAACAGAGTTACTGTGGCAGTGATATCTACACTAAAATTTAGTAGAAAAGATGTCATAATTATTCTGGTGATCGTAAGTTTAATTACTTCGACAAAAATTTGATTCACTGAGACATAAATGACTCATTCACACAGAGAAAGTAAAATTATGTTCTACTATTATTTTTTAAAAAAGCTTCAAATATTACCGAAAATTGTGAAATAGAATATAATAGACATACAAATAATAATAAATAAAATATAATAACATAAAATAAATAATAGAAATTCAATAGGAGAAAAGAATATAAAACAAAATATCGACACTCGATATAGGCGTTTCGATATAAATATGTCGGCGTTGAATTTCACGTCGTTGAAAATCGATATATTTTGGAAAGGATATCGATATTTTAGGAACAGCTCAAGATTTTATGGCCGCACTCCCTTTCCGTTCGACAGCTAGAGCGATACTAGCGCCCCGAGGGGTGAGAAAACAGTCACATGCGTCTTAAGGATAGTATTTTGTTTTTAGTTATTTTCTACTTAATTCAGGAAACAGCTGTCACATTTTTGCGTTCCATGTATTAGGAAGTTATCAAGAGACGTGAAGTATCATCAAATACATGTGAAAACAGCCCAACCACACTGGTTCAATGATGTAAGCTATAACTAATTCATTAAGAAATTCTTTGGGATACGTGTATTTGCAGCGTACTGCGCTGAAAGAAAGAGAATGTAAACGCATATGTCATGCACGAGTAGCACATGTTTCTGTTGTTATTGCCGTGGGCACTTTCCGAACCACTTAAAAAATTTTATGGTGTCTCGTGATTTGCCCCTTTCTAACACATCGCTCGACTTCCTAATACACAATTATTCTTGTAAATGTAATTACTTTTGTTTCAAAACTGCACGTGTTGAAGATTGTAGCCGTACGCGGCCCAGGTTTAGCAAATCATTTTTGAAATGAATTTTTCCGTGTCGAGAAACAGTTTTAGTACTTCTGACGTTTTCCCTTAAGCTACAGTTGTGGGGGCTCATTTGTTAGGTTAAATAATTTAGGTATTACATTCCATATAGGTCTCCTACGTTCCACATTTACTGATGTGGCTGATAACATAGCGAATAAAACTCTGCTTTGTTGGGTAGATATAAGACGTATCTCTGCAGAAGGTCAGGTCTTCAGGAGTTTACTAGGACTTTCTTGTTACAGGAGAATCGTAAATAAACTGCCCTGTAATGTAGCGCTTCATACCGCCGAGGGTGCTTACAACAGAAACTCCCAATGGCAGCCCCATCAGGTTTGGTGGCTCAATGGATAGCCCGTCTAAAAATGAACACAGATCAAGCATGGAAACAGGAAGAGAGTGTTCTGAACTGTGGAAAAAGAAAAAAATACGAATAGTGAACGGACAAGTGATTGACCTGAATAGCCACGGTGTTGTGGTTAAGTGGTCACGGTGTTGGACTATCAAGTAAAAGGGGCATGTTCAAAACTCTCTCGTGCCATTTACTTTTGTTTCTTTTTTTCACAACATTATGAACTTTCCGTCTCGTCAATGTTTCTTCTCTTTCTGTTGGCTAAGCAGTTGTCATACTATACGTTGATTACAGAATATGAGTCATGTGGTAAGAATACGTTACCGTCGCAAGTAAACGTGATGAATAGTGGGAGCAGTTGAGATACCACACACACACGTCTCACTGAAATGAAAACTACTAATAAAACGCGTGAATTATATTACGACAAAGGAGTGAAAACTTCCTACATGGAACGCAACTTAAAAAGACGTTAAAACGTATGTTTTGACAGAGCACAGAGAAACTGAGTGACTGTGAAACTGTTGCGTTCATTTGTTGCAGCTTATGTGACAAATTGTTATACAGGGTGTTACAAAAAGGTACGGCCAAACTTTCAGGAAACATTCCTCACACACAAATAAAGAAAAGATGTTATGTGGACACGTGTCCGGAAATGCTCAATTTCCATGTTAGAGCTCATTTTAGTTTCGTCAGTATGTACTGTACTTCCTCGATTCATCGCCAGTTGGGCCAATTGAAGGAAGGTAATGTTGACTTCGGTGCTTGTGTTGACATGCGACTCATTGCTCTACAGTACTAACATCGAGCTCACCAGTACGTAGCATCAACAGGTTAGTGTTCATCACGAACGTGGTTTTGCAGTCAGTGCAATGTTTACAAATGCGAAGTTGGCAGATGCCCATTTGATGTATGGATTAGCACGGGGCAATAGCTGTGGCGCGGTACGTTTGTATCGAGACAGATTTCCAGAACGAAGGTGTCCCGGCAGGAAGACGTTCGAAGCAATTAATCGGCGTCTTAGGGAGCACGGAACATTCCAGCCTATGACTCGCGACTGGGGAAGACCTAGAACGACGAGGACACCTGAAACGAACGAGGCAATTCTTCGTGCAGCTGACGATAACCCTAATGTCAGCGTCAGAGAAGTTGCTGCTGTACAAGGTAACGTTGACCACGTCACTGTATGGAGAGTGATACGCGAGAACCAGTTGTTTCCGTACCATGTATAGTGTGTGCAGGCACTATCAGCAGCTGATTGGCCTCCACGGGTACACTTCTGCGAATGGTTCATCCGACAATGCGTCAATCCTCATTTCAGTGCAAATGTTGTCTTTACGGATGAGGCTTCATTCCAACGTGATCAAATTGGAAATTTTCACAATCGACATGTGTGGGCTGACGAGAATCCGCACGCAATTGTGCAATCGCGTCATCAACACAGATTTTCTGTGAGCGTTTGGGCAGGCATTGTTAGTGATGTCTCAATTGGGCCTCACGTTCTTCCACCTACGCTCAATGGAGCACGTTATCATGATTTCATACGGGATACTCTACCTGTGCTGCTAGAACATGTGCCTTTACAAGTACGACACAACATGTGGTTCATGCACGATGGAGCTCCTGCACATTTCAGTCGAAGTGTTCGTACGCTTCTCAACAACAGATTCGGTGACCGATGGATTGGTAGAGGCGTACCAATTCCGTGGCCTCCACACTCTCCTGACCTCAACCCTCTCGACTTTCATTTATGGGGGCATTTGAAAGCTCTCGTCTACGCAACCCCAGTACCAAATGTAGAGACTCTTCGTGCTCGTATTGTTTACGGCTGTGATACAATACGCCATTCTCCAGGGCCGCATCAGCGCATCAGGGATTCCATGCGACGGAGGGTGGATGCACGTATCCTCGCTAACGGAGGACATTTTGAACATTTCCTGTAACAAAGTGTTTGAAGACACGCTGGTACGTTCTGTTGCTGTGTGTTTCCATTCCATGATTAATGTGAAGAGAAGTAATAAAATGAGCTCTAACATGGAAAGTAAGCGTTTCCGGACGCATGTCCACATAACATATTTTCTTTCTTTGTGTGTGAGGAATGTTTCCTGAAAGTTTGGCCGTACCTTTTTGTAACACCCTGTATTTTCAGGATTTCCTTGGAACTGATGACATTCATACGAACACCTATACCGGGCAAGGAGGCATATCTCACTCACTCATCAGGCGTACAAATTAGATGCGTCGGTAAGAGGTTCTTACCACATGACACACCTACTGTCACTAATGCCGTGTATGACACATCAGACGTGTTTTCTGATGGAGGTTTCGGTTGACCTGTCGCCTTGTCCTCAAACGTTTGCGGTTCCCATTTGAAAGACAATTCCTTTCCGCTTCTAATAGAGAAGTTGCGCAGAATCAACTGTCAATGTAGGTCCCATTCTTACACCCTGTTGTTGCAAACGGATGTTACACCACAAAACAGACACAAATTTGAATATAGCGAACAAAGAAAAAGCAAGTTGGCACGAGGTGGGTTTGAACACCACTCTCCCGCGTGGCGGCCCATCACCGTGATGCTACTATTTGTTTTACGTTATTGTTCATTGCATTTTTTCGGGGCGGATATCCCATGACACCCGTTCTAGTTGTATCACAGAGGGCACTTAACCCTCTCCCCAAACACGCTGAGCTACCGTGCCAGCCCTTGACCACAACGCCGTTGCTGCACTACAAGTACTAAAGAAGCTGGTATAGGCATGAGTATTCAAATACAGGGATATGCAAACAGGCAAAATATGGCAATACGGTTGGCAACGCATATGTAAGACAAGCGTCTGGCGATGTTGTTACATCGGTTACTGCTGCTGCAGTGGCAATGGAAAGATTTAAGTGAGTTTGAACGTGGTGTTACAGTCGGCGCACAAGCAATGGGACACAGCATCTCCGAGGTAGCGATGAAGTGGAGATTTTCCCGTACGACCATTTCACAAGTGTACCAAGAATGCCAGGAATCCGCTAAAACATCAAATCTCCGACATCTCTCCGGCCGGAAAAAGATCCTGCGAGAAAGGGACTTACGACGACTGAAGAGAATCGTTCGACATGACAAGAGTGCAACCCTTCCGCAAATTGCTGCAGATTTCAGTGCTGGGCCATCAACAAGGTTCAGCGTGTGAACCATTCAGCGAAACATCACCCATATGCGCTTTCGAAAGCCCGCTTGCGTACTCTCGATGACGGCACAACACGAAGCTTTATTCCTCGTCTCGGCCCGTCAACGCCGATACTGGACTGTTGATGACTGGAAACACGTCGCTGGTCGTGATGAGACTCGTTTCAAATTGTATCGAGCGGATGGACGTGTGTGGGTATGGAGACAACCTCGTGAATCCATGGACCCTGCATGTCAGCAGGGGACTGCTCAAGCTGGTGGAGGCTGTGGAATGGTATGGGGCGAGTGCAGTTGGAGTGATATGGGATCTAGATACGACTCTGACAGGTGACACGTACGTAAGCATCCTGTCTGATCGCCTGCATCCATTCATGTCCATTGTGCATTCCGACGGACTTCGGTTATTAGAACAGGACAATGCGACACCCAAACAGAGTGGGTTCAGGAACACTCTTCTGAGTTTAAACACTACCGCTGCCCACAAAACTCCCCAGACGTCAACATTATTTCGCATATCTGGGATGCCTTGCAACGTGCTGTTCAGAAGAGTTCTCCAGCCCCTCGTGCTCTTCAGGTTTTATGGACAGCCCTGCAGGATTCATGGTGTCAGTTCCCTCCAGCACTACTTCAGACATTAGTCGAGTCCACGCCACGTCGTGTTGCGGCACTTCTTCTGCGTGCTCGCGGGGGCCCTACACGATATTAGGCAGGTGTACCAGTTTCTTTGGCTCTTCAGTGTAGTTACAAGTAGTTCGAGCTTTCATTGTCCATAGATTATTGGTTCAATTATTAAAGAAATCATAAAAATGTATCGACTTTTATGCAAATTTCAAATGTACTCTAAATATAAATATACTGTAAATAATCGGGATTTCAGTTTTGAAAGGAAAGAAAAACCTAAGTTTTAACAAGTTGAAGATGATGAAAAGAGCGTACATGAAATCCATTTCGCCAAAGATAACGCTGTAGCTTGCAGTAAGCTTCGTAGTATTGATCTCACTGGTAGCTTGTCACTGTCATTCATCTGTCTCGATTGTCGTTGGGAAGGAATAGAAGTTCTAATGATATCAGCAAATGTCTTGCATGCCTAGTCTGCGTCTAAATCTGGGAGGTATCTTCTGGACGTGAATGTAATGCTCTCGCCATGTAAAGTCCACCTACTCTACGTGTGGCTTCTTCTGCTTTGTCACAATGCGTGACATGTTGCGAGTCTTAAGGGAGGAAAGGAGGTGGTAAGTACATTGCGCTTTCTCAAAGTTCGATAGTCAACGTAACTGTTTCGTCTTAAGTATCCAAACACCTGAAACGTACATGCGTAAACGTGAAATTGAGGTTTAAGATCGTGGAATTGTCACAAATATATAGAGCAATACTGAGTCTGCCATTTCGCTCGGAATTAATCAAGATCTACAAACTGTAATAAGAAATCAAGTCGTTTCTCGATGGAGTAACTGATTATGTAGACATCCATCGAGACTTAGCGTAGTTTGGCGATTTGTATTAGTGAATAAGGTTTTTCTTTTATTCGTACCGTTTGTCGCGGTGTCATTACAACCACAATCTAATACAATTGCGACATTCATTACTGTGGATATTTTTACCGTCTTGACAGCTGGTGTGATACTAGCGCCCCAAGCGACCAGAAAGCGACCGCAAAAGTAAAGTTGGTTTTTAACGGTTTTTCTAATCGATTAGCGAAATAATTGTTAAATTTTTGCATTCGAAGCATTAGTAAGTTGGCAAGAGACATGAATGACCGTGAAACACATGTAGGAACAACCGAATTTTCCTGGTTCAATGCCTCCCGTAGTGGACGAGCGGTTCTAGGCACTACAGTTGTAAGTAGGCTGTTTAGGTTTTCTTATTGGTAACGCCACGTAGCGCTCTGTATGAATATCACTGGCTGTGCTGTGTGCAGTCTGTGGCTAGTTTGCATTGTTGTCTGCCATTGTAGTGTTGGGCAGCTGGATGCGAACAGCGCGTAGCGTTGTGCAGATGGAGGCGGGCTGCCAGCAGAGGTGGATGTGGGGAAGTGAGATGGCGGATTTTTTAGAATGGATAATCTGGAGGTGTGTCCATCTGAAACAGTACATTTGTACGAATGGATGTCATGAACTGCTATATATATTATGACTATTAAGGTAAATACATTGTTTGTTCTCTATTAAAATCTTTCATTTGCTAACTATCCCTATCAGTAGTTAGTGCCTTCCGTAGTTTGAATCTTTTATTTAGCTGGCAGTAGTGGCGCTCGCTGTATTGCAATAGTTCGAGTAACGAAGAATTTTGGTGAGGTAAGTGATTTGTGAAAGGTATAGGTTCATGTTAGTCAGGGCCATTCTTTTGTAGGGATTTTTCAAAGTCAGATTGCGTTGCGCTAAAAATATTGTGTGTCAGTTTAAGCACAGCCTTGTACAAATTTTTCTAAGGGGACGTTTCATCATTATGATGCTATGTTTTACACGGTCTTGTGTAGCATGAGACCAATACGGTGAGAGGAAGGCATGATAAAATACATATATCTTTCCGTGCGAGCTCTGATTTCTCTTATCTTATTATAGTGATCGTTTCTTTCTATGTAGGTGGGCGTCAGCAAAATGTTTTCGCATTTGGAGCAGAAAACTAGTGATTGAAATTTCGTGAGAAGATTCCGCCTCAACCGAAAATGCCTCTCTGCAAGCTGTCACGTCTCCTTCTGTTTACTAGCGATGTTTTTGTTCTTAAAGAACACGACATTCTCTAGGAAATATTTGTAGGTTACAAGAAAATTGTAAATGAACTGTTCCATAATGTAGCAGTTCACATCTGCTAGGTATGCTAGGAAACTAAAAAAGAAAAATGTGATGTCTTCTTCTTCTTGTTGTTCCAATGTGCAGCGCTACATACGCTTCCGTTTGTGAAAACCATTCTAAAGACCAATATAAACAATTACGCAACGCTTTCGCTTTTAAAAGATCTCACCGAACTCAACAGTGTAACTTCCTGGCCGCTAGGTGCGCTGCAACCACTGTGGGTAACAAGAAAGAAATGGAGCGCCATGACTGTTATGATTAGATTAGATTTAATAGATTAATACCAGTTCCATGGATCATGAATACGATATTTCGTAATGATGTGGAACGAGTCAAATTTTCCAATACATGACATAATTAAGTTAATTTAATAACATACTTAAGTTAATATAACAACCTTTTTTTTCCTTAATTTATATCTTAAAAATTCCTCTATGGAGTAGAAGGAGTTGTCATTCAGAAATTCTTTTAATTTCTTCTTAAATACTTGTTGGTTATCTGTCAGACTTTTGATACTATTTGGTAAGTGACCAAAGACCTTAGTGCCAGTGTAATTCACCACTTTCTGTGCCAAAATTAGATTTAATCTTGAATAGTGAAGATCATCTTTTCTCCTAGTATTGTAGTTATGCACACTGCTATTACTTTTGAATTGGGTTTGGTTGTTAATAACAAATTTCATAAGAGAGTATATATACTGAGAAGCTACTGTGAATATCCCTAGATCCTTAAATATATGTCTCTAGGATGATCTTGGGTGGACTGCAGCTATTATTCTGATTACATGCTTTTGTGCAATAAATACTTTATTCCTCAGTGATGAATTACCCCAAAATATGATGCCATATGAAAGCAATGAGTGAAAATAGGCGTAGTAAGCTAATTTACTAAGATGTTTATCACCATGTTAAGACTGTGCCAAAGCTGTAGTCTTTCCTTGTTTCGCGGTACTTGGTTCGTTCCCATTTCGATAAATAGTTAAAGTTCTTTTGTGATAACCGTTCCAATTTTCTGCTGTCCCAGGAGCAACGGTCAATATTCAGAGATATGACAGGAATGATCATTCGAAGCAAAAATGTCTATTAAACATGAGCTCTAACATGCATACCTTAACAGCTATGAGCACTTCGTCATCTCAGATGCTGTTAAACCAATCTCTTCTATTGCAGCTCTTTGTTTTCTATATTTTGGGAGGTGTTCATGGTCAAACGAAGAATGGGATAAAACTCGTCGGCTTTGACTAATGACGTCATATTTTAGTCATAGATATTAATTTATTTTCGAATGATAGGTAATAAATTGGTTACTTTCTGTGGTAATAATCGTAACTAGGAATAAATGAATGTTTTATTAAGAAATAAATAATGTGTACGATTTTTGATGCTGGTGGTAATTTTGAATCACTTGCGTAGGTCTTGCGAATTATACCTGTGTCTGATAGTCAGTTGTTCTAATTGCTGTTTCCTCTGCACTCTTGTACTATGTAGGTCAGCTGAAGAAGTATTGGCGAAAGAAGAAGAAGTGACATACGCATAACTGGCATCACGTACCTCAGTTGAATTACGATGGTTGTATCCTGTTCTTCAGCTGACCTATACATGTATATAGGATACAAGTACTTTATTAAATGGCTCTGAGCACTACGAGACTCAACTGCTGAGGTCATTAGTCCCCTAGAACTTAGAACTAGTTAAACCTAACTAACGTAAGGACATCACAAACATCCATGCCCGAGGCAGGATTCGAACCTGCGACCGTAGCGGTCTTGCGGTTCCAGACTGCAGCGCCTTTAACCGCACGGCCACTTCCGCCAGCAGTACTTTATCGCCTTCGCTGGTACTAGTATCGTATTCTTCCACTGGACTATGTAGGTCACCTGAAGTACAGGATACAAATTTTATGTTTGTCTCTTTTGTCGGCTTCGCTAGTACTAGTATCCTATTTTTCAGTTGACGCTAGTACCAACGAAGGTGAAAAACTGATAAACGTAAAACTCGTGTATGTATCAACATAGACACTCCATGCCAATGTCAGATATATCACTTTATACTAGGGTTTTCTACTGTAAGAGAAAGCGATATGCCTCACACTACATTCGAAATATTGATGTACATGATACATGTGCACGATCTGTTGCCACTGTACTTCAAATGTTTGTTTCTCAACATTCGTCTATGCTTTTAAATCTTTGCAATGCAAGATGTGTGGTAACGTGTGACATCATCGATTAAAGCCGACGGGTTGTATCCCATTCTTCAATATTCCCACACTTTTTCATCTTCGCTGCTGAGAAATGATCTCTCCTACTGAACGTGTGCTCATAGCCTTTTCAGTTAAGCATTTTAGAGCTCATGTTTACTACACTCCGTTCGTCATAAGAATAAACCTGTTGTAAACAAACACAAACGCGACGATTGATGAGAAGCCGTAGCACTCGTAGACTGGTGTTGTTATGCTCTTCGAAGTACACTACTGGCCATTATAATTGCTACACCAAGAAGAAACGGAGATGATAAACAGGTATTCATTGGACAAATATATTATACTAGAATTGACATGTGATTACATTTTCACGCAATTTTGGTGCATAGATCCTGAGAAATCAATACCCAGAACAACCACCTCTGGCCGTAATAACGGCCTTGATACGCCTGGGCATTGAGTCAAACATAGCTCGGATGGCGTGAACAGGTACAGCTGCCCATGCAGCTTCAATACGATACCACAGTTCATCAAGAGTAGTGACTGGCGTATTGTGACGAGCCAATTGCTCGGCCACCATTGACCAGACGTTTTCAATTGGAGAGAGATCTGGAGAATGTGCTGGCCAGGGCAGCAATCTAAACATTTTCTGTATCCAGAAAGGCCCATACAGGACCTGACCTGCAACATGCGGTCGTGCATTATCCACCTGAAATGTAGGGTTTCGTAGGGATCGAATGAAGGGTAGAGCCACGGGTCGTAACACATCTGAACTGTAACGTCCACTGTTCAAAGTGCCGTCAATGCGAACAAGAGGTGACGGAGACGTGTAACCTATGGCACCCCATACCATCACGCGAGGTGATACGCCAGTATGGCGATGACGAATACACGCTTCCAATGTGCGTTCACCGCGATGTCGCCAAACACGGACGCTACCATCATGATGCTGTAAACAGAACCTGGATTCATCCGGAAAAATGACGTTTTGCCATTCGTGCACCCAGTTTCGTCGTTGAGTACACCATCGCAGGCACTCCTGTCTGTGATGCAGCGTCAAGGGTAACCGCAGCCACGGTCTCCGAGCTGATAGTCCGTGCTGCTGCAAACGTCGTCGAGCTGTTCGTGCAGGTGGTTGTCTTGCAAACGTCTTCATCTGTTGACTGATGGATCGAGACGTGGCTGCACGATCCGTTACAGCCGTGAGAATAAGATGCCTGTTATCTCGACCGCTAGTGATATGAGGCCGTTGGGATCCAGCACGGCGTTCCGTATTACCCTCCTCAACCCACCGATTCCATATTCTGCTAACAGTCATTGGATCTCGACCGACGCGAGCAGCAATGTCGCGATGCGATAAACCGCAATCGCGATAGGCTACAATCCGACCTTTATCAAAGTCGGAAACGTGATGGTACTCATTTCTCCTCCTTACACGAGCCATCACAACAACGTTTCACCAGGCAACGCCGGTCAACTGCTGTTTGTTTATGAGAAATCGGTTGCAAACTTTCCTCATGTCAGCACGTTGTAGTTGTCGCCACCTGCGCCAGCCTTGTGTGAATGCTCTGAAAAGCTAATCATTTGCATATCACAGCATCTTCTTCCTGTCGGTTAAATTTCGCCTCTGTAGCACGTCATCTTCGTGGTGTAGCAATTTTAATGGCCAGTAGTGTAGGTACTATTTCTGTATTAGGAACATAAAATACATAAGATATGTATTACTGCTAAGTTACGTTAAAAGAAACTTTAAGATATTCAAATGTAGTAACAGCCATCAACGATTTTCTTAATCACCCTTTAGCAACGTAGTTTTCATTTCAAAAATCGTGTGCAGTTACAGCTTCTGCAGTGTTGTGCTCTGATTGTCGCGTTGGTAATGAGCAGTACGAAAATGGCTGAGGCTGCTTCCTGTTCCGTAGAGGCCAGTCGGAGTGGCCGAGCGGTTCTAGGCGCTACAGTCTGGAACCGCGCGACCACTACGGTCGCAGGTTCGAATCTTGCCTCGGGCGTGGATGTTTGTGATGTCCTTAGGTTAGTTAGGTTTAAGTAGTTCTAAGTTCTAGGGGACTGATGACCTCAGAAGTTAAGTCCCATAGTGCTCAGAGCCATTTGAACCATTTTTTTCTTGTTAGTTCTCAGGCCAAATCCCGCAGGTTGGCTCCAGGTCAGTTCTCCTGTAAAAATGCAGAATCTGTATGATGTGCTCGATGCTGTGAAAATGATAGTTTTTCATGTTTCTACGGTACTTGTCTACCTCTGGGGTATAAAACGATGGAAATAGTCCAAATAAAGAGTATTTGGTTCTTCATTTTTGCGTTAAAAATTAAGTTGTTATGTTTTCTTACATCAATCAACTTTTATGAATAGTCTTTCATAAAACATCGATAGTTAGGATTTTGTATTTGAAATGGAAACAGGAATTTCGCGTCCAATATGTAATTAGAAACAAGAAGTCATGCATTATTCATAGAAAATGATGATAAGTTTTATAATTACGAGACCTAAGGATTTCAAATTGAAAGAGAGGAAAAAATAATGCATTTAGAGGAACGGCCCAAGTGTGACACTGAAGCATGGGAGCGTGTAGCCAACTGATCCCAACCCTCCCCATACCTGTCGCGAATGGCGAATGTTAAAAATGATTGTCGGTAGCGTTAGCTCTAATTTCTCCAATTTTTTCGTTGTTGTCATTTCGCGAAATGTTTGAGGGAGGAAGTAACGAGCCGTCCGACTCATCCCTTCTCGAAATTTCAGCAGCAAAACTCTCCGTGGTACACAGCGCCTCTCTTGTAGCGTGTGCCGCTGGAGTTTGTTGGGCACCCCTGCGACGCTCTCGCGCCGACCAAACGATGACGAGACGAAACGCGCCGCTCTTCTTTGGATCTCCTCTGTCTCTCCTATCAGCCCTACCCGGTAAGCGTCCCAGACTGTTGAACAGTACCCAAGAATCGATCGTACAAGCATCTTGTAAGCCACGTGTTTCGTGGATGCGTTGCATTTCCTAATTGTTCTCGTTATGAGACTACTCCTTGGTTTACATGGTCATTCCACATAGGGTCGCTCTAGATAGTTACTCCTAGATATTTTAAGGTAGATACTGCTTCCATCAATTTGTAATCAACAGTAGCCGGCCGCAGTGGCCGAGCGGTTCTAGGCGGTACAGTTTGGAACCGCGCGACCGCTACGGTCGCAGGTTCGAATCCTGCCTCGGTCATGGATGTGTGTGATGTCCTTAGGTTAGTTAGGTTTAAGTAGTTCTAAGTTCTAGGGGACTGATGACCACAGCAGTTGAGTCCCGTAGTGCTCAGAGCCATTTGAACCATTTAATCAATAGTGTAGTTGGGCAGCAGTGGATTTCTTTTCCCATCTATGCGCAATATGTTACATTCATTGACGTTCTGGGTCAACTCACAGAGGCTGCAGCATTCATCAGTCCTCTGCAGGTCATTAAGCAAATCGATACTGTCTTCTGGCGTCGCCACTCTCTTATAGACCGCCGTATCGTCCGCAAACAGTGTCGTAAAGCTTCCAACTATAACACTACCACAAGAGGGCCACAAAACCTCTTGTTCAGTATATCGTTTGACACTTTAGTGACACATCCACGCACAGGGATGCAAAGCGTAATTGTATCACAACAGAGAGCGGAATGAATGTTTGAAATATCGTCTGCCACAATACGTAGACGGGGGTGCACAGTGCCCCTATGTGTGATTCACGTATCGAAGTCCAGTGCGTCCTCCCCACACTTCTCGCAACTGATTTGTAGTCGACTTTCTTACCTCTGGTCTCGTAAGAGTTGCCCCAGTAGTTTTCTCCTCCACCGGTCGCGAGCTCAAACGTTTGAGCCGTAAACAGTGCATAATACTTTGACGGTTGGGTAGTCTGAATCTTAAAACGATAGGATTCCAACTAAATTTCCAACTTTATTTGACCTACCGTAATATTAGTAAGACGTTGTCTAACGCTACTCTATCGTTAGTATCCGTGACAAGATTCCCGGTCATTAATCGTTAGTTCCCGAGCACCACTAACGCCTCAAAAATGCTTCAACGATCCAAGAATCAACATGAGAACCCACGGACAAATCTAACAATTGAATCTGTCTTTATGTGGAGCTGCACACACTAGTTCACATGTTGCTGTTTTGGAAGTATCTACATCGCGACGTATTTACGAGCACCGAATATTCATCTACATCTACATTCCCGTACGTACACTGCAAGCCACTGTGAAGTGCATGGCATTGGGTACTTGGCAGGGTAACAAATCTTGAATTTTTTTTCCCGTTCCGTTCGCGAATGCATTGCGTTAAGGGCGAGTGCTGAGACGTCTCCGTGCTGTGGCCGGCCTGACTCTGCCTTCAGCCTCCTTACGGCAGCGACGCGTAGTGGCTGGAGAGCGCCTCTGGACTCCTCGCTTAGCAGTCGCCTGCGACATTTCGAAAGCGGCCTGTCGTGGGACAGCTTGCGTCTCTCATCATTGTGTTGTTTCAGCAATTGCGCGACACTCTCCTGTGGGTCAAACAGACATTTCACGATTTCTGCTGCCCTTCCTTGTAGACGTTCATTAGCCGCTGTCGGTTCTGTGTGGTATGGGTCCCACACAGTTGGGTATCGTGCTATGACGGGACCCACAGATGTTTCGTAACCGATATCGGAGGTCCGAAGTGATCGTCACTATATTTCAGACCAGCTCACTAGTTTTCAGTCCGTAAGGATCAGATAAAGGAACAACTAAGATGACATGTAACAAAAAACAGTGCCCCCAAAACAGCTCTAGGTCGAAAATTTTGTTACAATCTGAAACGGAATTTCGGACGTTCACCTTATTCCTGTCGCGTCAAATTTCAACAAAAATGCAAGATTACGATGATAACCACCGTCGGCTTTTGCCACAACAACTGACTGGAATCCTGCTAGGACTCTGTTTCTGCACAACGAGACGTAAATAATTCTGCAAATTCCTGTCTAGTCTCTTAACCCTAAGACAATATCCGCCGTGACAGTTAAAGTTATTGTTCAGTTTCATACCCTGACGGCCTCCGTTGACGGAAATGTAAAATATGAGCGCCGACAGTTGCATTTGAAGTAATGTGAATAATTGTGGCTAAAACTTAACAGCGCATGTTTACCATCATTACTAACTATTCTTTCTCATAACTTGAGCTACACATATCGGGGTAACGCGATGTTTCCACTACTTTCACTCGTGCTTGTGAGTGTCGGCGAGCAATTGCACCATAAGCAGCGACGACAACTCATCGCCATCTGAAAGGCATATACTGACGTCAAACACATCTGCGACGCTATAATTGCTGTATTCTTCAGTAAATGTCTAGGCTAAACGTAGCGTAGCGATATAAAGAAAAATCATGATAAAACAAAAATTAACGCTATACAAAAAATGTTAGACAGTACCTATTGATATTAGCAACAAAAACCACTAATTTAACTTAAATCAGAGGACCTCATTTATGGTAAATACATTGTAGATATCGTGTGAAAATTGCGACCGTCGATTATCTACTGTATAATAAAATATTTTAACAGAAAATGAAAAAGCGGCGTCGTATATCACTAACAGAGTATATTTAAGTTACAATTCTATTTTTGCAAGGAGTATTTATTACTTTCATTAAAAACTTGACAACGAAGTTGGGAATATTGCAGGTGGTGCGTTCAACAGTGACAACTTTTTGTTTGCAACCAGTGTTTATGTTTTTAGGATACAAAGATTACATTCACCTTACAAGGATGTGGTACACATTCTCCCACTTAAAACAATTCAGGCTTATGTAGTTTTCTCATACATAAAAGAAGTAATTTTTAAATTATAAGCAGCTTGATGTGAGGTAGTTAGGTTAGTGGGAGACAATAATTCAATTTATAGAAAAGCAATATCTAACTTTAGCACTCCGCCAGAAGGAAAGGTAAAGTGCTGTCAACCTGCAAGGTCTTCTGAAGATCGCCCACTGTACTATTTTGGGGATACCGTTCATCTTTTAAAGTATATTTGTAATAACTGGTTCAATGAAAAGGAGCAGATTCTGTGTTTTCCTGATTTCAGTGGGAGCATGGAGGGAGGTTTTGTATCGGTCACAGCACTAAAAGAGCTACATGTGATTGAAAAGAATAATTTATTACAACAGAGAAACTCTCTAGCTTTAAAATCTCTGTTTCCAAATTCAATTGAAAGGCAAGATGCTAAACGAGTGCTTTTTAATGATATGACAGTTGTTGCTTTGCAGAGACAAGGCTCGAAGATAGGAATTCAAAATTTTTAAAGTGCTGTGACATTTATAAGAATAATAAATCTTCAGTGGTGTATTGTGAATGCGAAAACATTACTTAAGGGTCAGAGGCTAAGAAATATTTTTCAGGAAACTGCAACTTCTTATTCCTATCACATATTTGATTTTTTAAAGAGCTTTGTGTCTTGGTTAGGTTTATGGCTTGGCTTGAATGATAACAGGAAACTTTCTAAAGAAACACACTTCGCTTTAAGACATACAACAGCTGCTTTGACTGATTTCAGTAGCTACTGGCTGTCTGATAAAAGCAGGTCCTATTGGCTCCTTGGAAGAGTATAGACTGACTGTTTGGAATTAAGTGGGGGAAAATACCATATTTCTCTTAGACAGGCTTTTGAAACTGAGCAAAAACCTAGTGCTGAGAGCACAGTCTATGGTAGTTGGAGATGTGATGTGGTTATTTACGTGTCATATAGTTTTGAAACAACTTTTGAAATCCAGGGGTTAAATGATATCCCAGTACCAGATTTATTAAGTTTGGTGGTAGATGAGAATGATGTTGAAGGGATAGTGGAGGACAAATGGCTGTTATTTCACTACATATCAGGATACTGCTCACACCAAGTGCTGAAAAAAAACCTCACTGTGAGTATTGCACTGTGAGTATTTCTTATTTCAGATGATGTAAAGCAAGATGATCATATGATAACGGCAAAGGATCGAGGAGGCTTGGCATATCCCAAAGAAGATGTATCATGTGTAACATATGTTTATTTAACTTTTCAAAAAATGTAAAAGAACATCAAATTTTGTTTCTCCAATAGGGAAATCAAAGGTGTGTGCTTCTGAAGGTAGCACCCTGTAATATTCCCAGTGATTTGTTTGGTGGATTTCAACGTAAAAAACGAACATAGTCTTGAATCTATCAGGTGTTCCATACTGCTCTGTTGTGTAAATATCATATTAAGTAATCATATTAAGAGACGAAATTATGCAGCTATGAAGAAACATTTAAAAGTTTTTTAAAAGAAGTAAAAACATCATTAGAGCATACTTGAATTTTTTTATTGATCTGTAGGAGAGTGTATTGGAAATCACATTATGAGGTGAAATAAAAAGTCAGTTTTATATTTTTAAATAATTATTCCATTTCTTCCCACCCCTCGCTTTCTGTGTGTGTGCTTTTTTTTCTGCCTGATGTGTGTAACAGAATATCTCTATTATTTTTAAGGGTCATGGATGTGTGTTTTCTTACTCATTGATGACATTACATGAATCAATAGATTCCAAAATATTTGCATTGATTTGTGTGCCGCTCTTTAGATGTTTATTTGTATGAAAGAAAATTTTGGTGGCTGGGTTTCAGCTAATTCGGTGATTTTCCATTAATAGAAAATGAACATGGTATGCTGCCTCTATATTTTGCAATTAGTGAATCGCATCTGCACCCGTTTCCCATTAAGAGATGTTAACCTTTTATTCTGATGAAACATATACGTTTTAACATAAAAATGCGAATACGTGGACCGCTAATTGTAGCACAAAATGGTGCAAATTACGATTTATGTTTTGTCAATCTACGAGCCTATGTTAAAATTACAAAGCTGCACTTAAAAAAAGTCGAAATAATATGAGATTTGCAGTGATAATAGGAATCAGTGAAAGAAATTATGACCATATTTATTTTACGTTGTTTTAAATGATAATTTACGTTTATGCAAGACGCAGGAAGTAATGATACATTCACTTAAATGGGCAATCCATGTTGCAGGGCATCCCAAAGTGCAGATATTGTTTGACTCCTGTTGTGACGTCACAACGCATGCTGTGAGGCTTTGTTTCCAGGTGGCAAGCTATACGCTAAAAACTGCACGTCGAGTAACGATCGTTCAGGACAAACATGAGGCTACATACCGTGCTGCCATCTTGTTGCGCCGACTTGCAACAGGGTGTAGTTACGTGGCGTACCGCTCGATGGCAGGACCAGCTGTGGCTGATTTCATTCCGTTTTCTTGCGTTTTGCAGGAACATGTCTTAACCAATTGAAGTTTTCATAGTTGCATGCATTTCTTACTTTGTTTTATTTACAGTCTTGATATATGCGACAGTTAAGTGCAATGATTCGAAATGGTGTAGAAATGTTGTGTACCTCGTTGCAGACGAAATTATGGAAATGAGCCACGAGTAGCGGTGTTTTTTTCTCCTAAAATGGCAGAACTCCAGCAGAACTGGATAGCTGACTGCAATACATCATGAAAATTTCCATGTTACCCAGAATTCAAAAGAAAGCTCAGTGTCTTTACAAGTCACTTAGATTGTGTCATGGTATGAGTGCTTTAATACAGAGAGCAAGAACAACTTGTCGTGTGTTCGTGTTAGCATGATGTCCAGTTGTTCAGGAACAACGTGATTTCACTTGACCTGATGCCAATCTATAGCAGAGCTATTTCACTGTATATAGTACCGAATCACTAGCGGACTGTGATTTACTTATGCAGCTTTATGACTCAAAATACTGTGTCAGTATTGAACTATTTGTTCTGAAAGTAACCGACACTAATAGCATCTGTGTGTCAGTGGCAACCTTGCTCTTGGGCATTATCACTTGTAGCTAATGAAATGTTTTTGTCAAATTTCAAGGTCTGCAAGCTCCATTTCGCTGATGACCTCATTAAGAGACGTGGTGAATATTTCTACACATCCACAGGAAAGAAATATTCTGTGCCTCTTCTGAAACCTCGCCTTAGACCAGCAACTGTACCATGGAATCTGCCTAACTCTCTGGAGTACCTTTCGTCACCTCCTTTTTCATTGTAAGAGCCTGGAAAACAGACACTAAGTACTAGCTATTGTAGCCAATGTAACAACTTATGCCCAGTATGAACAGGAAAGACATTTCGTAGACTTGAATGTTTTTCTTCAGTGCTTGGAGGGGATCAGGCTGCTCAAAGAGTGGCATACTATAAGGCAGATAGTGTCATTAGTTTTGCTCTAATAGAAACAACAGTTACTCTTACACTTTAATGTTCTGTTGTGGTGAATACTGGCCCAAGTATGCATTTACATCTTGGTAATGTGTAACCACAAAACCTGGTACAAGGAAGTTCCCATTAAGAATAAACCATTTGAACCTGGTATGCATACCCTGAGTCCAACAGACCTGCAGACAGTAGAAACGTTTAATTACAATATCAAAGACTTAAAATTGTGGCCCAACTCATTGGGTATGCTCTCTTGCAGTATTCAGTAACACATTAAATGTACCATTAGAAATCCGTGTCATCGGTTTTAAGTGTTACATACATTGTCATCTTTATACCACATACTTATATAACCTGTTATATACATATAGCTATGGTTTATGTTGCAGCGTTATCAAATTAGACTGGGCTGTAATCGATTACGTTTTGTTGAAATACAGAGAATACATTATTAGTACACCTACACATTGTTTTCATTGCAGGAAATATATTGTTACAGCTCGCAACAGATGGTGTACTCCTGTGTGGTGTAATAGAGCGAAATCCTGTAGTGGATTATTACGAGTATAATGTTGTGGGAGTCTGCTGCACAGCAGTGGTGTGTTTGATATTCGATAGGAACTCGGAAGAAAGGTAAGTGTCATTTGTAAAACTAAACAATAAAATGAGTTACAGTCCTACAGTCTACAGAAGAAGAGAGGTTATTTCTTCACATTTTTTCAGATATAATGTCAGAATCCACATCTATAAATAGGAGCAGGAAAGGAGATAGCATACGCTTATCAAACCCAAATTTTGAATCAGCTGTTAGTCAGTGGGGAGCTGAAGATGATGATTTCCTTTCAGAATAAAACCGTGAAATTGTTCCTTAGGCAACGGCATGCAGCTCTCTGAGTGAAGGACAACGTAGTGTTGGTGGTGATGATGATGTTAGTGACGATGATGATCGTAATGATGATGACGATGACGTAGGTAATAATGCCTCAGGACAAATAAGCAGTGAAAACGCTACCATATATATTGCTCCAAATGGTATGCAGTGGGTTTAGTGCCCCCAGTGCCAAATAAAATGCCTGCACATAATTTGGTGAATAAATATTCCAAGCCCAGCAAGGGGCGTAATCGCTTACACTCCCAAAGATGCTTAGGATTTATTTACTCCTCTAACTATTGCGGATGAAATCGTGAGATGCACAAACCTAGAAGCAAGAAGACTTTGTATACCAAAAAAATAAACTGGAAGATAAGGTTTGGGATGTTCCAATTAGGGAATTTTTTCATGCACATTTTCCAATCCGTTATACAGTGATACAATGTCTGTGAATCGGTTTGAGGCAATAAGAAGATTCATTAGATTTGATGACAAAAGAAGAAAGAGGCTAGGTTACAAACCGATAAGCTTGCTGCTATATACTATGTATGGAAAATATTTACCAGACAATGCAAGAAAATAATGATACCTAAAAGTAATGTCGCTGTGGATGAACACCTAGTTGCATTTAGGAGCCATTGTGAATTTGTGCAGTATATGCCAAACAAGCCTGGAAAGTATGGAATGAAAATATTCTGGATGTGTGAAGATAAGCTGGTTATGCCATTGGCAGGACTGTGTACACAGGAAGAGAACCAGGTTAGTCACCCCAGAAAAATGTGGGCCTTACCACAGTGAAGATGCTTACAGGCAATATTGCTGGTACAGCCAGAAATGTTACTGTAGATAATTATTTTACAAGTATAAAATTGGCAGAAAATTTGTTGTGACAAAACCTTATTGTTGTGGGAGCAATGAGGATGAATGAAACAGAAATTCCAAAAGAGATTAAGCCTACTTTGAGTACAGCAGAAAATACAAGTCTATTTGCATTTACAAAAGAAATGACGATGGTTCGATTATCACGAAAGAAAGACAAGTGTGTAGTCCTATGTACCATGCATCATGATAAATCTATAGATGAACAGTATCCAAACCTGACCCCTGAGATTGAGAAATCTTACAACCGAACGAAGGATGGTGTGAATATTGTGGATTATACATGCAAAGAGGTACTAAACGGTGGCCAATGGCTCTCTGGTGCAACATAAGGGATGTACACACTCGAAATGCCTTCATTCATTACAAAACACAACATTCCATATATCACAAAGCGACTTTACGCAGGAGGAGACTTTTCATCAAGGACCTTTCAGTGGAGTTGATCCAACTGTTTATGAACAGAAGACCGTCTAACCTCCTTCAACAGAAATCCATATACCTGGATATGGAGAAGTTTATTACTATTCCTAAAACACAAAACTGCAGTAGTAACAATAGCAGCACTGTCAGTCATCAGAAGAGTCGCTGTTTACTGTGTCCTGCTCCAAAGGACAGTGTTCTGTAAATGCACAAAACGTGTGGCAAGACCATAGCAGTGTGGTGCGAAACAACTGTAAAAATTATTATCCTTGTTTCCTTATTGATTTGTTCTTCGTGAATACTATAGCCACTGATCCGAGAACAGTCTGAGATAATACTGGTGGCTTGTTTTTCAGTATAAGTGTTAAAAACAATCGCAGCTGTCTTCTATTAGACTGATATACTTTAAAACAAAATATTTCTGCATGTTAATGTCCACAGAATACGTTTCTATTTAAATTCTCGATTTATACATTATGGGTCCATTGGACCCAGGGTATGTAAATGTGCAGAAAATATAGGTCATGCAAAGTAGGATTAAATGACTTAATAGACGTTATAGATAACTTGGAAAACCATGAGAGAACAAAGATACTTCAGAAATGGACTACTTACTATTCATAACCAATTATTTGAAAAAGAAAGTTAAATTTTTTTGATAAAACTGAAAGTAGGAATATTAAATTTTTTGTTAGCAAGTGAAATTAATGGGTGTCCAAAAGAAGGGTTACAGATACTCGCCAGATTGCATTATGTCTTGTAGAATTTTATTTTCAATATCACCACACACTTACGAGTTTATAAGGAGCGCAAATTGTCTTGCGCTACCCCATCGTAATATACAGCATAGCATTTGTCTGCATTTTCAAACACATTCAGCAGTTGAGCAGCTAGGGGGCCATTAACTGTTGTATTCAAAACAAAAGCTTCTATTTATTTGTGAATCAGTCCTTTTTGTTCACTGATTAGTCTGTGATGTTAGTGACGAAAGTTCAATTAACACATGGGCCACGTCATTCTTTGCTTCTCCTTCTCAACTGTCAATTGTTTAAAATTTTTTAGTTTAACATTTCGTTCACATATTAAAATGTGTCACACACCATTGGATCGATAAAGAAGATCCAGATCAGATAATAAAGTGCCCACAGTTTGAAACTGTTTCACAAAGCAAAGAACTCCTTATGGCGAAATTCTCTGCATGACGTGGAGTACAAACAGCTAACAAATTTTTACCAAAAAAATTAAAGTATCTGCATCAAAACAACCTGGAGTGAGAAAATTTCAAAGTTGTGCTTGATATTTTCAATGAGAGGACTGTTCAAGGTTTGGTAGCCTTGGGGGAACATCATCTTACTGAAAGTTTCGAGAGCGCTGCTAAATTCATCAAAATAAATTTGTGCATGGTGGAACATTTTTAATATTGAAACTTCCTTGCAGATTTAAACTCTGTGACGGGCCCAGATTCGAACTCGGGACCTTTACCTTTCGCTGGCAAGTGCTCTAGGAACTGAGTTACCCAAGCACGACTCACGGCCCCACCACCAAACTTTGACAGTATAATCGATTTCAGAGAGGATCAAATTCAGTCTGTTCAGAAATATTTGCCTTTTCTTACGCATACTTGTCAGGGCACTGTGCAAATGGTGTTCTTAAGAATCTGAGACACGACACATGTAAAACATATTTAGAGAGAGATTATATATTATCAGCATTAGAAAACAATGCAGGGTAATGAGGTTATTAATGTTGTTATTTCTGCTTATTCGATTGGTAATAGCTTGGTCTCCCGAGAACTTCAACACAGCTTCATTAGATGCCCTTCCCAGGGAAATTTACTTTTTAGTTCTAGATGCTGATGAAATTAAAAAAAGAGAGTTTTTCCGAAGGGAGTTTTCTTAGGTAGATCACATAGATGACAGAATTCTTCAGTGGGTGGTAAAAGTACCGTGTAATATGTTTCTCAATAATTAGCGATAACAGTAATAACAGCAAAAAGGGAAAATTGTCAACTGTAAAGTAGCTTGAAATAAATTTTGTATCAGGTTAACAAACATTTACATTTTCCTCTCATTCCTAATTTTCTCTTCTCAGTACGTGTAATTGCGTTGTTAGTACTGAAAGTGCATAATACTAAGCTTATATTTTACTTATAAACATTTCATTTCATTAACGGCAGTATGCTGGTACATATTTGACAGTTCTGATGACACAGAGGGACGTGTCAGATTTATGAAATCTTTCTTTTTGCTTTTTTGGTTAAATCTTGGTTACATGAGGGTCTACAATTAAACTGATCCTGACGACAACATCGATACTATCTTTGGTGAGTCATTTATGTCTCAGTGAATTATATTTTTGTCGAAGTAATTAAGCTTATGGTCACCAGAATAATTACTCCATCCTATCTGATAAGTTTTACTAAAACTATCTCCATCACGTATAATAATTTACAGGCTGTGGCGTATGGCGGTTTCACTCCCAACGTTTTTGTTAACAAACGGTAAAATTCTGCAAATGATCTCAAACACAATAGAAGGAAATCACAGAGCATTGCAACCAGCGTAACATGCATTTTGCACAACAGCATACAGGAAAGGCATAGTGTCTTTTTAACCGATAAAAGAGCGGCGCAGTTTCATTGTTAAGTGGCACACAGATTAATAGTCGAGAACTAAGTCTCGTGATTTTTTTACACTTTCACGAAAGAACTGCAGGCTTTTGCGGGAATCAGCGACGGTCTATCGGCAACGACGTCACGGTTGACCGTGAGGCCTGTGTATCAGAAGCTGTGGGCTCAACCCTCTGAAATCTTTTGCACGCCTGGCTATCGAGAGCTGAATGTGACGTCGGACTGCCTGGTTATGTCGCTCGTCTCGCCTTCAATCGAACATTTTTAATGGGCTTAAGTTCTCCATTCATGGAATTCTATTCCAGTATCGAAAGTGCTCTGATGCAACAGAAAGAAGTTGAAGCACGTTTTATTATGTTACACGTTACAAGGGAAATGATCACCATTGTAGAACATTTTATAGCGCCTTTCTTTTTTCTTGCAGAGTAATTCTGTCTTGCTCGTTCGAAACGCGTCAGTTATATTGCTTTAGGATTGTGAACGGATTAACATATTGATATTACAATGAAGCTCTGTATGTTGAACACGATTACCTGATTTTTAAATAATGTTCACAACATTGCATTCAAATCCTCAAGCGTCCTCATTCATCCGACGTAATACGAACCGACTCACAAGCAAGACAGCCTTCTATGTAGCCCTATGTTAGCAGGATAACTTATACTCTCCAAATGCTTGGCCCACGTTACGAGGTACAAACCACATTAAGATGCACCTCTCCGAATATCAACAAAAAGAACCGATCATTGCCCTATATTAACAAGACAATTCATACTCGGCAAATGCTTGAACCACGTTACAAGGTGCAAACCACAATCAGATGCACCTCTCCAAAAATCAACAGAAAGAACCGATCATTTCAATTTAAAAAGTGCTTGAGTACGCCATACCTGCGATCTAAATAGCATTTGCCACGAACTACCATAACGAGTATTAAATATTTTTGTGATAAGTACTGCAAATATTCGAGCCCTTACATCAAAGTCTTTAAAGAACAAGAGATACATCATTGTTGAGATGAACTCTACTTCAAATACTATCTGACAAGACGTCAAAATGCGAAATAAATGTGACTTCCAGCTGTCGGCTGCTACTGGTCGGCGAAAGGCGGGCCACACAACTGTTGCCTGGCGTCGCCAACAGATGGCAGGGCGGTAGTTAGTCTTTTGCCCACGGCACTACGTGTTGGTGAACTATGTAGTATTAACACCTGTATGCAAGAAGATCGACTACTTTACTGATACATTAGTTCCCCACTAAGGGTCAGACTGACGAAATATAAACCACTCTTCAAAGTTTAGGCGAGTTAAACAGCATTTCAAATTAAATAAGAACATGGCTATGAAATATGTTTTTTTTTCTTTTTCATGCACATCCTCTCCCGAAACAATGTCCATATCATTCCTGGTTCTATGGGGAACATACACGTTTTGGCGATCCTCACATTGGAGTCTGACTGTCTTTCTCGCCGTCTCCGAACGTTTCTGGAATTCAGTTCCCACATGTATCATAACACAAAACTTCTTTCTTGATACTCTAAGTCTCCCATCGCATTTAATATCCACATTTCTCAATCCTTTCACTAAATTTGTAGTAGTTGTCTGTTTACCTAAACGCAAAATATTCGCCAATGCGCCGCTAAATGTACCCTTCAGAAAACGCTGTAACAAAGAATCTCTTCAGAGGAGAAAAATAAACAAGATCTGAAGATCGCAGAAGACTAGTAGCGTTCAGTGGAATGCAAATGAACTATATGTTCTTTTTCTCACAAAGCTCTGAAGTTTTCATTGAGATTTGAGAAGAGAGAATATTTCAAATATTAATCTCCTACATTCCTTATTTGAGGCAAACATGAGGAAGTGAGTTTGAATTCAATTGTCAATCAACTCTGTTCTAGCCACCCACTCTGCTGTGTTTATTTGCGTTCCAGGAGGTGACTGTATATCCAGTCAGTCCATTTTCGTTTACGTTTATCAATAAGATAAGGCGGAAGGAATTCTCCTGCTGCATTCCCCAACAACATAAGAGTGAAGCACGGTCTTGAGGTGTCCTCAGTTTTCTCAGGACGTCGACATGTCCAACGAAATAAGAGCTTTCTTTTGCTGGTATGTTATGAAACACATGTTCATCAAAACTGTAAACTTTTCAGCAAGACCGCCTTTAACCTCAGCTTTGTATTTCTCTAAAAAAGACATTGATTACATTCTCATTTACAGCAGCACCCTTCGTTTAAATATTGCTGTAAATTTGTGAGACAGTTCAGAACTATGTCTCTCTAAAAATGCCTTTCCCCAAGCCAATTCAAGCATATTATCAGCAAGGCAGTCTACTGTTCTTTTTCAGGTAACATGATTTAACCATGCACCTGAGGTCAGATACTGATATTGGAAGAACCGTATCACTGACACTGATACAGTCTTTGACAAAACATCTCTCTTCAGTCTGGGTAAGAACAGTGGGCCTTCCAGCTTTTCCGTCATTCTTGTTTCTCAAATTGTTCACAATGGTTTGTCTTGGAATGTAATACTTCCTTGCGGCTTTCCTGTGTCCAATTAGTCGAGAAGTAATTTCTTCTAATATCTTCTTGATTTTCGTTCGAATGACCGGTTTCGTGCCATATTCCTGAGAACCTGGTTTCGGACGTTTCTGTCATTCTGCAGTCTGTAAAAGAAAAACATAGTAAGCCTACAGTACTGTTTTAATTCGCGGATTATTGGAGGCTTAGAATGAATATTTAAGCTTATTTATAGTTGCACCGACAGTACTCTTCGAATAATTTGGAAGAGTGTAGAACAATTCTACTTCCTTTTGCATAAGCCTCTATTGTTATTCTCGATAGCTACACTGGCTCCAAAATTTCCTGAAAGATGTTACTTCTACTAATAGTCAATAGCGATATTATGGTCGACACTAGACGTAGACTTAAAACACTTTAATCTTTAATTACACTCTCAGTGTAAAGTGTTCACCGATATGGCCAGATTTGTGTCTCACATATAGTTCGAATCAAAGGAATGCAGAGTACTACCTACTACACAGGTTCATAGATTGTTAAATTGTCCTAGTGTTAGTAACCACACGACACAGTCCAGTAGCTGAAAAAAATTCACCTGTGACAAACATTTAACCTATTAGTTCACCATATCACTGCCCTCTTACATATTTAGAGAACTCGAAACAATTATGATAGTGCACAAAAATAATCAAGTCCGTCAACACTGCTCTGCTAAGCGGTCATTGTTCATGAGAGTCAATAATCACGGATGTTCCTCTAATAAGTTTTCACTCGGAGTTAATTATTGATTACTGTCACAAAAGTCACAAATGAAGGCCATAGTTGAATAAAACGAACCGCACACAAATAGCGCGAATATTTCAGAATGTTTGTTACCGTACTACGGCACACAGCTCACGACAAGAGACACACGTGTTGCTCCACTTACCCTCAGCCGCAGACTGCCTGACCTCAGCTGTGCTAGGTCCATACGTACATTCGCCTAGGAACACTATTATTGACGGCAGTCATTTTGCATGAAATATTTTATTATCCTCAAAACACTAGCTTCAGAATTAGCTACTTAATTAACAAATGCTGCAAATCAAGGAGAACAAAAAAATCATTAACATAATTATAATGCCCCAATTCAGAATAATCAGTGTACTAGAAAAGTGGTAATTTTTCACTGGTGCAATGTTACTCTAAAATGACATGAACTTGCAACTAGCTGTGTCACAGTGTTTATTTCGACACAGTAACTAATCGCTTGAAATAACATTTCACCACTGTAAACAGAAAGAATTATTTGACTGCTTCAAAATGAAACATTATGAAGGAGGTCATGGTATTGAAATCTCTGCCTGTATTTCTTTCTAACCAACAAATGAGGTAACACTCGTTTCAATTTAAGTCTTGCACACGTGACGTAATTTTGACGTCATACGCAAAAATCGACCGCGGCTATCGAATTTCGTTTGCGTTCAATATGGGCCTCTCACAGGACTTTATCTTCGCGTACGGGATGTTTACAGAAAACGTCGTTCTTGGAATGATTTATTATAATCATTGCTATAATAAAAGTCACATAATGATTTATCGACGGTTAATGTCTTCGTATAAGAGTGTTCTTAGGAATGAGTTGTTATCGTCAATAATTGACAATTTAAACATGAAACAGCTTATTTTATAATCCGCAGTATGCCGTTTCATGGTTACGAGGCACTTATCGCAGAGACGTTACCATTTATAAAGTCAGTTAATAACGTATCAACCGTTGAACCCTTCAAGAGAGAATATGATAACGAAGACACAAGAAACAAATCACAACTGTGACGTCACCGCCACTAGGCTGTCGCTGCAAACCAGCATCAGCGCAAGAACGTGTACTTCTTCCGTGAGAGCGTAACAGACTTAGTTCTCGACTGTCAGTCTGTGTGCCATTTACAAAGAAACTGTGCCAATTGTAGGCTATAGCGCCAAATACATGACACACTGGCTGCTATTCTCTGTGATTTCCTTCTATTGGGTATGAGATCAAATACAAAATTTTACTGCTTCTTAAGAAAAACGTTGCTAGTGAAACCGACATACACCATAGCCTTTAAAGTATGCTACAGCAGTTAGTGTGATATAGTTTTAGTAAAAGTTAGCAGACAGGATGCAGTAATTATTCTGGTGATCACGAGTTTAATCACTTTGACAAAATTGTAATTCACGGAGACATAAATGACTCACTAGAGATCGTATCGATATTGTCGCTCGGATAGTTTAGTCCCTCATGTAACCAAGTTTTAATCAACAAAGCCAAAAGAGAGATTTCATAAATCTGATACGTCCTTATGTCCGTGTCATATGTACGAGAATACTGCTGCTAATGAAACGAAATCTTTGTAAGTAAAATATAGGCTTAATATTATTATGCACATTCAGTGTTAAAAATGCAATTACGCATATTGGTAAGAGAAAATTTGGATAGAGGGGAAAATGACAAATGTAAATGTTGGTTTACGTGTCACAAACTTTATTCCATACTACTTTACAGTTGACAATGTTCTCTCTTAGCTGTTTCTGCAGTTATGGCAACGTTAATTTTCTTAACACAATTATTGAGAAACATATTAGACCCATTTTTACTACACACTGAAGAAAGCTGTGATCAGTGTGATCTACCTTACTACAAGAAATCTCCCTTAGGAAGAAGTCTTCTCTTTTAATTACATCAACAGTAAATTTCTCTAGAAAGAGCATCTCACGAAGCTCTGTTAATGTTCTCTAGACACCACGTTTTTAGCAACCAAATAAATGAAAATAATAGTATTAATAAACTCATTATTAGGTCATTATGACATACTTCTGTCCATCTTTTTATATTTTCATCATTTCCTATTACTAAAAGTCTTTTATTTAGCTCTTAATACGTTTTAGATGTCTCACATCTCAACTTCTTAAGAAAAGCTCTGGCATAATACCCTGACAAGTATGTGAAAACAGGCAAGTATTCCGCAACAGACTGAACTCGTTCCTCACTGAAATCCATTATACTGTAAATGTTTGTTATTGGTGATGGAGGTAAGTTCACATCATCTACTCAGTCAGTTTTAAAAATGGTTCAAATGGCTCTGAGCACTATGGGACTTAACATCTGTGGTCATCAGTCCCCTAGAACTTAGAAGTACTTAAACCTAACTAACCTAAGGACATCACACACATCCATGCCCGAGGCAGGATTCGAACCTGCGACCGTACAGTCGCGCGGTTCCGGACTGACCGCCTATAACCGCTAGACCACCGCGGCCGGCAGTTTTAAAAGAATGTGAATCTATTCCAACTTCTCGAAGAGCAGATGATGGAATTTTCCAGGGCAGCAAGGTCTGAATCCTTAGCTTGAATTGAATGCCTCATACCTTTCTCAAATCACGAAAGATACCAACTATTGGGATCCTTCCATTGTTCGCTGTTTTCCAAATCTCGCTTCTAGAGCATCTGTCTGAACATTTCGTGGCAGAACATATTTAAAATTGGTGCCTTCACTGCAATACTTGTCATTTCTGGAATGTGAGTGGTATCTGATATGGCTGAATGTGTGTTATTGGGTAATCCATATGTGTAATCAGGGAAACATTTCCATATATCGAACCATGACAAAAAATCTTTCGAAATATCTGATAATTTCGTCACTTGAGCTGGAAAGTGGTTTTTACAGAGCATTCTTGAAATGGCTATCTGTACCAGGTAAGGTAACATTTAAAATGTTACACCATGTGTAAATTAATTTTGATGAATGTAGCAGTGCTCTCAAACCTTATGTTTCCTCAAGGCTAAGAAATCTTGAACAACCATCCCAGTGGAACTATTAAGCACAGGTTTGACATTTTGTCACTCAATGTCACTTTTAGAAACAGACTTTGAATTAGGTTTTTTGGCAGATTTTATTGTCTGTGTACACTCAACGTTATGCAGCTTTTTAACTACAGAGAACTTGTCCACAAGCAGTTCTATACTTTCTGAAACTGACTCAAACTGTGGGTACTTCATTTCCTCATCACTATCTTTTTATCGTTTCAGTTGTTTGTGACTTATTTTAATATGTGAGGAGAATATAAAACATATAGAGAGATTGTGTGTCATCAAAAGGGTGTTTGTAAACAATTGATAGTTGAGGAGGGGAAGCAAATCATGATGTGGCCCATCTGATAATTGAATTATTCTCACTAACAACACAGGCTAATTAAAACCAGTGGCATGTAGTCTAAAAACTATTTTCTTAATTAGAGTGAACGGTTCTTCACCGTTCATGTTGCTAACTGGAGGGATAAAAACCTGAGCTCTAGTTGCCACATTTTTAGAACTGGCTGCAGATTCCAAATATTATCTAATGTGAAGTCCAGATAAAGCCTCAATTGAATTTTGTCAACAACTCGATCTGATTCACAAAGGAACTGGATTTTCTGTGTTGTATACGACAGAAAACTGCCACCTAGCTGCTCACCTGCTCAGTGTGTTTCAAAATGTGGAGAAATCTTATGTAGTGTATTAGGATGGGATAGCACAAGACAGTGTGTGCTCCTTATAAACTCGTAAGCATATGGTGATATTGAAAATCAAATACTACAAAACATAATATAATTTAGCAAGTATCTGTAATTATTCCTTTGCACACCCATTAAATTCACATGCTCACATAAACAATTAACGTTGCTGTTTTCAGTTTCTCCAAAAAAATTTACCATATTTTTCAAATCATTGGTTATGAATAGCAAGTAGTCTGCTGTGAACCATTATTGTTCTTTCTGGTGAAATTTTCCAAATTATCAATAACGTCAAATAAGGCATTAAATGGGTTATAGTTAATGGGAAACTCTTAGTACCAAGTTTGGTGTTTTCACTTTTACCAAATATGTACTCTGGGCAGTATTTATCACAACGAAACGCAAAAAGTGTAGAAATATCTGTCGCTTTTGTTAGAACAAAACTAAAGGCACCATCTGTCTTTATAATAAGCCAATTTTTGTGCAGTTTGATACCCTCTGAAAACTTAAGAAAGGTATTCATATCCGCTGTTGAGTTTTAGGCACAGTTATTTACATTACTTTAACTTGATCCAGCGGCCAGCACTCATGTTTTACATTTCCATCAACAGAGAGTCTGTCATCGTATGATGATCAGCAATAATTTTAACTGTCAGCGCGGGTACTGTCTCAGCGTTAAGAGACTACACAGGAATTCGAAACATTTAAGTCTAGCTGTGCGGAAAGATAGTCGAAGACATCGACAGTAGGACTGCAGTTGGATGGAGGGGCAGAAGCCGATGGCGGTTTCCGTCCTGATCTTGCATGTTTATACAAATATGATGCAGCAGACATACGGGGAGCGTGAGCGTCCGAAGTTCCGTTCCCAGTTGTTACAAGAATTTCACACAGAGCTGTTTTGGGGGCACTCTTTTGTGTTACGTGTCATCTTGGTTGCTGCGTTATCTCATCCTGACGAACTGAAAACTAGTGGGCTGGGTGGACATTTACTGACGATGACTTCAGACCTCTGGCAGGATACTCGGACATTGGAGCCATGTGCAGTCGATATTGGTTAGGAAACACTTGTGTGTCCTGTCATAGCACAATAGTGTGTGGGTCTCATACCAGATAGCACTGATACCGGCTACTGAACGTATACAGAGGAGGGCAGCACAAATTGTGATATGTGTGGCTGAACCACGGGAGAGTGTCACGCAAGTGTTGAAACAACTCATTCGGCAGACGCTTTAAGAGATCCACAAGTTACCCCACCAGAGGCCACTTACGACATTTCGCAAGCGAGGAGTCCAGAGGCGCTCTCCAGCCACTACGCGTCGCTGCCGTAAGGAGGCTGAAGGCAGAGTCAGGCCGGCCACAGCACAGAGACGTCTCAGCACTCGCCCTTAACGCACTCCGTACGCGAAAGGAACGGGAAAAAGTATCGAAACTTGTTACCGTTCCAAGTACTCTCTGCCATGCACTTCAGACTGGTTTTCAGTGTAGTCCGGGGATGTAAATGTGACGGTCAACTTGGTGCTTGTAAATACGTCGCGTAAGTGGACGATTTAATGGCAAAATTGTGTACAATCGCGCGAGAAATGTAGCCATCAACGGAAATATACGGCACTTTTCAAAAGTACACTTTTACATCTCCATATGCGTTTTAGAATCTGGTACGACGGTGATGTATTCTCGCCACCGTGAGTGATGTAATTGTTTGCCGATTCATCGAGAACATGTGAATATTAAGTAACTGAACATACAAATATTTTTTGCTGGGGTCCGCCTTTAACAAAACACTATTTTGTTTCACAACCCAAACATATTTCACTACAGTTGCTGCAATATCAGTGGGCTTTTATTTTATGGCTGTTAAACATAAAGAATGTTCTTTGTTGTTTCTACACACGTAAATATTATTTTATGAAATCGCAATTACATATTTTTGGAGGACATTTCTTATGTATTCATACCTTTTTAACACATGTTATAGTTTTCCTGAGGTATTATGTCTTTACAGTCCTTGTTTCCTTTCACAGTTTGTCATCTGCAACCATATAGAACTTAATGTAGACAAGTTGTTTAGCAAAAAGTACGATTTGGAAACTGTTATTGCTATGCCCGAAATTAATTATTTCTATGTGTGTGTGTGTGTGTGTGTGTGTGTGTGTGTGAAGGGTAATGTGAGGGAGGGCTTTTATAGGTGGGAGTTACCTAATAATTCTTTGAGGGCGGAGAACAGAGTTCCATTGCAGAGAACTGTATATTCATTTACTTCCTCTTTTCCTTCAACTATGGCTTTTTGTATTTGATACTTTTCATCAATTATTACTTTATGTGGGGTGCTGTTGCCGCACTTGAGAATTTTCAAGGCAGTCTTGATATCTGTTGGGTTATTTATCTTGTACATAATGTGTTCAGCAAATGTGGAATGACAGTAGTTATTTTTTAATGCTCTTCTGCGTTCTGTGTATCTAGTATTAAAGTTTCTGCTTCTCTGTCCTGTATAAACTGATTTGCTACCCTGACATGTTAGTTGGTAAATACCAAATCTGTTGTGTTTATCTGTCTTTTGCTGGCTTTCTCTGTGATGAGTTGTCTGTCCTGTAGGCTAATTTTAACCATTGTTTTTTGAGTACGTTGCCTATTCTGTGGGCTACCTTGTTGTTGTAGGTGAAAGTGAACCAGCTGTTTATTTTTGTGGGTGTTTCTTGTTCATCTGTGCTCGTATGTGTGTTCTGTTTGTTTGTAAGTTGGTGAGAAGGCTTTTGTTTTTATGTGTTGGGTGTCCTTCTTGATTGTGTTTTAATTTTGTGATTGAATTGATCTATAGCATTTGTATCGTATCCATTCTGTACAGCTATTTGTCTGATCGTCGGTAATTCATTGTTATAGTTGTTTTCAGTGAGTGGGGTTTTGTTCAGGCTGTGCAGCTTGTATTGGAAACTGGCTAGTTTGTGCGCAATAAGTTTATTAGAACGTTTGTGAGTGGCTGTGCTGGTGGAGTTCACATTCCTGAAAATGGAGAATTGGTGTTGGTTGTTGCGTCTATATATTGTGAAATCAAGGAAACTTAACACTTTGTCGTTTTCTGTTTCTGTGGTGAACGTCTCTAGTTTTATATCTTCGTGGTCTTTTCGCGAGATATACTTAGGAGGTGTCAGTGTATTGATTGACTCTTCTAGCAATGTACGCTCTCGGAACATTAACAATAGACCGTGATGTGACGCAGAACGCCTCTCTTTCAGCATCTGCCACAGGACTTGGGTGAGGATCTCCGAGATGCTTTCGCGCTCACTAAACGATCCTGTCGCGAAACGTGCTGCTCTTCTCTGGATAATCTGTTTCCTCTATCAGCCCTACGTGGTACGGATTCCATATTGATCAGCAGTATTCAGGTATTGGTAGAACGATTGTGTTTTATGCTACTACCTTTTTGATGGATTATATTTCCTGTGGATTCTTCCAATGAATCTCAGTCTGGCATCTGCGTTTCCTCATTTCTACAAGCAGTTTATCTTTGCAGATAGCTGGAGCAACGAAGGGCATTTAGCGACAGGAGGAAAGCGCAGGGTCGTACGACAGATGCACATAACTACGGACTTTTATCGTTTACGTAAATCTGTTTAAAAATTATGGGACATGTTCAGCGCGACATGTTCAGCGCGCACTATTTTGACGTTCTTGGGTAACGAAAGTATCTTCTATAAAAACGCATGCGGATTCTGCAAACAAGGAGTTTGCGAAACTCAGCTCGCTCTGTTCCTCAACAAGGCATCGTTGCTCAGGTTCATGCCGTGTTTGTTGACAGCAGGAAGGCATTTGACACCGCCCCACACTGCCGTTTAGTTAAGAAATGCGAGCTTAGCTGGTATCGCAATAGATTTGCCACTGGCTACGAGACTTCCTTACGGACAGAACTCAACACGTCGCTCTTAACGGAACGAAATAGACAGATGTAACTGTTATTTCTGCAGTACCACAGGGATGTGTCATAGGGCTTTACCTTACACAGTATGTAAATGTTGTAGGTCGATGCTTCGTGTGACGTTCATGTCACATCCCTGCCGGCGCTTGTTACATTTTTGTTGCTATGTTTTAATGCACGATGTAGGGAGATTTTGCTCCAAGAAGCGAATCTTTTATCACCTGTATTTACTGCTTAAATATTAATCCAGAGCTCTAGTGGTGCTGTTGACGTTTCTTGCAGCTAGAACATGTTAATAACAACGTCTGACCGTTTATAAGACGATTATGCCTCTCTTTCTATGACAGCTGTACCACTCGCAATAAAAATTTATGAGACATGTTCGTCCATCGTTGATTCCCGGTCAGTATTATTTCTTATCGCCAGCAATCAGTTACTTATGAAACATTATACTTAGTAGTAGGGGATGTGTGATAAGTTCCCCTTGAGCACCAGGCTTATAAAGTTTGTGTTTGTGCTCTGAAGTGTGCAAAGGAAATGACTGTGTCCAGTCGTAAGGAAGGTATGGATTTGACGTGGAATACTGTGACAGCAAAGGAAAGAGTATGTCACGTCATAATAATGGTACAGATATTTAAATTTCCAGAGCCACAGCCGTCAGCGGGGTGTATATGTTTGTCCATTGTCGAATGTCATCCAATTGAGGCCGCGATCCTAATGTTTGTTTGTAAGTACAGTGACGAAACATATATGTGTCCGATTTCGTAGGATGATTCTGTGTGTGTGTGCTCGGCGCGGCGGTGGCTGTGGCCTGCAGTGGGAATGACCCACGGCTGCCACTGACGGTAGGAGCCCTCCAAATGGAGAGGCCGTCCTCCAGGTTACGTTTTTTATGTGGACTCAGTGTTTGTGCACTGCATTGTTTTTGGGTGGTTAGGAATTTTGAGGGTTTTTGGAAAGCATTACACATGCATTATTTCGGTGATCTATGAGTAGTTCGGATGTATGTATGCTGTGTACTGGATTATTACGGTTGTTTACGAGTTTTGCGTCTCTGCAGATCAGAGTACTGCATTATTTACGAGTAGTTTCCTGGTCTGTAAATTGTATATTTTGACCCAAAGCATGTCAGGGTTACTGTTTTGTATCAATGTAATAAATAAACTACATGTAATCCGTATCTAAATAAATTTTTCAAAAAATAAAGTGCACTCCTTCCTCTCACCAGCAGACCAAAACAGGCTGATTCCTTATCCCGCAATTTTCCCCTCCAGGCCTCTGAGGCGATGAGTAGGCTGGGGCACAAGTGCAGCCAAGAAAAAAACGTTACGTCATCATGATACTGTGCTCCTATGGACTGAACTTCATGATCATGTGGCCTATAGCGGTGCCCTCTAGCAGTGAACTCGCCAACTAGCTCAGTTCTCTGGTCTGGGGGATTGGAGGGAGTTGTCTCTTGTGTAGTGGGGGCTTATTCATAGGTTTTAGAAATTACAGACTATTCCAGCAGACAGATGTTTCCATGCATTGTGTTATGCAAAGCATTTATTTGCAGGACCTTATTCTTCTTCCTCTTCATATTTTCATGCATTAATGCCCGCTTCCATTCTTCATGCATTGAGCTGTGGATGCAGTCCTTGGCTGGATCAGTGCATGTAACACAGCTATTACAACTCCCCCTTTTAGCATCAAAATCTCGCTAGTTGAACACATGCTAATTCCACACCTATAGCTCAACAAGCACTGATATCTCAGCCTCTTGTGGTCATAGCACTACACTAAGCCACTAATGCTGGAGGTGAATAACAAATTTTAACAAATTTCGACAGATTTATACAAATTCGAACAAATTTAACCAAGAATGAGAGTGTGCACTGATATGAAACATTCTGGCAGATTAAAACCGTGTGCCAGACTGAGTTCCTCATTTAGAGTCTTGGTCTGGCACACAGTTTTAATGTGTCAGGACATTTCAAACTTATACAAATTTATACAAATTGAACGACATGAGCAGACTCTAGTGGGGGCAACACCATCTTATTCCCACCTCATCTGCATGAGTAAGTTCTTGGAGCAAAATTCCCTCCAAAATTCGAAATCCCCACCCATTTTCCAAGAGGATGACACACCATTATGCAACAAAGTCGGAAAGGGGAGGGGTGGGGACCCATAGAAGCACATAATTCAATTACCTGAAAAAATCTAATCTTCCGAAGATGGTGGCATGGCAGGGGGCTGCCGTGGTACTTCCCTGCCAAAAGCCACCATCTATGAAATTGGTACTCATGTCATCAGATGACGTGACGGCCGCAATCTTGGATGATGTCATGCTCTGTTGCCAAGTCTACAGGCAGCCATCTTGGATGACGTTATCGCCACCATCTTGAATACATTTGACAACAATGGAGAGTGGGGTGGTATGAATGTTACCCTTCTACACATGGATTCATGAGGTCGTTTCCATACCTGTACGTGTATGAGCAGAACTGCTATGTGAAATGAGACTCATCCGACCAAACAATGTGTATCCTGCCATCAAAAGTCCAATGTCAGTGTTGACAGGCATATGGCGATGTGTAATACTCTTTGTTCTGTGGTCATCAAAGCTGCACGATTGGACCATCAGCTCAGAAAAACAATATCGATGATGTTTGGTTGAGTGGTTCACGTGCTGAAACTTGTTGGTGCCCCAGCATTGGAATCTGCAGCAATTTGCAAAGTTGCACTTCTGTCGGGTTGAACGATTCTCTTCACTCGTCGTTGGTCCCGTTCTTGTACAATTTTTTTTTCCCAACGCCGCGATGTCGGAGATTTGATTTTTCACCGGATTCCTGATAATCACGATACACTCGTAAAATGGTTACTGGGCTAAATGCCCACTGCGTCGCTACCTCGGAGATGCTGCGTCCCATCACTCGTGCACCGACTGTAACATCATAACAACGCGCCAGGCACTCGTTGTCTTATATAGGCGATGCCGACCGCAGCGCCGTATTCTGCTTGTTTAGGTATCTCTGTATTGGATACGCATGCCAATACCAGGTTCTTTGGAGCTCCAGTGTATTCGCAATACGCTACATCTGTTTGTGCTGAGGCTCCTTTGTTGCTTCCTGCGTCGACCCAATGCAGGTCTCGCTGCCTTTCGCTACAGTCCTCTACCGTCGCGACTTCTCTGCATACAACGTCTGACGATATATACCAGGTCCTTCATATATATTGTAAGAAGTAACGCTGCTATGACACGCCCTTGTGACACGGCCGAAGTTATGTATGAGTGGAACGCTGAGTTCTGTTTGCTGGAAACTCTCCAATCACACAGTTGGTATCATATTCTGTACTATAGTATTTCGTTGACTATCCATCCGTGGGGAACTGTGTCGAATGCCGTAGAGAAGTGAAGGAACGTGGCTGCCCCTACCTGGGCGTCCGCGTCTGCTGCTCTCTGCGCCTCGTGGACGAACGGAGCGAGCTGGGCTCCACACGGCCGTCGCCTCCTGGGCCCACCTCGGTCGCTACAGGGGAGACTTCCAGTCCCCAGAAACGTCACAGTCCGCGAGCATGACGCGTGCTCCAAACTTCTACAAGAGACTCGCATCAGGGTTACGGGTCTATAGTTTTGTGCGTCTTTTCGTGGATTTTTGTTATCAGTAAGACACCAATAAGTACCACGACTAACACGAGAACATGAGACTATTATCATAGAAAAAGATGTTTTTACTACAAGGTTTGCCAGGTCAGAACTATGCACAGCAAGATTTCTTTTATGTTATGAAGGTAAATTATCTTTTTGCACTCTTAATAATATATCATCAGCATCCCGCGTCAATCTGTGAAACACATCATAAAATCTGCTCCTCTGCTCTGCAATTGCGAAAGCTGAAACAAATAATTTTAGTTTACTATTACCTGTCCGCTTCTCTACGGTATGATTGGTTTCATTTAATGCTGTTTGAATGCGCCGCGGCAGTGGCTCGTTCGTTCGTAGCGCAGCTCTGCACCACGAGTAATATTTAAATAACTGAATATGTCTTAAAAGGATGGGATAAAATACCAGGCAAGCTTATTACAAATCATAATGCAAGTTTTCACTGAGTAACTCTGTTCAAAACACTTAAACAGATTAAATTATTACACACCTTTACAATGAGTATGTAATGGCGTACGTCTCTCAATCTTGACAAAAGAATGCTACGCAAGCATACAATATAACGTCACAGGCTCTTCCTACTCACATAACTCCAAGAAGACGACAGAGAAATTAATATTCGGTCACTAGTATTTATACTTGTCACATATTCTCATCTTTGTTTGATATTTAATGAGTATCTTCTGTGGCGGTTTCAGTACTCGCTGACACAGATATTATCTTAAAAAATCAGTACATAATTCTATACAAGAACAAAACATGACACATAATGCTTTCTTTTTATTACATAAAGTTCACACAATCGTTGTCCACGCAATTACAATCATCCAGTTCAATTATTCTTTTCTCCCTTTTTTTACTACATATAATACGTGTTTTGCTAAGAGACGTTACAAAGTCGCTTCGATTCTGTTACAGTATGTGTGCTTTAATATAGAGAGGATGACCAGCTTGCTGTGTATTCGTGTTAGCATGATGTCCAGTTGTTAAGGAACAACGAAATTTCAGTTGACATGATACCAATCTACGGCACAGAAAGTTCACTGTATACAGTAGTGAATCACTAACAGACTGTAATTTACTTATGCAGCTTTATAACTCAAAATACCGAGTCAGTATTGATTGATTTGTTCTAAAAGTAACTGACACTAATCGCATATGTCCGTTAGTATTAATGGGAACCTTGCCCTTGCACATCATCATATGCAGCTGATAAAAAAAGTTTTTGTCATTATTTCAAAGTCTGCGGACTCCATTTCACTAAGGACCTCATTCTGAGACTTGGTGAATATTTCGACAGATCCACAGTAAAGAAATGTTCTGTGCCTCTTCTGAAACCTCGTCTTAAACCAGTAACTGTACCATCGATTCTGTCTGTCTGAAGTACCTCTCGTCAGCTTCTTGTTCAATGGAAGCGATGTAAAACAGAAACTTAGAACTAGCTATTGCAGCCAATGTAGCAACTTGTGCCCAGTGTGGACAGGAAAGACGTTTCGTGGACTTAAATGGCTTTCTTTAGTCCTTAGAGCCGCTCAAGCTATCCAAAGATTGGCATGCTATAAAGTCATACAGTGTAATTAGTTTTGCTCTAATAGAAACGTCAGATACTCTTACACTTTCATGTTCTGTTGAGGTGAATACTGGCCCGAGTATGCAGTTACATGTTGGTAAAAATGTAACCATAAAACTTGGTACAGGGAAGTTCCCATTAACTCTGAACCATTAGACCCTGGTACACATACCTTGGGTTCACCAGAACTGCAGACAGTTTTAACTTTTAATTACTATTTTAAAGATTTAAAATTGTGCCCCAGCTTATCAGGTATGCTCCATAGCAGTTTTCAGTAACACGGTAAAGGTACCCTTAGAAATCAAGATTAGTTTTAAGTGGCACTTACATTTTCGTCTTTATACGCACACTTACATAATATGGGCCCGATGAAACCTATGGATCATGTTGTAGTGTTATCAAATTAGAATGGGATGTAATCGACTACATTTTGTCGGAATTCAGAGAATGCGCTATTGATACACCTAAACATTGTTATCATGGCACAAAATATAATTGTTACCACTCACAACAGATAGCATATTCCTGTGTTGTGTAACAGAGCGAAATATTGTAGGGGGTTATTGGGAGTATGTGAGTAATACAGTAATGTCGTGGGAGTTTGCTGCTCTGCAGTGGTGTGTTTGATATTCGATACGAACGAGGAAGAAAGGTAAGTGTCACTTTTAACACTAAACAATAAAATGACCAACAGTTACAATCCTTCAGTTGACAGAAGAAGAGAGGTTACTTCTTCACATTATTTCTTAAGATATAATGTCAGAATCTACATCTATAAAAAGGAGCAGGGAAGGAAATAGCATACACTTATCAAGACCAAATTTTGAATCAGTTGTTACTCAATGGGGAGCTGATAATGATGATTTCCTTTTAGATAAAGTATAGCTTCAGATAAAAACCATGAAGTTGGTCCTCAGGCAGCGACATGCAGCTCTCTGAGTGGAGAACAGACTAGTAGTGATGATAGTGATAGTGATAGTGATGATGATGATGATGATGATGATAATTATGAGGATGGTGTAGGTAATAATGCCTCAGGACAAATAAGCAGTGAAAATGCTACCATATATATTGCTCCAAATGGGAAGCAGTGGGGTTAGTGCCGCCAGTGCCAAATAAAATGCCTGCTCACAATTTGGTGAGTAAATATTCCAGGGCCAGCAAGGGGCATAATCACTAACACCCCCAAAGATGCTTAGGATTTATTTATTCCTCCAGCCATTGTGGATGGAATTGTGATACACACAAACTTAGAAGCAAGAAGAGTTTTTGTACCAAGAAAAATAAACTGGAATGATGTAGCTAGAGACGAAATGTTCGCCTTCTGGGTGATTTTACTTCATATTGGAGAGGATAAGGTTTGGGATGCTCCAATCAAGGAACGTTTTCAGGGAAGGTATTGCAATCCGTTGTTTCAGGCAATAAAAAGATTCATTAGAATCGATGACAAAAGAACAAAGAGGCTAGGTTACAAACCGATAAGCTTGATCCTGTATCCTATGACAAACAGAAAATACACTCCTGGAAATTGAAATAAGAACACCGTGAAATCATTGTCCCAGGAAGGGGAAACTTTATTGATACATTCCTGGGGTCAGATACATCACATGATCACACTGACAGAACCACAGGCACATAGACACAGGCAACAGAGAATGCACAATGTCGGCACTAGTACAGTGTATATCCACCTTTCGCAGCAATGCAGGCTGCTATTCTCCCATGGAGACGATCGTAGAGATGCTGGATGTAGTCCTGTGGAACGGCTTGCCATGCCATTTCCACCTGGCGCCTCAGTTGGACCAGCGTTCGTGCTGGACGTGCAGACCGCGTGAGACGACGCTTCATCCAGTCCCAAACATGCTCAATGGGGGACAGATCTGGAGATCTTGCTGGCCAGGATAGTTGACTTACACCTTCTAGAGCACGTTGGGTGGCACGGGATACATGCGGACGTGCATTGTCCTGTTGGAACAGCAAGTTCCCTTGCCGGTCTAGGAATGGTAGAACGATGGGTTCGATGACGGTTTGGATGTACCGTGCACTATTCAGTGTCCCCTCGACGATCACCAGTGGTGTACGGCCAGTGTAGGAGATCGCTCCCCACACCATGATGCCGGGTGTTGGCCCTGTGTGCCTCGGTTGTATGCAGTCCTGATTGTGGCGCTCACCTGCACGGCGCCAAACACGCATACGACCATCATTGACACCAAGGCAGAAGCGACTCTCATCGCTGAAGACGACACGTCTCCATTCGTCCCTCCATTCACGCCTGTCGCGACACCACTGGAGGTGGGCTGCACGATGTTGGCGCATGAGCGGATGACGGCCTAACGGTGTGCGGGACCGTAGCCCAGCTTCATGGAGACGGTTGCGAATGGTCCTCGCCGATACCCCAGGAGCAACAGTGTCCCTAATTTGCTGGGAAGTGGCGGTGCGGTCCCCTACGGCACTGCGTAGGATCCTACGGTCTTGGCGTGCATCCGTGCGTCGCTGCGGTCCGGTCCCAGGTCGACGGGCACGTGCACCTTCCGCCGACCACTGGCGACAACATCGATGCACTGTGGAGACCTCACGCCCCACGTGTTGAGCAATTCGGCGGTACGTCCACCCGGCCTCCCGCATGCCCACTATATGCCCTCGCTCAAAGTCCATCAACTGCACATACGGTTCACGTCCACGCTGTCGCGGCATGCTACCAGTGTTAAAGACTGCGATGGAGCTCCGCATGCCACGGCAAACTGGCTGACACTGACGGCGGCGGTGCACAAATGCTGCGCAGCTAGCGCCATTCGACGGCCAACACCGCGGTTCCTGGTGCGTCCGCTGTGCCGTGCGTGTGATCATTGCTTGTACAGCCCTCTCGCAGTGTCCGGAGCAAGTATGGTGGGTCTGACACACCGGTGTCAATGTGTTCTTTTTTCCATTTCCAGGAGTGTATTTACTGACAGTGCAAGAAAATGATGATACCTAAAAGTAATGTAGCTGTGGATGAACAGCTAGTTCGATTTAGGGGCCTGTTATGGGTTTGCGCGATATATGCCAAACAGGCCTGGAAAGTATGAAATGAAAATATTCTGGATGTGCAAAGCTAAGCTGGTTCTGTCACTGACAGGCTTGTGTACACAGGAAGAGGACCAGGTGAGCCACCCCAGAAAAATGTGGGCCATACCACAGAGAACACCCTTGCGGCAATATATTGCTGGTGCCAGAAATGTTACTGTAAATAATTATTTTACAAGTGTACCATTGGCAGAACATGTGTTGTGTAAGAACCTAATTGTTGTGGGAACAACAATGATGAATCAAAGAGAAATTCCAAAAGAGATGATACCAAATAAGAGCAGAGCGGTACATTCAAATGAAGATGGTTGGTTTTTCACCAAACAAAAACAAGTGTGTAGTCCTCCTACACTCCATGCATCCTGACAAATCTGATGATGAACAGTATCCAAGTCTGAATCCTGAGATTGTGAAATTTTTTAACCAAACGAAGGATGGTGTGGACGTTATGGATCAACTAGTGCCTGATTATACATGCAAAGGACAAACTAAACGCTGACCAGTGGCTCTCTGGTACACCATAAGGAATGTATGTACTCTAAATCGCTTTATTCTTTTCAAAACACAACATGTGTTGTGTAAGAACCTAATTGTTGTGGGAACACCAATGATGAATCAAAGAGAAATTCCAAAAGAGATGATGCCAAATAGGAGCAGAGCGGTACATTCAAATGAAGATGGTTGGTTTTTCACCAAAGAAAAACAAGTGTGTAGTCCTCCTACACTCCATGCATTCTGACAAATCTGTAGATGAACAGTATCCAAATCTGAAGCCTGAGATTGTGAAATTTTTTAACCAAACGAAGGATCGTGCGGATGTTATGGATCAACTAGTACCTGATTATACATGCAAAGGACAAACCAAACGCTGACCAGTGGCTCTCTGGTACACCATAAGGGATGTACGCACTCTAAATCGCTTTATTCTTTTCAAAACACAACATCCCATGGATCACAAAGGGATTTTGCACAAGAGGAGACTATTCATTAAGGATATTTCAGTTGAGATGATATAACCGTTTATGACCAGAAGATCGCCTAATCACTCTCTACAGAAATCCATCTACCTGTATAGGGAAAAGTTCATTACTATTCCTCAAACACAAAACAGCAGTAGTAACAACAGCGCAGTGAGTCGTCAGAATAGACAGTGTTCATTGTGCCCTGCTTCAAAGGACAGAAAAACCAAGACAGTGTTCTGTAAAAGCACAAAACGTGTGCAAGGACCATAGCAGTGTGGTGTATAACAATTGTAAAAATTAATGTCATCCTTGTATGATTAGCGATTTGTTCTTTGTGAATACCATAACCGACAGTGTGAGAACAGTTTTAGTAATGTAATTTATTTAATGAAAATTATTCAGGGTTGAAAATGTACTACTTTTGATTTAATAAAAGCGTTAAACATGATCACAGCTGTCTTTTATTATACTGATAAACTTTAAAACAAAATTTTTCTGCATGTTCATATCCAGGAAATACTTTTTCCATTTTAATTCTCGAATTAGACACAACAGGTCCTTTGGACGCAGGGTATTTAAATGTGCATAAAATGTAGGTAATGCACAGAGGGATTAAATGACTTAATTGACGCTATTGATAACTTGGAAAAATTCGTCAGAAAGAACAATGATACCTCAGTAATAAAGTACTTACTATTAATATCCAATTATTTAAAAAATACGGTAAATTTTTTTGAAGAGACTGAAAGTAACAACATTACTTTTTTATGTGATAAAGTGAGTTTAGTGGGTGTCCAAACGAAGGATTATAGATACTCGCCAGATTGTATTATGTTTTTTAGTATTTTATTTTCAAGATCACCACACACTTACAAGTTTATAAGGAGCACAAACTAATACACGGCATAAGATTTACGTTATAACGCATCGTAGTTACTACTTAACCTCTTCACGTTCGGCATACAGGCGCCAGCGCGCATACACTGCGCTGCTTCAAAACTGATTGAGAGGCGCAAACCGTATTTGGTTGAGCCTCTGCCAAAAAATTGCCATTCAAAAAATACTACTCTTTTAAGAGAATTCGTAGCTATGCATATTTTTTTTTCTTTATTGTAATTTGAACACCCCATACAAGGTGGGCTGGCAGCGGAAAAGTGTACTCCCCTCTTCAGCCATAAGCAGTACAATAAAAGAGAAAGGGAGACAGAAGAGTAACAGACTGGCGCTTTAAAAAACAGTAGATACAATAATTAAAAAACATGAAGCCGTTCACACTCGACGAAAGAAACAAGAAAACTGGCGGCACTGTGCACAAACACTGACGAGTTAGACGACACATGTGAACGAAGGAGCGTGGACGGCGAAAAACACTGATGCACAAACACGACGGCACAGACACTAAACCAAGGGCGACTATCTCCGGCGCGCGAATGTTCACAATGCGTGTGCGAGTCCGGGGACCTGCCAAGAGAGGAGGAGGAGGAGGAGGAGGAGGGGCATAGGGAGAGCGAGAGGGGAGAGTAGAGACGCTACAGGCAGGGGCGAGAGGGGGGAGAGAGGAAGGGGGAGGGGAAGCCCAGGGGAAGAGGGGTGGAGGGAGGGGGCGGGGGAAAAGGAAAGAGAAGGGAGGGGAAGAGAAGGGAGGGAGGGTGCCTAAGGGAAAGGACACCGGAAGTGGGGGGGCAGGGTCAAAGTTGATAGGAGGGGTAGATGGAGGGGACGAGGACATCATCAGGGAGGGGGAGCTGGCGGAAGCCACCTTGGGAGAGAGTAAGGAGGGTGGAGAGATGGAGACCGGGTGGGACGTGGGAATACAGGCGCGGCAGTGGGCGGGGGGGGGAGAGGATAGGGGATACGAGCGGGTGAGGAGGATCAAGTTTACGGGAGGTGTACAGGATCCGTGTCCTTTCAAGGAAAAGGAGGAGGTGGGGGAAGGGGATGAGATCATACAGGATCTGCGTGGGGGAGAGGAGACGGATGCGATAGGCAAGGCGGAGAGCATGGCGTTCAAGGATTTGGAGGGATTTATAAAAGGTAGGTGGGGTGGAGATCCAGGCTGGATGGACGTAACAAAGGATACGGCAGATGTAGGATTTATAAGTGTGGAGTATGGTGGACGGGGTCCAGACCCCATGTACGGCCAGAAAGGAGCTCGAGGAGACCGAGTCGGGAGCGTGCCTTGGATTTGATTGTCCAGACATGGGGGTCCAGGAGAGGCGACGGTCGAGGGTGACGCCAAGGTATTTAAGGGTGGGGGTGAGGGCGATAGGACGGCCATAGATGGTTAGATAGAATTTGAGGAGGCGGCAGGAAGGGGTGGTTTTGCCTACAATGATCGCCTGGGTTTTGGAGGGATTGACCTCGAGCAACCACTGGTTGCACCAAGCGGTGAACCGGCCAAGATGGGATTGGAGAAGGTGTTGGGAGCACTGCAGGGTTGGGGCAAGGGCAAGGAAGACGGTGTCATCAGCAAACTGGAGAAGGTGGATTGGGGGTGACGGCGGCGGCATGTCCGCCATATTCAAAAGGTACAGAAGGGAGGAGACGACGGAGCCTTGCGGCACACCCGCAGAGGGGAAAAAGGTGTAGGAATCTTTGTTATGGATGGTGACATAGGAAGGACGGAGGGAGAGAAAGGACTCGAGCAGACGGACGTAGTTAATGGGAAGTGCGTAGGTTTGGAGCTTGAAGAGGAGACCGGAATGCCATACGCGGTCATATGCACGTTCGAGGTCCAGGGAGAGGAATATTGCGGAGCGACGGGAATAAGCTGTTCGGAAAGGAGATGAGTGAGGTGAAGGAGAAGGTCGTCGGAAGAGAAGGACGGCCGAAAGCCACACTGGGTAACGGGAAGGAGATGGTACTGGCGGAGATGCTGGTGGATGCGTCGGGTGAGGATAGATTCCAGGACCTTGCTGTAGACTGAGGTAAGGCTGATGGGACGGTAGGAGGACACGGCGGACGGCGTTTTGCCGGGTTTAAGGAACATGAGGATATGGCAAGTTTCTCAGAGGTCAGGGTAGTAGCCGGTGGACAGGACTACATTGTAGATCCTGGCCAGGGTGGAGAGGAAAGAGACAGGAGCTTCACAAAGGTGACGGTAGGTGACACGATCGTGACCAGGAGCGGTGTTGCGTTTTGTCCGGAGTGTATCAATGAGATCCTGTGTAGTGATAGGGGCATTGAGTTCCATGTGTGCAATGTTGTCCAAGTACTGGAAACCAGGAGCGAGGGGAGGGACAAAGGTGTCAGGTCGATCGCGGATATCCGGGAAGAGGGAGTAATCGAACTGGGGATCATCGGGGATGAAAATACATCAGAGAGGTAGGAGGCAAAGTGATTGGCCTTACTAAGGGAGTCAGGGAAAGGGTGATCATCATGGAGAAGAGGATAATAGGGGGAGGGTTTAGTTCCGGTAAGGCGATGGACGGCTGACCAGAACTTGGACGAGTTGATTGGTAGTGTAGCATTTAAACGGGTGCATGTCTGTCGCCAGTCCCGGCGTTTCTTAGCCGCGAGCAAATTACGAATGTGTCGCTGGAGTTGCCGGTGGCGTCGTAGTGTGTCCGAGTCACGCGTGCGGAGGAAGGCACAGTAGCGACGACGGGATTCATGGAGGAGGAGGATGGCCAGAGGGGGTAAGGTAGGACGGTGAGGGTGGACGGCGACAGTAGGGACGTGGGCCTCCACGGCATCAGACAAGGTCTGCTGGAGAAAGGAGGCGGCATGGGTGACATTGTCAGGGTGGTGGTAGGTGAAGGGGTGGCTATCGACCTGGGTGGTGAGGGTATCCCAGTAGGCATTCCAGTTGGCACGGGAATAATCATGGACGTACTTAGGGGGAGGGTCAATACAGGAGTCAGGGTGAGGGCGACGACCGTCTGAAATGGTGAGGTGGACAGGGAGATGGTCGCTACCAATAGGCTCCAGGACATCCACCGTTATGCGGCCAAGGAGGTTGAGGGAGGAGAGGATAACATTGGGAGTGGAGTCGGATTCGGGACGGGTGTGCTGGGGGATGGGAATGAGGTCGCCTTGAAGGGAGGAGAGGAACCGATGCCACCGCCGTAACTGGGCAGCGGAACGACTATGGATGTTGAGGTCGGTGGCGATCACGTAGGAGGAGAAGGTACGGTCGATGTGGGAGAGGAAGTCGAAGGGAAGAGGGGCGTTGGGGCGGACATAGATGGTGGCGCAGGTAACAGTAAGGCCGGGAAAGAAGAGACTAAGGATCAGGTGTTCGGTGGGGTCGGGAAGGAGAGTTTGGAGCCGAACGGGGATCTGGCAGTGGTGCCCAATGGCAACTCCGCCACGCGCAATCGGGAGGGGATTGTCAGAGCGGTAGAGGAGGTAGGGCGAAGTGTGGATGGTGTGGTGGGGTTGCAGGAAGGTTTCATTGAGGAGGAAGGCATCCTCGCAGTGGGTGGCAAGGGTGTGCAGGAAGAGGTTCTTGTTGGCGGGAAGGGAGTGGATATTGTTGAAATGGATATGGTGCTGCCGTGCCATGACAGGGAGTTAAACGAGGGTGTCAAGACGGGAGAAGGTGAAATGGGCCTGGTTGTTGGAGTAGATGGCGTACATTTTGAGGTGGAAAACGGAACGGGTGGCGAGGGAGATCTGTTGGAGGGTGTGCGGGCGCTGGAAGGGATGAACATTCTGAAGGACAATGGTGAGAAACCTGATGATGTCCTCAGCGGTAGGGGGTGGGCGAAGGGATTTGCCAGGAGGGGTGGGGGCGTCCAGAGGGCGGACAGGAACGGTGAGTTCAGGAGTGGAAGGAGGGGGCCGGGCCTTACACTTCTGGGAGTATGTAGGATGAGGGAGGTTACAGGTATTACAGGAGGGGGGGGAATGGAGATTGTGGCACTGCCGTAAAAAGTGGGCTTGCCTACAATGCGGGCAGGTGGGGGCCTCGTGCAACTCAGATGTTGGGTGCGCATTATACCGCAAGCACCTTTGGCAGCGGAGGGATTGAGGAGGGGAACGGGAGGGGTCAACCTTATAAAGCTGGTTAAAAAGGAGGGCACCATCCTTCAGGAGACGGTCTATCGAGGGGGCGTGCTCAGAAAAAACCCGCATAAAGCGGGTGGGACCAGCAGCATTGTGGATGCGGCGAACCGCACGCACCTCCAGATGGGGATGGGCCTGAAGCTCGGCCAACACTTCCTCCTCCGTGATCACCGGACTGAGCCAAGTGATCACGGCGGTGAGGGTCAGCGGGCGACGCGGGGGTTGGGGTTGGCGGGAGGTAGGTGGGGAAGGAGCAGGGGTGAGGGAGGCATGAGGGCCAAAGCGGGTGACAGAGATGCAGGAAAGGAGGTCTGTGTGGAGGGTGGGGCTGGGTGAGGAGATGAGTACCGAATCACAGCGAGGAGTGAGGAGGGAGATGGGGGCACCAGGACAATTCTGGCGAAGGAAGACGGTGAGGTTCCAGGCTTCAAGGAGAGAGGGATCAGGACGGGAGAGGAGGTAGCGGTAGGAGGAGGGGGTAGAGGAGGAGGATGAGGGGGCAGGGACGGGCGGGGAGACATCCATGGCATCATGGGTGGGGGAAGGAGGACGAGGCGGAGCCTTTTTGGAAGCAGAGGAGGCAGGGGTGCGACCGGGGCGCTTGACGGCGGTGGAGGAGGTGTGGGGGATGGGAACAACTGGAATGTGGCGGGGAGGGGCAGGTCACGGGGCCGGAGTCGGCGCCGGAGATGGTGACGGTGACGGTGAAGGCGAAGGCGACGGTGACGACGGCGGTGGCGGTGGCGGCGGCGATGGCGAAGGCGACGGGGAGAGCTGGGCATGGACAGTGGCCCGACGGGCCACCACCCGAGCCGGAGCTGCAGTGACAGGCTGGAGGAGTGGGGGGAAAGGATCAGATCGAGAGGAAGAAGCTGGAGAGGGGGCGACAAAGAGTGAGGGCGAAGGGAGAGTGAGAAGAGGAGGGATGGAAGGAGGGGTGTGGGACTGGGCACACCAGGTGATAGTGATGGAGGCGGCGGAAGGGGAAGTATAAACTATGGCGGTGGTGGTAGCGGTGGCAGCGGTGGTGGGGGCGGACATGACGGTAGGGAGAAACAATAATGAACAGAACGAAGAGGAAAGGACAGAAACTGGGGACAGACAAAGACAAATACGGATGAAGACGAAGACGGCCGTAGACCAGGGTCAGGACGGCGGCGACCAGGCGGCAACGGCGGCGGCGGGCACCGGCTGGCGGCGGCGGCGGCGGCGGGCACCGGCTGGCGGCGGCGGCGGCGGCGGCGAACAGACGGACGGCCACGGGCTGGCGGCGGCGGCGAACAGACGGACGGTGGCGAACAGACGGACGGACGGACAGCAGGCGGCGGCGGCGGCGGACAGCGAGCAGGCAGGCGGACAGACGGACGAACAGCTACAGCAGGAGGCGGCGGGCAGGCAGACAGACAGACAGACACAACCGTCGAAGACGGAGATTACAACCTGAGAGTAGCCCAGGCGTTGCAACCTGACGTCGTCGACTGAGGGGATCCTCTGATGCACATTGGTCAACCATTACTGATTGTATACAGCATTCGTCAGAGAATGCATCACCAAGTGTGATATATTCTTGTCGTAAATCGCTCAAGCGCAAGATGATTCATAGGAAGGTAATCGAATAATTAAAAATATATACCTATTGGCCTGAGATTTAATTCAACTATTCTCCCTTGAAACGTTGAACTGCGGAAAAAAGTCGACTGCCACAATAGGCTATTATCGAACAGTGGAATGGCCACTGCACTTTTGCTGTGCGCCACCAACAGATGGCAGCGCGGTAGTTGCTCTTGCAGTTACTGCAGTGTTTGTTCGTGGGAGTTAAGTTTTTAATGTTAGTTTAAAAAGGAAAAAAAAGCGAGCTGAATGTGTGAATTAGGGTCTTCAACGCGTCCGATAGGTAAAGATGACAGACTAGCGTCGTATGTATTAAGGCCAGTTCCCAGCAACGACAGCGGCAACCGTTTTTTGTGGTGACACATCTTCTGAGGTAATTGTGTTCCCACCTGGAAGTGGCAGACTCTAGCGGAAGCCAATGGCCACTTTGCTTGTGATATATCCTTCCATGTGTTTCATGATTCATGTTCACTTTTTTCACCGTAAAGAGACTGGATGAAATATAGCTCATGATTGGTCCCTGTTTCATTATGTAGTCGATAACATTTAGAAAACTAATGGCCACTTGCTGTGACCCCTATAACAACTTTTAGTATTGACAGTTGCAGTACCTAAATACAATTTACGAGGATTATAATGCTTTACGCAGCAGACATTTACCACACATTCGACAGTTGGATCGCCTCAAAAACCACCCACTTGCCCCGACCTCTCCCCAGACGAACTACACGATGAACACAATGTCCTGATAGCTGTTGCCGCTTTCCACCTCTGTCTGCCCCCTGACGCCCATGGCAGCGGATCCTACGACGGAAATGTGGCCGGTGAGCCCCTGTATTGGACGGAATTTTCAGTGAACATCATAGCCGCCATCCGCATACACCTCTCATCTTGTTCACCAAGATTTTAAATGGTTGTCTCACGTCTGGCTTTTTTCCCCCTCAGTGGAAGCATGCCCAGCTGATTGCGATCCCCAAGTGGTTCAAGGACCCTGTGGTCCCCACTAACAAAAGGCCTGTGAGCCTCTTAAATACCAGGGCGAAGGTCCATCAATCTGTGATCCCCCATCGGTTTTCCCAATCTCTCGCGGCGTTTGGGACGATCCGACCTGAACAGTTCGAATTTACTTTGCACCTCTCTGCCGAACGTCAGGTCCTACGAATCACTGAACAAGTCACCAAAGGTTTCAACACCATCAAGTCGACAGCTGCCATTTTTCTCGACTTGAAGAACTCCTATGACAAGTTCTGGCATGACAATTTTCGTTGATTTGGGGGAAGAGACCAAACAGTGAGGTCATCGGTCTCGTCGGATTAGGGAAGGATGGGGAAGGAAGTTGGCCTTACCCTGTGAAAGGAACCACCCCAGCATTTGCCTGAAGCGATTTAGTGAAATCACAGAAAACCTGAATCTGGATGGCCGGACGCGGGAATCAACTGTCATCCTCCCAAATGCGAGTCCAGTGTGCTAACCCCTGCGCCACCTCGCTCAGTGGCATGACAACCAAGTGCACAAGATGCTGACGCAGACCTCTACACCGGATATCTATGTCAAGATTGTAGATGACTTCCTCTGCAGTAGGTCTTCCCTAGTGGCTCAACAGGGAATGCGTTCCAACATTCGCCAATTGCCGGTAGGCACTCCACAAGGATCAGTGCTGTCTCCCATTCTTTCTAATATCCATGTGAATGATATGCCAGTCACCCTTGAGTGCCACCTGACACAATATGCTCACGACAAAGCAGCATATGCCACTGGCCGTATCATTGATGCCGTCATCACCCGCCTCCAGTGACAGATAGATGCCACCATCACCTGGTGTCGGACAAACAGAATAGATCTTAATGTCACCAAAACTATTACTGTCTATTACATGAAACGCCACCCAGTCCTCCACTTCAATCTTTTGGTCGCTGGTGGGCAGGTGCACTGGTCCCTATCTAGGGGTCTGGATCGACCACAAGTTACTATTCCGCTGACATGTGGTGTATGTAGCCAACAAGGGGCAAAATTTGACCAGGGTTTTGTACCCCCTCTTTCGCATAAGGGAACTTAACTTGCATACCAAACTCCGCATCTACTGAGCAGTTATCCTGCCTGCCCACACCTATGGCTCTGCTGTATAGGCCACAGTTAGTGTCACCAGTGTGCGGTCGTTGCAGCACTTGTAGAACAAGGTTCTCAGATGCAGCATGCATACCCCACCACTCAAGAGAATTCTGTCTCTCCATGAGGAAGCAGATATTGTCCCCCTCAAGACAACCATATGCAACAATGCACAGTGACTCTATGAGAAAGTGAATGCCCTGCGGTACGCTGTCCATGGGCTACGTCATGTTCGGACCACACTTATACACCGCTGGCATCGATATCTGGTTCCTCTAACCATCCTTGAGGAATCGGATACTGATCTTGGCTAATGATAGACCTGGCACACCCACTGCAGCTACATTCTTTGGTGGTACAAGCCCCAATTCTAAACCCAATGCTTTCCCACCCTACCCACCAATGTCGGGCTATGTTTTTCTGCCTGACTGATGTAGTACTGTCACCATTGGAGGGTGGTACAGTAAGTCCCACCATCACACCTCCAAAGTGTATTGCAGTGATGCAGCATCACTGCCGTGTGGATAAATTTACTGCCTCACCAACACAGTTAGACCTCGAAAGACCGATGATGCTGTATTGTAATATATCACATATGAAAAAACATCCCTTACTGGATACGAGGGTTGGATCCCCTCAGTTGCAAAGAGTAGAATTACGCTGTTTGGGTACAGTCGGGGTCTAATCGTCGCTTTGGAAGAGCCCCTGCCATTGTCATCTGTCTGCTGGCCACTGCCATCTGTCCGTCCGCTCACCGGCCACCTGACGCTTGCCGCCGCTCTGTGCTCGCCACCATTGGCCCCTGTCTTAGTTCTTTTCCCACTTTGGCGACTCCTGTCGCCAGTGGACACTGCCTTCAATCATGGACACCCCCACTACCATCATCATCTACACCTCCCCTTCGCCTGCACTCATTGTAACCTCGTGGGCCAAACCCTTCTACTCCAGCTCCCCTCTTCAGTCTCCTCCCCTTCTATCTCCTCCCTGTAACACCATCAGTATGTTGCTCCTGCTCCTGCCCCCCCTCCCACTGCTATCGCCAACATAAACGACTTCCTCCCCCCACCTGCACTGCTACAACTACTCATGCTTCCCCTACCTGAGTCACCACCTGCAGCACCACAGTCGCCACCACATAGTGCCCCACCTCCATTCCCAGTGCTGTCACCTCACAAGAGGGGCCTGCCTCTCACCACCCCACCCATCCAGTCCCTCACCTCACCTTCCAGGACACACTGGGCAAAAAACCTCCCAAGCACCCAAGTGGTGACCTCATCTCCACCCACTCCTCCAAAAACCCCACTGCCCGCCCTACTTCCCTCTGATCCATTCATGGATGCCAGCCCTCCTCCTGCCTCCCGAGCCTCCACCCTGCATACCTTCATCCTTGCCAACTGAGATCCGAAATCCGTAGATGCCCACACCCCCACCCTTGAAATCTGAAAATACATCCCCAGTGCCCCAATTACTCAACTTATCCCACACAGAGACTCTGTCCTCATCAAATCCTCCTCTTCCTTTTTCCATACTGATCTCCTCTGGCACTTTCCCCATATCACCTTTGCCCCCATACATCCCTCACCCCATTTCTTACATCCTCTTCTCCTCAGCACCCCCAACCCTCTCGTCATCCGCCAACCCTCGCCACTGTGATCGCAAAACTCAGTCCTGTGATCACCGAGGCGGAGGTGTTAGCGGAACTAAAGACCCATCTCGCCCTGGAAATCCGCTCAGCCTGTTGTATTAACAACTTCTCTGGCACTACCTTCCATAGGCATATCTGTACTGCGTCCGCCTCCTCCATCAACCACCTCCTCACACAGGAAGCCCTGCTTTTCATCACTACCACCCCATTGACCTGTCCCGTTCCCCTCCTCAATCCTACCACTTCCAGTGCTGTCTCCTGTACAATGACCACCTCAGTAAAAACTGCAAGAACCCCCACCCCCACCTGTCCCCATTGTAAGGCCTGCCACTTACTTAAACAGTATCCCAGCCTCGCCTCTCCTCCTTCCTTCAACACCTGTGAGCTGTGGTAAAATTTGCTGCTTTGAATAGCACGCCGCAGCGCGTAGTGTGAAGTAGTCGTCCTCCATTTCTGGTGGTGGCGCCGCTGTGGCAATCACAGCTTTGGTGTCTCCCTCTGGTGGGAAAGGTTGCCTGTTCACGTGCATTTAAGGGGTGCTATGAGCTCGGTAGTCGGTCAGTCTGTCAGTCTCAGGAGTCTGGAGTTGGTCAGCCGGGTCAGTGTGGGGCAGTCAGTGTCTGTCTGGCGTCAGAGTGCTAGTATGGCTGCAATTTGGATCAAACTTAAAAGCCAGAAAATGAGAGTCTTGACACTCCATCAGTAACAGAACTCAGCTAGTGGTCACCCGGTCGGGGCTGTGTTCCTGCATCTGAGTCTGCGTGTTACACCACCAGTCTGCTCGAGTGGCTTGGGCAACAGTTATTGGTGGTTGGATCAGTCGATTGGTTGGTCACACACTGAGACACAAGATGACTAGTCCTCCTTGAGCGCCAGTGCATGTGAGGTCCCCACGTGAGTCCGGGCCGCGCCATATAGAAAGGGGTAGTGGCTTCGTGGTGGACACGAGAGCAACAAGAGTCAAACCATGACATTGGGTTGGCTGGGGCGAGCTGCGACGCCATGAGATGGGAGATCGGTGCGCCTTCCTGCGTCCGTTGAAGCGACTGGCAGCGGACGATTCGGGAGAGTGTTGGGGGTGCTGCGCCAGGTCTTCGACAGAAATCACAGTTTATTAGAAGTTAAGTGAGTGGCGATTGTTTCATTTTCTTGTTAAATTCTACTTGTTTTCTCGGTGAGGTCACCAGCCACTTTGTTTTGGGGTTGTCCCACCATTCTTCTCCATTTGCCCACCTGCAGAAAGGTGGTTATTTATGAATTTGGTGGTCCGTTTTCCCTTGTGGAGTTGGGGCGGGTTAGAACAAGCTGCAGTTCGGGTTGTTCAGTAATCCCCCTGTCAATCTGCCATACATTAATAGCTGCCTCTGTCATGTTTGTCAGATTCGATGTCAACGAATTTATAGAATTAAAGTGTAAAGGAAAAATTCTTGAAATATGTTTTTATCTTGCCTATCATCTTGGGAGGTGGTATATGTGTAATGTAGAGCATGTTGGTACATTTTATGTAAAACTGCATGTCATGGATTTTATTTAAGTGGTCATTTTAGTATATAAAGTTGCCACCCTTCCACCGTAAGAGTTCTTTTAAAAACAAGTTGCACTTTCAGTGGCAAATAATTTTATTAGTATTTTGTACCATTTCCATCCCTCTTACCAGGTGCATAGTTTATGTGTTTGTGTGAGTTGTTAAAATTTTTAGTTTAAAGTAATCTGGTGTGTTGCAGATTTGCACCAGTGTAGTCTTTCATAGGTTATTGTGAGTGGTCGTGACTACAGCTGTGTTAAAAGGGAGCGGCAAGGTTCTCAGCCCAAAAGCTCATACTATCAAAAACAAAAAATGTTATTTCTGCCTCTGAATAAATTTTAACTTGATATTTACAGGGTGCTTTCTGATTATAATTTTTAATCTCTTAAAAAAAAAAGGCTTTTAGGAATAAAATTTCCATTGATTAAAAAAAAAAATTAATTTGTGTCTTCAGTTACCATTGGCAACTACTTCCACACTCACATAGTATGATTAAATGTGTTCATGTTCTTGAAGAATCGCTAGTAAATAAAGTAAATTCTTAAGAAAAGGTTTTGAAAGTAAATTCACAGTTCAACCTGCAATGAACCCCCACCCCACCTACTCCTCCAAATGGAAAGCCAAACCCACTACCACCAACCCTGAGTTCACTATCCCCATTCGCCCCATTGACCAGCCCATCCTCCCCAACAATACCGAACGCCCTCCCCCTATGCCTGCAGACATAATCCAGTTCCTGACCATCATCCTGCAGAGCATCCACCACTTCCAATGCCCCCACACCCTTCAGCAGATTTCCCTTTCCGCCCATTATGTCTTCCATCTGAATACCTACGCCACCTACTCCCACAACCAGGCCCACTTTACCTTCAATTGCCTAGACACCCTCGTTTAAGACCCTCTCTCCTCCCCCCTCCCACATCCTGGTGCATCAACAGTATCATCTCCTCTATGTCAAAATTCGCTCCCTCCCTGTCAACAAATACCTCTATCCCAGCGCCAGGTCGACTCCTTCCTTCATCATTAATGAAAACTTCCTCCAACCTCACTATGTTGTCTGCACCTCTTCCTATCCTCTTCACCACACTGACAATCCTCACCTGAAGTGGAGTTGCTGTTGGCCACCTTAAGCATCTCCCTGTCCAGCCAGCCACAACCCGCACTCAGTGACCCAACTGAAAACCTTCTTCCCCAGCATCTTTCTTCCCTCCTTCCCCATCACCTGTGCCACCATCTATATCCGCAGCCCCTCCCCCCCTTACGACTTCATTTCCCACATTGATCATACCTTCTCCATCTATGTGATTGCTGCTGATGTCAACATCCACAGCTGTGACCCTGCCACCCTTTGGCAGTGGCATCAGTTCCTTGGCACTCTCCATGGTGACCTTGCTCCATCCATACAACACACCTGTCCTGAAAGTAACTCCACCCCAGATGTTCTCGACCCCATTGGTAGTGACCACCTCCCTGTCCTTCTCACTGTCTCCTCTGCCCATGATCCCCCCTCACAGCCCACTGATAAGTTGCCCCTCCAAAGTTCATCCACAAGTACTGCCACACTGACTGGGATGCCTACTGGGAATCCATTGTCTCACGGGATGACAGAAACCCCTTCACCTTTCCCCATCCTGCTGAAATCATCCACGCCTCTTCCTTCCTTCAGAAGACCATCACTGATGCTGTGGAGGCCCATGTTCCTACCAAACTCATCCACCCTCACCGTCCTGCACTTTCTCCACAAACTGTCCTCCTTCTTCGTGAATCCTGCAGGCTCTACCGCTCCTTCCTCCACACTGATAACCGGGATACACTTATCTACCACCGGCAATTACAGCGACACACCTGGAACCTCCTTACAGCAAAGAAACGCCAGGACTGGCGCCAGACATGCACATACCTCCATCCTCCCTGTCATGTCCTCAAGTAATGGTCAGCCTTCCACCACCTTACTGGTAGCCATCCCACCCCACATTACCCTGTTCTCCATGATAATCACCCCTTCCCTGAAAACCTCAGCAAGACAAACCATTTTGATTCCCACCTATCTGATGTCTTCCCACTGTCCTCGACACAACTGATATCTCTCTCCCACCACTCGCCCCTAGTTTCAAGTACTTCATTTACTTAATGGAGCAAAAACTTTAAATTTAAATAGAAAGAGGGATATTGAAGAAATTCAAAAGAAAGAAAGAAAGAAAGATAGATTATTAGGAAAATATTAGGCCCACAGTTACTGATGGAGAAACTTATAGGCTGAGAAGTAATAAGGAAATACAAGACTACACGAGAAAACAAAGACTTAAATTTTATGGGCACATTAAAAGAATAGCACACACTAGGTTGACAAAAAACAAATTGCAGAATTCTATGAAAACAGAAGTAAGGCCAAATCTGAGCCAATTAAATGGATCACAGTAATTAAGGATCTTAAAGAAGCCGGTATAATTCAGGCATATGATGAAGATAGAAAAACATTCAGATAAAAGATATTTGATTGGAAAGCTGGTCAGAGGGAAATTAGAAAACAGACTGGAACACCATGGTCTGATGAAAGAAAGCGACATCATTCTGAAAGGATCAAACGAATTTGGACATAAAGGAAGGCCAACCATAAAAAGTGCCAAAGATGGATTGTACCTCACATAGTCTTATTGGGCCTGTATGTGAATAATAATAATAATAATAACAATAATAAATAATAATAACAATAATAAAGTAAGTATAAAATTCATTGCTTGTTCTGCATGTTTGGCATAAACTTGGGGTGATAACTGTTTGTTGGCTGAATTATATGCCTGAAATTGATAACAGTGTTTGAAACAATTTCGTATGTATGTCAAAATAACTTCATGTGATAATTTTTAATTTTAATATCTAAAGTCTGTACTGTTAACAATGGAGTAATTGTTCAAAAGCTACTGCCAGAGTGTGAGTTCGTTCACTAGACAGCACTGTTAATCAGAGGATCTGTAACAGACTAGCTGTGCCACTTTGAGCAATGAAAATGTAATGAAAAGCATAAAGGGACATCTGTAACTTAATCCACATAGCACACTAAATGAACTTTAGAGCTGAATCAAGTTCTTGTGAAGAATTTCAGGATAATGAGCAAGAAAACAAGATAAGTAACCTAGTTACATCCGCCATACAGGCTGTTTACATTTCATCAAGTTTAAAATTGCAGTAAGCTCATATCTTTTTTTTTTCTTTTTTGTCAAGATGAAACTACATTTAGTTCAGAGAAAGAAAGAAGTTACTGCATTGAACCATGAAAATGCTGCTATGCCCCTTGCACTAGCTCCAGGCCATAAACAAACATGTATGCCTCTTGCATGACTTCATATCCTAATCTCAGTATGCCTGGAAAAACTGAGTCAGCACCCCCGATGATGAAAGAGAAGTTGAGTTCAGGAGAGTGACAACATATTACTATCAAGCACTGTAGATCTTGGCACATGATTTTCTTGCAAAAACATTCTATTGTGATCATACTTTTAGACTAAGAAGACCACTCACCAAAAATCAGAAGCACTTAGTTGGGTTGGATTAGATCGTTTGGGGGAAGAGACCAAACAGTGATGTCATCGGTCTCATCAGATTATGGGAAGGAAGTTGGCCATGCCATTTCAGAGGAACCATCCTAGCATTTGCCTGGAGTGATTTAGCGAAATCACAGAAAAAATAAATCAGGATGGCTGGACGCAGGATTGAACCATCATCCTCCCAGATGCGAGTCCAGTGTGCTAACCACTGCGCCACCTCACCCAGTACAGCCACACACAAAAAGAAAGGAAATGTGCTACAGTAAACACACACACACTCACACACACACACACACACACACACACACACACACACACACACACGTGTGTAGTTTGCGTTACGTATGAAGAATGTTTATACTGTCTTTTTAAACAGATATATTTTAGTAACATTTTTTAAATTTATTTCATTATGAGCAATACTGTTTTGCGTTTGTTTCTCTGTGGTGAATATAAGTCCAAACTGGCATTTCCTCCATGATTATGAATAGAACTGTCAGTGGGATACTTAGAAAAGTTTTCCCTGATTTACACAACACATTGGTAGATTTACTCCTTGGTGAGGTAAGGAAACCAACTTTGTTACTTAGTTCCATACAATGAGGTTGGATTATCTGATTTTTTGATAATCCTGATGGCCTATGGTCTCACCTAGTCTAAATAACTGACGTCTCACTGTAACTGTGCTTTACTGGTTCATGAATCTGTACAGGAGGTAGAGTTAGGTAAAGAAAATATTGTCATTAATAGATTATGTGAGATGGTACAATGATTGCTGTCTAACATGAAGTGAGGCCACTACCTGTACCATCCAACGTTACATGGTAGCATAGAAAATGGAACTATAATACTATGAAACTGAAACGCGGAACAAATGCATTTGGTACATGAACAATAAAAATGGGAAGGACTGAACGCAAACAGCCAAGAAAGTAATGGGTCAGTCCAGTGAAACTGGAAGGAAGAGGTGTAGAAAGAACCAAGTCTGCATTTAATTCTTTACACTACAAGCCACCTTGCAGTGGTGCGTGGCAGAGGGTACTTCTTGGAGCACTGTCAATTGTCCCTCCACCTGTTCCATTTGCAAATAGTCAAAGGAAGGATGGCTCTCAATAAACTTCTGTAGGAGCTCACATTTCTCTAAGTTTCTCATTGTGGTCATTTCACAACATGCATGTGGAAGTAAGTATTTCAATGCTTGGCTGTTCTTGGAATACACACGCTCACAATTTCAACAGTAAACACCTCCACAATCCACAACAGCTTTATTCTAGACCCCCCTCCCCCCCCCCCCCCCCCAGGTCTCTCTCTCTCTCATTTTGAGGTAGAAACCACCAATGCTATTGCAAGATAGAGACATCGGTAGAAACCACCATTGCTATTGCAAGATGGAGAAATCAATGGTATACTGAGGTACTTCTACAAATATAGTGCATTATCACTCGGTGTTTATTGACCAAAGTGGCAATTCTTCTGGAACCCCTGGAATTCTTAGGAAAAAATTTGAGGCATCTCATGGAATTTTGTAAAATGTTGGGGAATTCTTTTTTTTTCGTTTTTTTATGCAGTGCTGAATTTTAATTTTATTGAGTTTTATGAAACACAAATTTTAAAATACTTAGTTGTTTCTAAATGTGTTAATTATATGAATATTATTCCACATAAATTATTGATGTTTAAAAACTGCAGTTGAACAACAGATAATATATTTTAGCTGAAAAGAAAGGAACATCATTATTGTGTCTCCGCCCCCTCCCTCCCTCCTGTTCACCATTGATTTATCACGAACTTCTTATGGCACCATCTTCCCCCCATACCTGGAATTCTCAGGGATCTTTTTTCCCAGGTATGAGTAGGCACTGTGTTAAGAAAACTTGCTGTTCATGTGTTTGGCGACTAGTTTCAACCAACTTTTTCATTCTCAAGGTTGACCTACTGAGGCTACACTGAAAGTTCCTGATCTTCATAAGACACATCCGAGTCGCAGTATGTGCTTTACAAAGTGATCGCAGATGACTCTCACACTCAACATGCCCCTACTTAGCATGTCAGAATCAAACTTACAGGTGATGTTTGTTGTGAAGATCAAGCACTTTCAGTGCAGTCTCAGTAGGTCAGGCTTCAGTATGAACCATCTGGTTTAAAACTAGTTGTCAAACTATGTACTGCAACTGTGACTGATCTGTTAATAAGCACTTAATGAAATACCGAAAAAAACATTGCTCGTCATGTATCAACAAAATGTCGAAACTGGAAATTGTGCATTATACAGAATTTAAAGCACCAGTCAGCACACAGATTGTGCTTTGCTTTTGGACTGTAGGAGATTGCATCTCTTAAGTTATTATAATGTCTCTCTCTCTATCACACATACACACACAAACTGTATCTCTCTCTCTGTGTCCCTCTCATGCAACTCCCACACATGACTGCAGTCTAACAACTGAAGCCACACTGTCATATGTGAGATTTTTGTGTGTGTGTAGGGCCTTTTTTCAATGAAGCCCATGCTGGCCGAAAGCTTATTTGTGACAGTGTTTTTGTTGTGCCTATCTGCGACTCCGCATATCCGCCATGTGGTGAGTAGCAACTTTCCTTCCATATTGTTGTACTGTAAATTTAATTTTATGCTACTGCTTTCACAAGTGGTTTCAAAATGAATTTATTACATTTTATGCCTAATTTTATTGTTATTTTGGACTATAGTTTGTTTTAGGCATTATGAGATCATGGGTGTTTTGAATGTCGGATCGTGTCTAGGAAAAATGTGATATTGCTTTCAATATATCACTTAAAATAATGGGTAATTAAAATCATATGTCCCATTGGTTCCAAAGTGAAACCACCTGCTTAAAACAATTGACTGTTTACTTTTTACCCATTTCTTCTTATACTCATTGCTTACTATGGTAATAGAGATTAATTATATGAAAAATGTTTAAAAATTATATTCCAAAGTCAAACCACCTCCTGGAAACAATTCATTGTTTGCATTTGCCGATTTCTTGTCATATTTGTTGCTCATGACAACGATAAAGGTTAATTTTGTGAAAAAAATTTGAAATAGTTTTTTCGTATTGTTGGGACAGATGAGAAAATAGTCCAGAATTGCTCATACAAATGTTCTGTAAGCCACTCCTTTCATGGATCAATCAAATATCCTTACTATTTTTTGAATGAATTTCAGCCTGGCGTCAGGCTTTCCTACATTTAATTTTATATGGTCAATCCAGTTTAGGTCATTGTGAATGTTTGGTCTGTGGTATGTCAAGTTTGTTGATTTATATGGTGGTTTGTCAACAGTAGTGTAATTGGACAGTAGTGAATCTCTCTAGCTATTTACACACAGACTGGTGTTATTTGCATTCTGGGCCAACTGCAAGTCTGTGCACCAAATATGGATTCATCGCAAGACTTCTTGCACTTTACTACAGCTTTCTGGCATTTCGACCTTCTTACAGAGAACAGCATCATCTGAAAACAGTCTCACAGAGCAACTGGCATTATACAGTAGATCGTGATTGTATACTGTAAATAGCAAACATCCTTGGAGATTGAGCAGCTGCTTATGGCCGGTGCTCTGTCACATATTGGTGTGGACCCAATTGATTCTGTTAGTAGATGGGATTATATTAGGTACAGCCTTCGCCTCAGATAGAAACTCAATGGTAAACTGGCTGGGCTAGTAACAGGGGACTTAAAGGGGGGGGGGGGGGGGGGGGGTCACTCTCGTGAGTGGCAAAACACCAGTGCTTACTGGTGTCACAGCAGCACATTTTTTTAGGACAGGAAAGTCAGAAAGAAATAGTTTTAAGAGAAGTTAGGATGAAAATAAACCATCAGTTTAAGAAAGACACTGCATCAGCACAAACAGTTGTTGGTAAAAAATTTTCAGCAATCAGCAGAAATTTTATTTCCAACCACTTACAAAGGGCTGACAGATAAAAACTGAAAGCCCACTACAATGGGGCCATGGAATGGTTCCATTAAAAAGTAATCACCTCACAAATCAAGACACCTATATATATACTAAGATGGTATCTGTTCTTTCTGACATGTCTGAAAGAACAGATACCATGCAGCTCATTAGAATGAAATTATAATGAAATGAACAACCTTAGCTGCTTACAGGCATCGACATACGTCAACGGGGACCGATGAAAATGTGTGCCCCGACAGGGACTCGATCCGGGATCTCCTGCTTACATGGCAGACGCTCTATCCATCTGAGCCACTGAGGACACAGAGCATAGTTCAACTACAGGGATTTATTTCTGGCACGCCTCCCGCGAAACCCACATTCTCAACGTATTGTCCCGCAATACATTCGTAGTGCCCCCACTCATTATACTCATTTCTCGCGGTGCGTTGCCGATTCCCATAAGAGTTCGGGTACTGTTTGTGCATTTGCACAGAAGAAGAAGATGGTCAAGTGGCCGGTGAGCCTTAACGTCTTCTATGCGAATGCACAAACAGTGCCCGAACTCTTACGGGAATCGGCAACTCGCCGCGAGTAATGAGTATATTGGGCGGGGGCACTACGAATGTAGTGCTGGACAATATGTTGAGAATGTGGGTTTCGTGGGAGGCATGCCAAAGATAAATCCCTGTAGTCGTGCTATCCTCTGTGTCCTCGGTGGCTCAGATGGATAGAGCGTCTGCCATGTAAGCAGGAGATCCCGGGTTTGAGTCCCGGTCGGGGCACACATTTTCATCTGTCCCCGTTGACGTATGTCAATGTCTGTATGCAGCCAAGGGTGTTCTTGTAATTTCAAGACATCTATCACATTGGCAGAAATGATCATCAATTCACGTCTCACAGAATACAGTGGGCTGCTGACATATCCACAACCTCACCCTCTTGCACTTCCTAGTCTGACTGAAACTGATGTCCACACGTATTTCTTCTGGTCATCAAAGATGTGAAAATCACAGAGTCAAATCAGAGAACCATAGCCTTCATCTGATTGGAGGTGTGGGGGTGGGTGTTATTGTGCAATAGGACGATTCGATCAGACAGCATTCCTTGACATTTTGATGTTATAGCATGTCACAGTTTTGGCAGAGTGTCTTCCCGGCATTGCACATTGATTGTGGTTCCACACTTGAGGAACTCGACAAGCAGAGGACCCAAGGAGTTGAAGGAGGAGGTTACCGTGACCTTACTGGAAATGGTGTGAACAGCTTTGGATTCCTTAGGCAAGGGAGACGTGGGATCTTTCCACTGTCTGTTTTACAATTTGACCTCTGGCTGGAATCAACCTGTTGCACAATAATGCCTGCCGCCACACCACCAATCGGACCAAAGCTGTGCCTCAACAATTTGGTTGGGAAATACTGCAACATCCTGAATACAGTCTCAATCTTTTGCCCTAAGGTTTTTACATCTTTGGCAATGCCTTAACAAGTTTGGTGATTAATTTAGAATGGAACCATTCCACGCGTTCAGTTTTCGGACCCCTTATATATTTAAGTCATCATATATTTGAGCACTAACAACTAAAATTAATGAACTACAGTACTTATCTGCCTTGGTGAATAACAGTCATCAAATCATCTGACATAATTTACCTCTATGAACATTACGTGCCCACTGATACATAAGTGATAAGTCTAACAGGATTTAGATTAGTCTCTTGCTTCTGTAGAGCAGAAATGGAAACAGAAGGAGCTGCTGCATTCATCAGGAATTGTCATCTGCCTAAAGCAGCTTGTGGAAGCATGCAGGACAGAACTAGAATTTCATAATAAATCATTTATGACGGTAAGGGTGTACTGAACGCTACTGGGTAATTTTAATCTGTTCATAGATCACATTGATGTTCTATAGGCCTATGTAACAGCAATAAAAAAAGATAAACGGTGATTCTGATAACTTTAATGTAGATTCTCTTGAAGACTTGTCCAGTAAGGATTTATCAGTTAGTAACACTATCATTCACGTAATCCACACTGTCAACTTCCAAAATAGGGCAACCAATTGCTCAAACACAGCTATTGATAACAATGCACTATTAATATTATCTGCAGGGTCATTTATATACAACAGGAACAGCAAGGTCCCAATACAATTTCCGCGCATCTGAAGATACTTCTACATCTGACAATAAAATTCTATGACTTCTCTACCAAAAAGTCCTCAATCCAGTCACAAATTTCACTCGACACCCCATAAGATCGTAGTTTTGATAATAAGCATAGGTGAGTTACTGAGTCCAATGCTTTTCAGAAATGAAGCAACACAGCATCTTCCTGACATCCTTGATCCAAAGCTTTCAGTGGGTCGTGGGAGTAAAGACTGAGTTGGGTTTCACATGACTCATGTTTTTGGAATACATGGTGGTTGGCAGTGAGGAGATCATTCTGTTAAAGATGCCTCATTATGTTAGCGTTCAGACTATGTTCTAATATTCTAAAACAGATCAGTGTGTGGGATATCGGACAGTAGTTTTGTGGTACACTTCCACTACCCTTCCCGTAAACATGTGTGACCTGTGCTTTTTTTCCAGGAACTGAGCGAGGACTTTTAATCGAGGAATCTGCGATATATGAAAGTTAGACGAGAGGCCAACTCGGATGCGAGTGCAGTCAGACCTGCAGTGAGGAAGAGAGTAGACGAGGATGAAGGGAGAGATGTCAGAGAGAGTAGCTCAGGGATAAAGTGCACTGCCAGCTTCAGTGCAGAAATGGCACTGGCACAGTTAAAAGTAAAGATAGATTAGAAGGAAGAGGAATGAATAGTAGAATTAAGAACTATGACAGTATAAGGGGTGGACAGAAAGAGGGCAGGTAGGTAAGAGAGTGAAGGTGGACAATAAAAGGAGAGAAAAGCTTAGTCAAAAAAATGAGGAGGAGGGATGTGTTAATGAAGATTAAGATCAGGATAGGATGGTGTCGAAATGTGAGGATGTCACAGATGGGCAGCCCCAAACTATGGAGTCCAGGAAACCAGTACCAGGTGGGGACTGGAGGGGGGAGAGGGGGGGAGGGAGATCCAAATGGCCTGTGTTGTGTAGCACCCTTGAATCATGTGGTGGAGTATATTGAGCAACTGGGTACTGGATGTCCCAAAGGCAGAAACTTCTTCCATGCACATTTGTATGCTCCACCAGTTTAGTGATGGTCAGGTATGTATATAACACAGTGCAGTGAACACAAATTAATTGATAAACAACATGCACGGTTTTGCATGTAGATCTGCCTTTGATATTGTAGGATTTACTAACGGTGGAACTGGAGTAGGTGGTGGTCGGTTGGTGCATGGAGAAGGATTTACACTATGACAGTCCCAATGGCAGGAACACTGGAGTGCAGGTAATGGTTTGGGAATGTCATATAGTCTGACTAGGATGGTAAGGAGATTAGGAGGGCGTTAGAAGGTGACACTGGTTGGTGCGAGAAAGATATAAGGGAGAGAGGATCCCATTTCAGGACTCAACTTGAAAAAGTTGTAGCTGTGGCCTCATAAAGTAATACCCAATATTTGAGGCTGACTGCTGAGTGAATCCACTGCTCCCAAAGTACATTTTCCACAAGGTCCATGACGATAAGATGTGAGATATTAGGGCTTGTATTGACATTTTTAGGCAGTTGTTTTTTCCTCACTGTATTTGCGAGTGGATTAGTACAGGAAATTACTAGTATGGTAAAAGTTACCCTCTTTCGTGCTCTGTGCAGTGATTTGAGCAGAGTGTATGTAGATGTAGCAAGTATAGAAGCATTTGAGGCCTGGGTGGTCCTGGGCACGAAGACGGGTCCGTCATCACTCTTTTGTAATTGAGAACTGCATTAACGAGAGGGAGAGAGTATGAAATTGCCCAGGAGATTTGTTTGTGAATAAAATCTGTGAGGTAGCTGTAGTTGAGGACAGTCTGTGAGAGACTGTCAGTGTCAGTGTATGTGTTGATGGATTTTGTTGTTGTTGTTGTTGTGGTCTTCAGTCTTGAGACTGGTTTGATGCAGCTCTCCATGCTACTCTATCCTGTGCAAGCTTCTTCATCTCCCAGTACCTACTGCAGCCTACATCCTTCTGAATCTGGTTAGCGTATTCATCTCTTGGTCTCCCTCTACGATTTTTACCCTCCACGCTGCCCTCCAACACTAAACTGGTGATCCCTCGATGTTTCAGAACACGTCCTACCAACCGATCCCTTCTTCTAGTCAAATTGTGCCACAAGCTCCTCATCTCCCAATTCTATTCAATACCTCCTCATTAGTTATGTGATCTACCCATCTCATCTTCAGCATTCTTCTTTAGCACCACATTTAGAAACTTCTATTCTGTTCTTGTCTAAACTATTTATCGTCCACGTTTCACTTCCATACATGGCTACACTCCATACAAATACTTTAAGAAATTACTTCCTGACATTTAAATCTATACTCGATGTTAACAAATTTTTCTTCTTCAGAATCGCTTTCGTTGCCATTACCAGTCTACATTTTATATCCTCTCTACTTCGACCATCATCAGTTATTTTGCTCCCCAAATAGCAAAACTCCTTTACTACTTTAAGTGTCTCATTTCGTAATCTAATTCCCTCAGCAACACCCGACTTAATTCGACTACATTCCATTATCCTCATTTTCCTTTCGTTGGTGTTCATCTTATATCCTCCTTTAAAGACACTGCCCATTCCGTTCACCTGCTCTTCCAAGTCCCTTTCTGTCTCTGACAGAATTGCAATGTCATCGGCGAACCTTGAAGTTTTTATTTCTACTCCTTGGATTTTAATACCTACTCCAAACTTTTCTTTTGTTTCCTTTATTGCTTGCTCAATATACAGATTGAATAACATCAGGGATAGGCTACAACCCTGTCTCACTCCATTCCCAACCACTGCTTCCCTTTCATACCCCTCGACTCTTATAACTGCCATCTGCTTTCTGTACAAATTGTAAATAGCCTTTTGCTCCCTGTATTTTACACCTGCCACCTTCAGAATTTGAAAGAAAGTATTCCAATCAACATTGTCAAAAGTTTCTCTAAGTCTGCAAATGCTAGAAACGTAGGTTTGCATTTCCTTAATCTTTCTTCTAAGATAAGTCGTAGGGTCAGTATTGCCTCACGTGTCCAAACATTTCTACGGAATACAATTTTGTGGTGGAGCAGATATTTTTGCTGCAGATGTGAGTGTTTATCAGAGATGAGAGTATTGTCACGAGTGCCCCAGGGAAGTGTAATGAGACTGCTGTTGTTTTCTATATACATAAATGATTTGGCGGACAGGAGGGGCATCAATCTGCTGTTGTCTGCTGATGATGCTGCAGTGTATAGTAAAGTGTAAAAGCTGAATGACTGCATGAAGATTCAAGATGACTTACACAAAATTTTTGTTTGGTGTGATGAATGACAGCTAGCTCTATATGTGGAAAAATGTAAGTTAATGAGGATGAGTAGGAAGAACAAACCTGTAATGTTCAGATACAGTATTACTAGTGACCTGCTTGATACACTCCAGTCAGTTAAATATCTGGTCATAATGTTGCAAAGCAATATGAAATGGAATGAGCATATAAGGTTTGTGGTAGGGAAGACGAATGGTCAACTTCAGTGTATTGGGAAAATTTTAGGAAAGAGTGATTCACCTGTGAAGGAAATCACATACAGGATGCTGGTGTGACCTAGTCTTGAGTACTATTCAAGTGTTTGGGACCTGTACCAGGCCAGATTGAAGGAAGACATTGAAGAAATTCAGAGATGGTCTTCTGGATATGTTACTGGTAGGTTGGAATAACATGTAAGTGCTACGGTGATGCTTTGGGAACTCAAATGGGAATCCCTGGAGGGAAGGCAGCATTCTTTTCGAGAAATACTATTGTGAAAATTTAGAGAACTTGCATTTGAGACTGAGTGGCGAATGGTTCTACTGCCAGCAACATACATTGCATGTAAGGACCAAAGAGATAAGATATGAGAAATTAGGGCTCATACAAAGGCATACAGACAGTCGTTTTTCCTTGCTCTATTTGTGAGTGAAACAGGAAACAAAATGATTGGCAGTGGTACAGTGTACCCTCCACCACGCACCATATGGTGGCTTGTGGAGTATCTCTCTAGATGTAGATGTAGATGCAGATGCCTGGGTTGTAGGGAAGGGAGCATTTGATGTAGACAGGGTGGCAGCTTTCATAAAGTGTAGGTATTGTTGGTTTTATATGGACTGAGGTTTGGATGTGAGCTTCAGTGAGGCAGAAGTCAGCATGAAAGGAATTTGCTTTGGGTTTGAAAAAAGACCAGGTGAATTTGATTTGGGAAAATTAGTTAAGTTTTTGCAGGAAGAGGAGGAGAAATTGTTCTTCACCACAAGTCCAGACCAGAAAGATGTTGTCGGTGAATCTGTATCAAACCGGGGGGGGGGAGCTTATAGGTCTTGGGCAATGCCTCTTTCATGCACCCATGAAAAGGTTGTCATAGGAATGGGGTGCCCTGATCCCCATGGCTTTGCCTCTGATTTGTTTGCAGGTCTGGTCCTCAGATGTGAAGTAGTTATGGGTAGGGCCAGAGCTGGCTTGTGTGACAATAAAGGAAGTTTTAGGAAGACTTTCAGGCAACTGTTGGAAGAGGTGGCATTCTAGGACAGAGAGACCATGTGTATGTGGGTATCAGTGTAAAGCAAAGTTGTGTTGATGGTACATAACAAGGATAGCACCCTGTGGGAGAGCATTGGAAATAAATTGGACACATTCCAGGTGGTGATTGGTGTAGGAGTTGGACACAACTATTGCAGTATTTGAGCAATTGGCTACACAGGTTCTTAAGATGGTGAGAGGTTTTGTTCAAGTTCATGGCTGGCTTCAAGGAGAACCACACTGAGTGTGTTAGCACATTAAGGGGCTGAGAGGTAGGATTTTCAAGGGAGAAAGCAGCTGATGGGAATGGCAGTTTGGAAGGCAGTTTATTTGTCAAGGGCAGGGTGGGTAAGGAGTACAGATTTTTCAGTCTGGAATTTACGGAGGGAATGGTAGAATAAAGTGTCACATCCAAAGATGGGTCTTGGCCTTTGGGAACAGAAACAAAGGTTAAGCATGTTGGGAATGAGCGTCTCGCGGGGAGCATGCAAGGGATAAGTGCCTGCAGGCGCACTATTCTCTGTGCCCTCGGTGGCTCAGATGGATAGAGCATCTGCCGTATAAGCAGGATATCCCGGGTTCGAGGTCCAGTTGGGGCACACATTTTCAACATGTCTCCAATGAAGTATATCAACGCCTGGTTACAGCTAGGGTGTCCACTTAATTATCATTTCATTCTATCAAAGTTGCATGGTCATCTACGGTAACTGTTCTTTCGGGAACAGATACTACCGTCATATATAGTTAAAAAATATGGCTTCCTGGCCATCGACCTTCTTGTGTGAACGCACACACTATGCCCGAACATGTACGGGACTTGGTAGATTTATCTGACATGAGTAATGAGAATGATGGGCAAACATCTATTAGGCGCACTACGAATGTAGTGGTGTGGACATGTTGGGAATGTGCATCTCATGGGGAGCATGCAAGGGATAAGTGCCTGCAGGTACACTATTCTATGCGCTCTTGGTGGCTCAGATGGATTGAGCGTCTGCCATGTAAGGAGGAGGTCCCGGGTTCGAGTCCCAGTCAAGGCACACATTTTCAACATGTCCCCAATGAAGTATATCAACGCCAGGTTACAGCTAGGGTTTCCATTTAATTATCACTTGATTGTGGAATTAATCAGGCCATAAAAAGGAGTAATTTTGCTGTAGTGTTTCTGAACGGTTTTGACATCTTGTGCTGAGATTGAGAGCATTATCTTTATGAACAATCAGTAAATCACTCAGAGCATATTTCCTGACGGACGTAAATATGCTGTCACACCAATCTAGAAACTGGACAAACACAGAAAATCACTTTTAATTACAGAACTATATCTCCTTCCAGGCTTTTCAAAAGTGATTGAGAAAGTGGCATGTGATAGAATACGGACTCAATTAACTGAAGAGAACTTGTTAACTGCCTCCCAGTTTGGCGTTTATAAAGGATTATCCACACACAAAGCAATACAAGGCCTCGGAAATAACGTCTTAGCTAGCGGAGCTAAACAAGAAAAAAATCTTATTGTCATATTCTGTGACCCAACCAAACCCTTTGATTGTGTGGAACGCAAAGTTATACTTTTCAAAATAAAGCATTACAGCATTAATGGTGTCTCTCTTGCATGGATGGGACCTTCCTTCATGACAGGGACAGACTGTACCTCAGGCTTGAAAATAACTTCAGAATGGAGGAACATAACACATGGAGTGCCACAATGATTGGTACTAGGCCTGCTCTTGTTTCTAACCTACAAACACTGATCAGCCAGACCATTACGACCACCTGCCGAATGGCTGGTTGGTACCTCATCTGCACACACAAGTCACCTAATTCCTGTAAGGGGGGTGATGAGCTCTGATGCCAGTTTCAGTCACATCCCAGATGGGTTTGATCGGGTTCACATTTCGAGAGTTGGGAGGTCAGCACATCAATTGGGACTCGCCACTGTATTCCTTGAAACACTGTGTCACACTCTTTTCATTGCGACATGGTGCATTATCTTGCTGAAAAATGCCACTGCCATCAGGAAACATGAACATCATGAACTATGTGGTCTGCAACGAGTGTACAATACTCCTTGGCCCTCATGGTACCTTCCACAAGCTCCACTGGACCCATGGATGTTTACATGAAAGTTCCCCAGAGCACAATGTAGTTGCCACCAGCTTGTATCCATCCTGAAGTATGGGTGTCAAGGAGCTGTTCCCTGAAAGACTGGAATTCATCACACTGTGCAATGCTCTTCCACTACCCCAATGTCCAGTGCCGATGGCCACGAGTCCATTTCAGTCGTAGTTACCGACATTATAATGTTAACATTGGCACTTGCCAGGGTCGTCAGCTGCAGAGGCCCTTCGTTAGGAGCGTTCCGTCTTCTGTGTGTTCAGACACACTTGTACTCTTCTCAGATTAACGTCCGAGGGCACAGGTTGCTACCTGTCCTGGTTTACGAGTCTACTCAGCCTACAATGTCCAACATCTGTAATGAGGGGTGGCCACCCAACCCTCTGACATCTGGACTTGGTTCCACCTCAGTTTCGCCATGTGTTGAAGACACTAATCACAGCACTCCTTGAACACCTGACAAGTTGTGCTGTTTCCGAAATGCTCGTGCCAAGCCTCCGGGCCATTACAGTCTGCCCTCGCCCAATCTCAGATAGATCATGTACCTTCCACATTGTACACACAGACAGCATGCTCACCGATACAACATATACCGTGCATGTGCTGGACTACGTTATTCCTCAGCAGGTGACACTGCTATCGCCTGGACGGATTTATATTTATAGTAGGTCGATAGTTTAGTTCTGTATCATTTTTTTATGATACAATCTTCATCCCCCAAAATATTGTTCAACCTTTTAGTAAAGACTCGAAGCTTTCTTAATAACCCAATAGTCCAAAATACTTTCATGCTATGCCTCAAACCCATGTTAACTAAGTGACAGACTTCTTTTAGTCAATAACTATTTACCGTTGTAACTTACATGAAAGCCACGGCCGGAATGCAAGGATTTATCTAACATGATTACGTCTTTTTTTTCCTTTTTTGTTATTTTAATAACTGAACAATCAGGTAGGCTGACAGCGTCATGCTACATCGCTCTTCAGTCACAGTGTTGACAATAACAGTACAATAATGGAGTATTAAAAAGAACATAGTGACGGGCATAAATTAGTGGTCACAGATACACCAAAACATGGAGCTGTTCACACTCGACAATAATGACACTGAAAACACGTTGACACGGCGCACATAACACTGTTGAATCCGACGGCACAAGTGAACGTAGAAGTGTGACGGCGGACACTAAAAACACAAAACGACATCACACACACGAGACAGTGATGGCGATGATCTCCAGCACGTGAAAGGCCACGTAGCGTGTGCGAGTCCGGGGATCTGCCAAGAGGGGAAGAAGGGTGAGGGGGGGTGGAGAGGATGGAGAGAAAAAGATGCCAATGGCTGAGGAGATGGGAGGAAGACTAGAGGGACAGGGGAGGGGAGGACCAGGGGAGGAGTGGGGAGAAAGGGAGGAGGGACGGAGGGTGCTCAAGGAATAGACACAGGAACAGGGAGGGAGGATCAAAGTTGGTAGGAGGGGTGGATGGAGGGGAGGAGGACATCATCAGGGAGGGGGAGCTGGCGGAAGCCACCTAGGGAGAGGGTAAGGAGGGTGGAGAGATGGAATCCGGGTGGGACGTGGGAATGCAGGCGCGGCAGCAGGCGGTGGTTGGAGAGGATGGGTGAGACAAGCGGATGAGGAGGATCGAGTTTGCGGGAGGTGTACAGGATCCATATCCTTTCAAGGAAAAGGAGGTGGTGGGGGAAGGGGATGAGATCATACAGGAGCAATGTGGGGGAGGGGAGACGGATGCGATAGGCGAGGCGGAGAGCATGGCATTCAAGGATTTGTAGGGATTTATAAAAGGTAGGGGGGGTGGAGATCCAGGCCAGATGGGCATAACAAAGGATAGGGCGGATGAGGGATTTATAGGTGTAGAGGATGGTGGAGGGGTCCAGACCCCACGTACGGCCAGAAAGGAGCTTGAGGAGATGGAGTCGGGAGAGTGCCTTGGATTTGATTGTCCGGAGATGGGGAGTCCAGGAGAGGCGACGGTCGAGGGTGACGCCAAGGTACTTAAGGGTGGGAGTGAGGGCGATAGGACGGCCATAGATGGTCAGATAGAAATCAAGGAGGCGGAAGCAAGGGGTGGTTTTGCCTACAATGATCGCCTGGGTTTTGGAGGGATTGACCTTGAGCAACCACTGGTTGCACCAAGCAGTGAACCGGTCAAGATGGGATTGGAGAAGGTGTTGGGAGCACTGCAGGGTTGGGGCAAGGGCAAGGAAGGCGGTGTCATCGGCAAACTGGAGAAGGTGGATGGGGGGTGACGGCGGCGGGATGTCCGCCGTGTACAAAAGGTACAGAAGGGGGGAGACGACGGAGCCTTGGGGCACACCGGCGGAGGGGAAAAAGGTGTAGGAATCTGTGTTATGGATGGTGACGTAGGAAGGACGGTGGGAGAGAAAGGAGACGATCAGACGGATGTAGTTAATGGGAAGGGCTAAGGTTTGGAGCTTGAAGAGGAGACCAGAATGCCATACACGGTCATAAGCACGTTCGAGGTCCAGGGAGAGGAAGATCGTGGAGGACAGGAATTAAGCTGGTCGGAAAGGAGATGAGTGAGGTGAAGGAGAAGGTCGTCAGAAGAGAAGGACGGCCGAAAGCCACACTGGGTAACGGGAAGGAGGTGGTGCTGGCGGAGATGCTGGTGGATGCGTCGGGTGAGGATGGATTCCAGGACCTCGCTGAAGACTGAGGTAAGGCTGATGGGACGGTAGGAGGAGACAGCGGATTTCCAGGTTTAAGGAACATCAGGATACGGGAGTTTTTCCACAGGTCGGGGTAGTAACTGGTGGACAGGACTACATTGTAGAGCCTAGCCAGAGTGGAGAGGAAAGCGACAGGAGCTTCACGAAGGTGACGGTAGGTGACACGATCGTGATCAGGAGCGGTGTTGCGTTTTGTGTGGAGTGTAGTAATGAGATCCTGTGTAGTGATAGGGGCATTGATTTCCGTGTGTGCAATGTTGTCCAAGTACTGGAAACCAAGTGTGAGGGGAGGGACAAAGGTGTCAGTTCGATCGCGGACATCCGGGAAGAGGGAGTAATCGAACGGGGGATCATCGGGGATGGAAAACACATCGGAGAGGTTAGAGGCAAAGTGATTGGCCTTACTGAGGGAGTCTGGGAAGGGGTGATCATCATGGAGAAGAGGATACTAGAGGGAGGGTTTAGTTCCGGTAAGGCAACGGAAGGCTGACCAGAACTTGGACAAGTTGATAGAGTAGCATTTAAATGGGTGCATGTCTGTCGCCAGTCCCGGCGTTTCTTAGCTGCGAGCAAATTACGAATCTGTTGCTGGAGTTGCCGGTGGCGTTGTAGTATGTCTGGGTCACGTGTGCAGAGGAAGGCATGGTAGAGATGGCGGGATTCACGGAGGAGGAGGATGGCCTGTGTGGGTAAGGTAGGACGGTGGGGGTGGATGGCGACAGTAGGGACGTGAGCCTCCATGGCTTCAGACAAGGTCTGCTGGAGAAAGGAGGCGGCATGGGTTACATCGTCAGGGTGGTGGTAGGTGAAGGGGTGGCTATCGGCCTGGGTGGAAAGGGTATTCCGGTAGGCATTCCAGTTGGCACGGGAATATTCATGGATGTACTCAGGGGGAGTGTCATTGCGAGGGTCTGGGCAGGGGCGACGACCGTCTGAAACAGTGAGGAGGACAGGGAGATGGTCGCTACCAATAGGCTCCAGGACATCCATCGTTATGTGACCAAGGAGGTTGGGGGAGGAGAGGATAACATCGGGAGTGGAGTCGGATTCGGGACGGGTGTGCTGGGGGATGGGTATGAGGTCGCCTTGAAGGGGGGAGAGGAACCGATGCCACCGCCGTAACTGGGCAGCGGAACGACTATGGATGTTGAGGTCGGTGGCGATCACGTAGGAGGAGAAGGTATGGTCGACGTGGGAGAGGAAGTCGAAGGGAAGAGGGGCATTGGGGCGGACATAGATGGTGGCGCAGGTAACGGTAAGGCCGGGGAAGAAGAGACTAAGTATCAGGTGTTCGGTGGGGTCGGGAAGGAGAGTTTGGAGCCGAACGGGGATATGGCGGTGGTGCCCAATGGCAACTCCGCCACGCGCAATCGGGAGGGGATTGTCAGAGCGGTGGAGGAGGTAGGGCGAAGTGTGGATGGTGTGGTGGGGTTGGAGAAAGGTTTCTTTGAGGAGGAAGGCATCCACTCGGTGGGTGGCAAGGGTGTGCAGGAAGAGGTTCTTGTTGGCGGGAAGGGAGTGGATATTGTTGAAAAGGATATGGTGCTGTCGCAACATGTCAGGTATTTAGACAAGGGTGTCGAGACGGGAGATGGTGAAATGGGCCTGGTTGTTGGAGTAGGTGGCGTTAATTTTGAGTTGGAAAATGGAACGGGCGGCGAGGGATATCTGTTGGAGAGTGGGGGGCCGCTGAAAAGGATGAACATTCTGAAGGACGATGGTGAGGAATCTGATGATGTCCTCAGCGGTAGGGGGTGGGCGAAGGGAATTGCCAGGAGGGGTGGGGGCGTCCAGAGGACAGACAGTGACAGTGAGTTCAGGAGTGGTCGGAGGGGGTCGGGCTTTACACTTTTGGGAGTAGGTGGGATGGGGGAGATTGCAGGTATTGCAGGAGGGAGGGGATTGAAGGTTAGGGCACTGCCGGAGGAAGTGCGCTTGCCTACAATGCGGGCAGGTGGGGGCCTCGCGGCACTCGGCTGTTGGGTGTGTGTTATAGCGCAGACACCTCTGGCAGCGCAGTGATTGAGGAGGGGAACGGGAGGGGTCGACCTTGTAGCGCTGGTTGAAGAGGAGGGCACCCTCCATCAGGAGATGGTCAATGGAGGGGGCGTCCTCGGAGAAAACCCGCATAAGGTGGGTGGGGCTGGCCAAGTTGAAAATGCAGTGGACGGCCCGCAGCTCCATTGTGGGATGCGCCTTGTGCTCCACCAACACCTCCTCCTCCGTAATCGTCGGGCTAAGCCGAGTGATCTCGGTGGTGAGGGTCGGCGGGCGACGCGGGTGTTGGGGTTGGTGGGTAGGAGACGGAGAAGGAGAAGGGGTGACGGAGGCGTTGGGGCCAAAACGGGTGATGGGAAGGTGGGAGAGGATGTATGTATGGTGGGTTCGGCTGGGGGAGGAGATGAGAATGGTATCCCATCTGGGAGTGAGGAGAGAGATTGGGGACCAGGGAAGTGTGGGCGGAGGAGGAGGGAAAGATTCCGGGCCTCGAGAAGGGAAGGATTGGGATGGGAGAGGAGGTATTTGTATAAAGAGAGGGGGAGGAGGAGGAGGAGGAGGAGGAGGAGGAGGAGGAGGAGGAGGGAACAGGGCCTGGTGGGGAGTCATCCATGGCATCCTGGGGGGAAGGAAGAGAGGTCCAAATGGTTCAAATGGCTCTGAGCACTATGGGAATTAACATCTATGGTCATCAGTCCCCTAGAACTTAGAACTACTTAAACCTAACTAACCCAAGGACATCACACACATCCATGCCCGAGGCAGGATTCGAACCTGCGACCGCAGTGAAGGAAGATTGGGCGGGGCCTTTTTGGGAGCGGAGGAAGTGGTGGTGCCACTAGGGCATTTAACGGCGGCAGAAGGGCGGGTGGTGATATGAGGGACAGGAGCTATAGGGAGGTGACGGGAAGGGCAGGTCCCGGTGTGGACGCAGCAGTCGGCGCTGGAGATGGTGAAGGCGACGGCGACGGTGGTGGCGGTGATGGCGAGGGCGATGGGGATAGTTGGGCATGGGCAGTGGCCCGACGGGCCACCACCTTAGCTGGAGCTGCAGTGACTGGCCGGGGGAGTGGGAGCAAAGGATCAGAGGGAGAGGAGCGAGAGGAAGAAGCTGGAGAGGGGGCGACAAAGAGCGAGGGCGAAGGGAGAGTGAGATGAGGCGGGATGGAAAGAGGGGGGTGTGACTGGGCATACCATGTTATGGTGGTGGTGGCGGCGGAGGGGGAAGTATAAACTATGGCTGTGGTGGTAGTGGTGGTGGGGACTGACATGATGACTGGGAGAAACAAAAACACACAGGACGAAAAAGAAAGGCCAACAAATGGGGACAGATGAAGACAAAGACTGATGAAGATGAAGACAGAGGAAGACGAAGACAGAGGAAGATGAAGATGGACGAAGACCAGAGTCCCACGCTGCTGGCGCTGGCACTGACGGCGACGGCGACGACGGGTGGCAGGAACACCGCAGCTGCTGCTGCTGATGCCACGGACGGGGCCGGGGCTGCTGCTGCTACTGCTGCTGCTCCTGGGCTGGCTGGCTGGCTGGCTGGCTGGCTGGCTGGACCGCCGCCGCCGACGCTGCTGCTGCAGGAGGACTGACTGGCTGCTGCCGGCTGGACCACTGCTGCTGGCCGGGACCGTTGCTGCTGGTCGGGACCAGGACCAGGACCGGGACCGGGACCGCTACTGCTGCTGCTGCTCAGCTGGCTGGTTGGCTGGCTGGCACCTGAAAAACCTAGCACTTCGATTAGTCCTGGAATGGCACAATCGAAGGGCGGTAACCTTGCGGAGTACCGCCGGAGATGGATTACGTCTTTTTTTTTTTCTTTATTGTGATTTTAACACCTTATACAAAGGCGGGCTGGCAGCAGCACAATACGCCGCTCTTCAGCCTTGAGTGTTACAACAAGTAGTACAGAAAGGTGGTACAGAGTAGACAGTAAAAACGGTGGGCAAAAAAATGTAGACACTAAAAATCGAAAAAACATGGAGCCGTTCACGCTGGATGAGAAACATCACTAACACTGGGCGACACGATGCACAGAACATGGATGATGGCGACGGCACGTGAACGGTGGGGGCGTGACGGCGAACAACACTACACACAAACGAAGGCACACACACGAAACACTGACGGTGATGATCTCCGGCGCGCGAATGTTCACTGAGCGTGTACGAGTCCAGGGACCTGCCAAGAGAGGAGGTGGAGGAGGAGGAATGGGAAGGGGAATGGGAGAGGGGGGAGCAGAGATGCCATGGGCAAAGGAGAGAGGGGGAGGGAGGAAGGGGGAGGGGAAGCCCGGTGGAGAGGGGAGGAGGGAGGGGGGAAAGGAAAGAGCAGGGAAGGGAAGGGAGGGAGGGAGGGTGCCTAAAGGAGAGGACACAGGAGGTGGGGGGGGAGGATCAAAGTTGATAAGAGGGGTAGATGGAGGGGACGAGGACATCATCAGGGAGGGGGAGCTGGCGGAAGCCACCTTGGGAGAGGGTAAGGAGGGTGGAGAGATGGAGACCGGGTGGGACGTGGGAATACAGGCGCGGCAGCAGGCGGGGGTGGGAGAGGATCGGGGACACGAGCGGGTGAGGAGGATCAAGTTTACGGGAGGTGTACAGGATCCGTATCCTTTCAAGGAAAAGGAGCAGGTGGGGGAAGGGGATGAGATCATACAGGATCCGCGTGGGGGAGGGGAGACGGATGCGATAGGCAAGGCGGAGAGCATGGCGTTCAAGGATTTGGAGGGATTTATAGAAGGTAGGGGGGGCGGAGATCCAGGCTGGATGGGCGTAACAAAGGATTGGGCGGATGAGGGATTTATAGGTGTGGAGGATTGTGGAGGGGTCCAGACCCCACGTGCGGCCGGAAAGGAGCTTGAGGAGACGGAGTCGGGAACGTGCCTTGGCTTGGATCGTCTGGAGATGGGGAGTCCAGGAGAGGTGGATTACGTCTTTCAAGTTCACCTATATTAGTTTTCTGTGCACTTCATTCATCTCGCTGTTCACTTTTTTCTATGAATTTATTTACGCATGACCGAGTGGACAGACAAACAGAAAAAGTGGATTGCTGGTAACACCGCGATCGACGCAACTTGAACTAAACATTTCGCCTTCTGAAAATGATCAGCAGAATTACTTTGACGCTCCTGATCAACAGGCGTCTAAAGATAGCGAAACGAGGGATGCTCAACTACGGACCTATCGATAGATGGCTCTACCAGCTGATTACTGTCGTCTGTATTGTCCGCCATATTCGAATTTGACAAGAAGTTTGTCTCGGTCTGTACGGTGTATAAGGAATATCGAAATGGTGATTTCTTGTTCCGATTTCAACTGTACAAAGCGATGGAATAAGGAAAGTGACTTACCATTTCACAGGTAATAGGACTACCGATACAATACGATAAAAAAAACAGACTTAGTGCGTTTGCTAATTCGATGTTTTTGAACAGGTTTCCTCTAAAGCACCCAGAGCTGCTAAAGAAGTGGATTACTTCCGTGAAGCGGAAAGGTTTTAATCCTGCGTCTTGCAGTTTTCTTTGCAGAATCCATTTCCGACAAGATGATTATGTACTGAGCCCTGGAACGTGGAAGAAACGTCTCAAACCCGAAGCAGTACCATCAGTTTTTGACTTTCCGACACATTTGATGCCACCAAACAAACAGCCACGACGACATGTTGTTAGAATTTTGAGTTTTGAGTGACAACGATGCTTCTCCATTTGAGGTAGCTAATTAATTTCCTTGCTATGTGTGTGCTTTTTACTTGTGTGAATTTATTTCGTACGGACACAAATGGGCTACATAGGTCTAAGCAATGTTGTAATCCAGGTCCATATTTTTGTTTTTAGCGTTCTGTCATGGAATCCGTGCTCGATTTGCCCCCTGCAGAAGCTACTGATTTCGTGGAGAATGTTGTCAATGAGAATTCTTCCGTGGAAAGCATGTCCCATTTATCCAATGCAGAAGCTGCGAATTGTGTCGAAAACGTTATTATGATGTTTTCACACCCCCAAAGCTTTCTTATATTATTTTTTCATCAAGCCTTGAGTTATTTCATTCATATATAACGAAATTATTTCTTTATTTCAGAGTGCAGTTGGTTCTTCAGTAATTGATTGTGGTATACAGTCGAAAGTAGAAATGGAAGACAAGGTGACCGAAACTTGCAATTTTTTCTCAGACATTGTGCACGAATTAAAACGTAAACTGAAGTGTGTCCGTGAAAAACTTCGAAGAAGAGAGAAGATAGTGTTTTCCATGGATGACATGATAAGTTCATTGAAGGAGAAGGGGCATCATCCTGAGAAGTTACATAACTTCCTCAATCATCAGAAAGGAACACAAGTGGAATCAGTGTGCAATTTAGTGAACAATTCTCTCTCGTCAAAGGGTAATAGATACACAACTAATGTGAAAAATTTTTGCTATGGCTGTGTACTTTTATTCACCAGCAGCATATGAATACCTGCAAAAATTAATGCCTCTGCCCCATAAATCATTGATTTCCAAATGGGTGGCAAGTGTTTTTAAGTCCATTGATTTGAACCCAATTGTAAGGGACCAGTTCAGTGATTCATGTCTAATAGAAGACAGTATGGCAATTAGGAAGCAAATAGTTTGGGACCAAGGAACTAAGCTATACACAGATTTTTTAGACTTTGGTGGGGAAGTGCCTCAGTCAAAAGAAGTAATAGAGGCATCTGAGGCTCTGGTTTTCATGCTTGTCTCTATTAATGGCAAATTTAAATGCCCGATTGCATATTTCTTTATCAATGGTGCACAGGCAAATAATCAGGCCACACTGATAAAATGTGCTTTAGAGAGGCTGCATCGTTCTGGCATTAGGGTTTGGTGTTACATGTGATGGCTGCAAGGTAAATGTAAGCACTTTACATTCACATGGCTGTACTTTAAACTTTTACAGCGGTGATTTTAAAAGCCACATTCCTCATCCTGTGGAAAAATACAATGTTTATTGTATCTTGGACATGTCATATGATTAAGTTAGCCAGAAATGCTCTAGCAGAAGTATCTGCTATTGAGTCTCCAACTGCCATTATTAGATGGCATTTCATTGAGCAATTGAACAAGGTACAACAAGAAGGTATGACATTTTCCAGCAAACTATCAGGACAACATGTAAGTTATGTAAATAGAAAAATGAATGTTTCATTAGCTGCACAGACTATGAGTTCTAGCGTGACAGATAGTATAGAGTTTTTGAGGAGGGTTGGTGATCCAAATCTTAAAGGAAGTGAAGCAACAGTAGATTTTTTTTATTATATTGAGAGGATTTTTGATATTTTGAACTCCAGAAATCCATTAGGTAAAGGGTATAAGAGTCCCCTGAGACTTGACAACAAATCTTATTGGCTTGGTATTTTCAGACACACTGAAAATTATATCAAAAGCTTAAAAATCATTGGTGTTCCATTGCTGCTCCATGCAAGAAATACTTTTGCTTTTGGGATAATTTTCAATATGTAATCAGTCAGGCACATAGCTCTGGCAAGTATGCTTCATGTTGAATCTCCTCTGAAGTATTTGCTAACATATAAACTGTCACAAGACCACAAAGGGCTTTTTTTTCCTGCATTCTGTCCAGAGGTGATTGGAGCAACAATCCAAATGCATACCAGTTCAAATGTGCCATGAGAAAGTTGGTCTTAGGTAACAGTGTCACTGCACTGAATGGGAATTGCTCAAATTTTAATGTGTGTTGTTCGCCACCTGTTTATGATTTTCATGCAAGAAAGCATGTAGTAGAAAGTGATGAAAGTGCTGCAGAAAATGAAGTAGAGAAGTGGTGTGCACTTCTTGATGATAAGATTAAGTTCTCATTTTACAAGCAAAAAATATTCTATTATATTGCAGGGTATGTGTCATTGCACCTGTCAAGGCAGATCACATACAAAGACTGTCTTTACATACGGAAGCCAACAGTAGTTAAACCTGCCTTAGAATGTGATGCTCTCTATGCTTTTGCCAATATGGCCAATAAAAATGCATTTGTAAAATTTTGTTAACTGGGGAAAACTGGTTGAAACAAGTGACTGCATGTACCCTGTTGCAGAATATTCAGAGAAACTGTTTCAGATGTTTGTGATTGCTGGGGATATGCGACAGAAGTATATTCAGGCCAAGATTTTGCATTGTGTTAAAAATAAAATTGTAGATTAGCCATCTGCTGCTCTTGGTCATGATTACCATTATGAAATTGGGATTGAGGATTACATCAGACTCAACTTGTTTCTAAGATTGCATCCCTGTACTCCTGCATATGCTTAAAAACATATGGAAAAAAATGTCTGGTGAGAAAATTTTAAACAACAAATCAAGTATAAGGCAGAAGTTAAATAAACTCATATTGTTTAATCATGTATAGTGCTCAAATTGGAAAAGATTAGGTAATGGGACATTCCATGCAGATGGGTGTGACATTTTGGCAGATTTATTAAAACTATTTTGTACATAGATTTGTGGTTGTGCAATGATGAACTTGAAAGGATGAATCACATTGAAGTACGGTAAAATTAACTCTTTACATCCTGTGTAGATATTGTAACAAAATTACAATTGTTTATTATATAAGTTTATTTTAAGATGTTTGGTGTTACAAAATATGCACTTGCATTAAAAACAGGTGATTTGTGTGAAATAAATTAAAAAATTATGTTCTGGGACTTATTTGACAGATGGCTTTCAGTGTGAGAAAATATTTCCTTCAATAACTACATCAACTTGATTTTATCACTTTAAAAAAACAGTTTAATCATAGGATGGGTGTGATCTAATAGAGTATGCAGTGGCCCTATGTTTCAAAAAGTAATGTTTGTGGATACTCTGCAACATAAGACCAATAAAATTGTTACTCTGTTAATTTTTGTTTTAATACTTCCTAGAATGAACACAATGTTCCAATTGATCATAAGCATTCTTATTACTTTAGAACCATTCTATAATAAGGGGGCCTGAGTCAGGCAAAACCTAATATTGTGAATTTTGTCTTTATTTTCCTGTGTTGAGGGGGGGGCGGGGAGAATGCAAATAATCATATCTTTCTAGCACTACAAAGTACAGAATACAGTGATTACAGTTACACTTGGAAATCTAGGATATTTCAGTATTCATGTTACATGCCTAATTTTCAAGAACATTTACCTTAATTACACGGTTACACTTTTTGCTGATTTGAACTGTGTACTACATGTTAAAAAGATTTTGTTTGGTCATAGTAATAAAAGCATTTCATTTTGTTAGTTCATATGTCCCATACGGAACTGAAATTATCAAGTTATGATGCCAAAGGAAGGAATTAACATTAAGGAATCTTACTTCACAGAAAATATGTAACAATGGTTACACTTTTTGCTAGTTAACTTTAACATAAACCATTTAGTTTTCCATTAAGAGTGAAAGCAGTTGCACAAGTCGTGTAAAGAACAAAGTTTCCCATAGGAAACTAAAGTATTTTACATTTGAGTTATTGTAGACCCAAAGTATTGTGCTCTTCATATTTCTATTTAAAAAAGTTTGTAACTCAAATTCACAGACAATTTGGAATCTGTACATACATGGGTGTAGTCAGTTACTTTTCATGTGCCATGTGGAACCTTTAATTTTCTGGTTTAAATGTAATTTATTTCATGAATTACCTTTAATACCAACAATGTCTGAATGCATTATTTACCATTTAGAAGAAGAAATAATAGTGTACAGAATAACAAATGCGAAAGATTGTTCTGTACAGAACTTGGAATGGCTCTTAATCAATGGCAGGTAAAAAGAAGGCTTCTATTAAATGTTCAAAGAAACCAGTCAGTACCTCTTAATTCACCATAGAGGTGACACAGTAATAAAACAATTTACTTTTTTTTCAGAATTTCTGCTAAGTATTAAAATTGTGAAGACCTATCCAATTAGTATTTGCTTTACCAATAACCTGTAGTACAAGCACACATATAAGCAGGTAATTATGGGAGTCAAGAATTATGTTAAAATTAAAGATACTAACTGGTATTACTTGCTCACAAAACATTGCAGTTGCTCTACAGTTTATGTGGTGTACCCAATGTGATTCCTGGAGGACATAATATTCTGTTATCCTATGGGAGTGCACTGGTACCACACCTATTGAAAGTAAGCTTTGCTGTGGAATAGTTGTATCAGACATCTGTACCAGAAAACAAATCTCCACTGTGTCACCCTCATGTTCTTGGTATGCTATTTGCTATTATTACAGGAATACTCTTCACAAGGGGGGAGAGAGAGAGAGAGAGAGAGAGAGAGAGAGAGAGAGAGAGAGAGAGAGAGAGAGAGAGGGAGGGAGGGAGGGAGGGAGGGAGGGGGGAGGGGAAAAAGCATGTTCTTAGCAAGCTTTACAGCAGCATATGCTGTAAAAAGCATAGTGAGATTTTCCTTTTCATCATTTCCAACACTGTACACAACTTTCTTGCACTTTTATGTTATCACATTTTTCCCTTGAGAATGGAGGAGAGAGGGGGGGAAAAAATTTGCGAGCTTTCATAAGATCTGAAAACTCTACTTGCATTATTTGTTATTTTCAAAATGTTACTCTCTTTCCAAATACTGTTCTATTTCTTCAAACCAATTCTGAATTTCTCAGGTTATTACATATTATTTACTGTACATTGCCCAGCAATACTTCTGTTGTTACAGGATAGTTTGTAATTTGGCACTACCTTTGTGCCACTGGCATTGGCTAGTGTACTTTTGCAGATAACAAAATCGACTGGACTCGAATGTCCTGTCAGCATAGGGCAAATTCAGACAATATGGAACTTTTAACACTGTTGTTGTTGTTGTTGTTGTGGTCTTCAGTCCTGAGACTGGTATGATGCAGCTCTCCGTGCTACGCTATCCTGTGCAAGTTTCTTCATCTTCCAGTACCTACTGCAACCTACATCCTTCTGAATCTGCTTAGTGTATTCATCTCTTGGTCTCCCCCTACGATTTTTACCCTCCACGCTGCCCTCCAATACTAAATTGGTGATCCCTTGATGCCTCAGAACATGTCCTACCAACCGATCCCTTCTTCTGGTCAAGTTGTGCCACAAACTCCTCCCCAATCCTATTCAGTACCTCCTCATTAGTTATGTGATCTACCCATCTAATCTTCAGCATTCTTCTCTAGCACCACATTTCGAAAGCTTCTATTCTCTTCTTGTCCAAACTATTCACCGTCCATGTTTCACTTCCATACATAGCTGCACTCCATACAAATACTTTCAGAAATGACTTCCTGACATTTAAATCTATACTCGATGTTAACAAATTTCTCTTCTTCAGAAATGCTTTCCTTGCCATTGGCAGTCTACATTTTATATCCTCTCTACTTCGACCATCATCGGTTATTTTGCTCCCCAAATAGCAAAACTCCTTTACTACTTTAAGTGTCTCATTTCCTAATCTAATACCCTAAACATCACCCGACTTAATTCGACTACATTCCATTATCTTCGATTTGCTTTTGTTGATGTTCATCATATATCCTCCCTTCAAGACACCATCCATTCCGTTCAACTGCTCTTCCAAGTCCTTTGGTGTCTCTGACAGAATTACAATGTCATCGGCGAACCTCAAAGTTTTTATTTCTTCTCCATGGATTTTAATACCTACTCCGAATTTTTCTTTTGTTTCCTTTACTGCTTGCTCAATATACAGATTGAATAACATTGGGGAGAGGCTACAACCCTGTCTTACTCCCTTCCCAACCACTGCTTCCCTTTCATGTCCCTCGACTCTTATAACTGCCATCTGGTTTCTGTACAAATTGTACATAGCCTTTCGCTCCCTGTATTTTACCCCTGCCACCTTTAGAATTTGAAAGAGAGTATTCCAGTCAACATTGTCAAAAGCTTTCTCTAAGTCTACAAATGCTGGAAGCGTAGGTTTGCCTTTCCTTAATATTTCTTCTAAGATAAGCCGTAAGGTCAGTATTGCCTCATGTGTTCCAGTATTTCTACGGAATCCAAACTGATCTTCCCCGAGGTCAGCTTCTACTAGTTTTTCCATTCGTCTGTAAAGAATTCGTGTTAGTATTTTGCAGCTGTGGTTTATTAAACTGATTGTTCGGTAATTCTCACATCTGTCAACACCTGCTTTCTTTGGGATTGGAATTATTATATTCTTCTTGAAGTCTGAGGGTATTTCGCCTGTTTCATACACCTTGCTCACCAGATGGTAGAGTTTTGTCAGGACTGGCTCTCCCAAGGCAGTCAGTAGTTCCAATGGAATGTTGTCTACTCCGGGGGCCTTGTTTCGACTCAGGTCTTTCAGTGCTCTGTCAAACTCTTCACGCAGTATCGTATCTCCCATTTCATCTTCATCTACATCCTCTTCCATTTCCATAATGTTGTCCTCAAGTACATCGCCCTTGTATAGACCCTCTATATACTCCTTCCACCTTTCTGCTTTCCCTTCTTCGCTTAGAACTGGGTTTCCATCTGAGCTCTTGATGTTCATACAAGTGGTTCTCTTATCTCCAAAGGTCTCTTTAATTTTCCTGTAGGCAGTATCTATCTTACCCCTAGTGAGATAAGCCTCTACATCCTTACATTTGTCCTCTAGCCATCCCTGCTTAGCCATTTTGCACTTCCTATCGATCTCATTTTTGAGACGTTTGTATTCCTTCTTGCCTGCTTCATTTACTGCATTTTTACACTAACTTTGCAATATAATGTCACCCTTGTCTCACACAGATTGTAGCAGCCATTGGGGTGCCTGTCTGGCCAGCTTCTGCAGCTTTCGCTTTCAGGTTTGTTTTCTGCTTGGGCCCTATAATGACAACCAGTCATTCCAGTGATTGACACCATGTCAAAGACTGGAACCAAGATTCACAGAAATAAAATTCCATGGTTGTAATTTTGGTTTTAAAATAAAACCATGGTACCAATCATTGTTTGGGTGTCAGACTGGATAATTACAGTACTAGACACCATCATCATCATCTTGGACAGTTTCCAGCCACTGGCTGGGTCTGTCAGGAACACAAGCCTCTCCATCGTGTTCTGTCTTTCCACCATTCCCCCTCTTCCACCTTCGTCCAGTTCTCTCCTCTTCTCGTCACACATTCCTTCACTCCCTTCACCCATCTATCTCTTGGTCTTCCTCTGGGCCTCTTCCCCTCCAGTTGCAGATCAAACATCCTCTTTGGAATTCTTCCCTCATCCATTCTCTTCATGTGTCCATACCACTGCAGTCTTGATTTTTCTATCCTATCCTGTACTGGTTCCTCCTTTAGTCTTTCCTTCACATACACATTTCGTAATCTGTCTCGTCTTGTTACACTCAGCCTGCTCCTCTGGAACTTCATTTCACTAGCCTGTATTCTACTTTTGTCGCTTTTGTGCATTACCCATGTCTCACTTCCGTATGCCAATATGGGGACAAAGTGGCACCTCCTTGCTCCAAATAAGCCCCCTAATGCATTTGTAGAACTGCCCTGCTTTTCTGCACCTTTCACTTATTTCCATTGCGTTTCCCCCCTTACTTTCAATCATGCTTCCCAGGTACTTGAAGTTCTCTACCACTTGTAGTTTTTCCCCTCCACAAGTTATATCCACATTTGGCCTATTCTTCTTCCTTGCTGTGACAATTATTTCACTTTTCTTTCCAGAGAAATGCATTCCATATTGTGCTGCCGTTGCCTCCCATACATCTAACTGCTCTTGCAAGTTTTAAGACACCCCAACCTTAAAATTAACAACTGCGATTGATGTTATTTTCAACAAGTACCTTCACTTCCTACATCATTATGGATCAGTCCAATATAATATTATTACCAGATTTAACTTCCAAATGATACAAGTCATGCATTTAAGAGGAGCCTTAACATTGGCCTTTGTGTTTGTATCATTTAAAAGTATTTCTTGTCTTCTATCAAAGGCTGTAGCACTGTCAAAAACTGGTGCTTCTACCTTATCACTCAGTTAAAATACACCATGCGTTAACAAAATCATGGCATTTAAATTTTTGATCAAAGTCAGAGCCAAATTGGTAAGTGCATGTTGCAATTAAAGTGTCAGCATATATGCAGATCGGTAATGCATCACTACAGATAATGAAAATTAATCATTTTCTCCGTTTATACGTAAGTAATACTTTAATAGTTCAGTTGTAATTTCTGTTGTCAGTAATTATACCCATAAGCAAACGATGCCAACATTTTTTTTCAAGAGACGTCTTCACTGTTTCCACACTTGATTTTCCGAATTATACCTGTAGTTAAAAGCTTTGGCAAGTAAGCTAATTTGTTGACCTCCATTGAATCTTAAATAGGGTTTTAAAACGGGCAAATAAGTAAAGCACTCATAAAAATAATAGTAAACGATTTATAGGTCAGCTTGTCAAATTTCCAAAACACACTCGAATTTAGGAATTTCATAGCAGAACTGTCACTGTTTTTTCTCGCTAGATTAGAAACACTTCATTATGTTGATGTTTAGATATCTAGAACATCCAATATAAAAGACTTATGAGGGTGCAGAACGAAAAACATTTTCATCCATGTTTTGACACTTAGTTTTTTGCCGAATTCACATATGGCGGACACCAGTGACCTCTAGCGGACACTCAATGATATGATATTTGGCCGGCACGCGCTAGAGCCATCTATCGGTAGGTCCGGTAGTTGAGCATCCCTCATTTCACTAAGGCCGGTATTACACTATCAAATTTCTTTGTCCAATATCTTCGTCAAAGATTTTTGATGGTGTAATAGGGACTTTGTCAAATGTCGTCCAATATTTGATCAAATCTAGGGCCTCGCTGTAGATTTGATCAAAGAAATCGCTTGTCTTCTGTTCGCTGCAATGTGACATGTTACCACCACATGGAGCGCTAGCATCGCTACAGCGTTCTGTCGTCTGTAGTGTTTTTATAAACATTGCCGGTAAATACAATTGGTGTGTGCTGACAACTACAAAATTAATAGAGATGTATGAAGCTGATGAGGCGCTTTACAACGTGAGGCACCCTGAATACAAAAATAGATTAAGAAGATTGGAGACGAGACCTGACCTGACCTAACCTAACATAACCCTGTCTTGTAGCAAGGAATCGGAGTGTTACAGTGAGCCTGTCTTCTGAAGATGTAGCAGTTGTTAAGTGAATATTGTGCTTTGTGATATGAGGATACACTTCACTGAGCACATACAGAAATGTATGCTCATCCATTCTTAAGTAATTGATGTACGACTTGACGTCTTCCACTGTAAGCTCACGTAACAAGTTTTGTTGAATGCTTTTATCGTGTCGTCGTAAATCCCGCGGCTTCACCCAGATTAGATTAGTTTTTCGTTCCTGATTCTAGCAGTGACTGATGCAGCAAATGGGCGATCGAAAGAATTTGAAAAAGCAGTCTGGATATAAAAAAATTTTCACTTCCATGTCAGTGAGAGTGATTTTCGATGAACTAAAATGAAGATACAACAGGTTCACGTAATTTAAACGCCTTTAGAAATAGAATTAATGTTTGAAACAATTAAAGAAAATGGTGATATTGAGGAGGGAGTAGTGATACTTTCGCGATTTTGATCTGCCTGCAGTTGTTGAGTAAGCAATAATTTGGTTTTTGTCGCCAAAGCTACGTAGTACGTTGGTAGCTTTGGTCTCTGTTCATTTGTTTTACAGTTATTCCGTAATAATATGTGGAGCGATATGTTTGTTATTGGTTACAAACAAAAACAAATTAATAATAGTGTGGTAACGGGATTACTGTGTTCAGTCATGCACGATTTGAATTCAAAAAACGTTACCAAAGATCTGCAGTTTTTGTACATTTTAATATATGGCTGTAAGTGGATTTACATCACTAGTGTACCACTTTTGCTGTTAATCAAGGCCTGTGAACAAATAGTACAGTAACTTGAAGAATGAGCATGTAATGCGATGCAAGTATTTATCATCCTTGTTATTCGTTTATTTTTGAAACTATGTTAGGTACGTCATGTTACATTGAAAAATGCGTAAGCATTGGCAGACAGACAGATGCTTTCAGTTTTGCCGTAATTGAAGCTCATAATATACATTTGAACTTCATCTCACTCGTACCACTAATCTAACGCTTCTTCCACTGCCTTAATTTTGTACCCAGCGTAATTTTGCACCTAGATCAGACAAATTTGATTAAGTTTTGGACCTTGATGTCTCAGTTGTGTCAGATTTTTTGAACATCTGACAATACCCAGGTAGTTAACAAACACCGCGAATTCCAACAGCGTTTCCCTATGCTAGACTTTTTTCTTTGAAATCGTGTGAAACTGCGTGATTTTCCAAACCTTTTGGAAAATATTTCTGCATATAGCTCTATAACTATACTCTTGTCATTTGAAAGCACCTGAACTATGCGTTAATTACTGTGAGATTAAATTTTCCTGGCAAAAATTGATGAAAAAATCTATTTGAAAATCTCAAAAACACACTTTTTATTTTTCTAAGAAAAATGTATTGCTGCCGTATTTCTGTTTGCCTTTGATAAAATTTGAAGGTGAGGAGAGGATGAGTAGAAAGGGGAATTGATTTTTAAATGTACAAGTCCACTGCACTACATTGATTTTTATTAAGTTACAAGGGATCATCAATAATGAGGAGTGGAAGTTTTGGTGTAGCTTCTATTCTACTTTTAGATGATAGCTACGCTGTTATGTTATTGGAGAAATTTTTTGGAAATTTGTGGTAAGGTCTTATGAGACCAAACTGCTGATGTCATGTTATTAAGGGGCAATCAGTTTTCTTATGATACAAGATGACTCACAAGTTCTCATAACCTATAATTTTGCTGCAAATTACTCATTTGTGCTTTGATGTATGAAATTCAGTCTTACCGGTGGACCGTCAGCTAATCCACAATGCGTCCTTCGGTTGCATACTGCAATGAGGATAATACTGAACTCGGATACATGTATTACACATAGACATTTTAGAATGCGTAAAATGCAACACACTGATATTTAATGTTTTCCATTCAACAGCCTATCTTAAAATGGCAGCATTCACTAGACTTCAACAATTATGATGCAGAATTCACTGTCTTCTCACAACAAATCGTAAAAGTGCTTATAGCATATTTATGGGCCAGTGACAACAGACTTTCTGCTAATGCGATGTTGATTTGAAAATGAAATTATGACACACAAACAGCTGTGCAATAATAGCTCAAGAAACCATTGTCAGAATCTGTTTTGAACAAAGGAATACCGTCAGAACCCAGCGATTCAGAAATCATCCGAGGGACTTCCCTCTCTCATTCCAATGTGTGAATTTTAGGTTGCAATTAAGCCATATGCTGTGAATGATGAATCAGGTGCACAGACCATAGACCATTCCTAAACTGAAGACTTCTACAGAAAATGTGTCATTGAACCTCGATTGATTGCATCTGCTTGAACCAAGAGTAGCCTACCATTTTTCAAAGTTGATGGTATGTTGCTTGCCAACATTCAAAGAAATTAAAAGTTAGAATTCTGTGCCCAAAAGGATCAACAGCTTCATTGCTTTTCCTTATCTATATCTTGAAGTATCTTTCACGTCTTAACTGGTTGTATTCTACGGTAAGCTGAGCCCAGTACAGCCACTGGGAGAGTCTGTACTTTGATTTTTGATAAAGTATCATAATAACCACTTTGTTTGTTCTTGTTTACAATTTGTTGTAAAATCCAAAAAAAAGGCATCTTACAAATGAGACTTCAGGTAACATAGCTCAAATGACTGCTTTGTGTAATCTTATTTTATTCGTTTTTATTCTCTTGTGGGAGAAAAGGATTGCTTAAACCTTTCCAAACAAAATGCAAATGATGTTCATTTAAGTCATTGTTAGCCTTTATTTCTACAGTGGGTAACTTTTATTACTTAAATACATCATCATATTCATACTATATATAGGATTGATAAACATGTAGTTCAGTTCTTAGTAAGACTAATACCATAGCTTTGCTTCTGGAGGAAAGTTGTTGGTTGGTCGATTTGGGAGGGGGGACCAAACAGTGAGGTTATCAGTCTTGAAGAAAAGTCATCATTTCGCCGCTTGTTACTTAAACAACCTAAAATGTACATAATAGAATGGTCTTAACATTGTATCTCAAATACCCTTGCTTTCTTTATTTTGAAATTTAACCCATTGTATGTAAACAAAAGAACTGTTTTTGACACTTACCAAACTTTAAAAAAAATAAAAAATTGAGCATCACTTTAGATTTCTAATCAAAGCTCAAACCTAGACATTTACATTATTTATGTTGATGGTGATTGACAACTGTTTGAAATTAATTCGCTATATAGGAATAACTTGGTGCCATTGTATTAGGTACAGATGTTGTACCTTCTGGTGTTATATGAAAATATGTGCCAGACTGGGACTTGAACCCGGATTTCCCGCTTATCGCAAGGAGTCCTCTTACCATTAGGCTATCTGTTCACACCTCCTGGACCGATCCAAACACTGCGTTCCTAAACTGTTGTCTTACTTTCATCACTGAATGCCTGCAGCTTAATTCTGTATGCCTGCACTAGTGGGAATAGGACTGAAGAGAATGGAGACCTATTCATTATAATCTAGGGCCTGCACCAATATGGAGTATTACATTAATAATGATTAACAGCCACTTGAATTCAGATCAAAATAAATTAACTGAATGTGAATTACTTGGTGTCAGCTATTTTAGGTACTAATTTTTTACCTGTTGGTGACATTTGAAAATTTGCACCGGACTGGGACTCGAACCCAGATACCTTGCTTATCGTGAGCGGTTGCCTTAGAATGAAGCTATCTGTGCACACCTCTTGGATCGACACAAACTTCTATACGTAACATTGTCCTCATCCCGACACCATAGGTGTTGGTCGGTCTGGGAGGCAAGTACAGACAGCCTAATCCTGAGGCGAGCACATGTGATAAGTGGGAAAACTGGGTTCGAGTCTCCGTCCGGCACAAATTATCATGTGACCATCTGGTAGGAAATCCGTATTGTAACAATTGATGTCAAGTTACTTGGATTCGGTGAATTTATTTCGATCTAAGTCATTTATGTTAACATCAGTTTCAGATTTCTAGCAACAGTAGTTTTGAAGTTTCATGGCAATCTCAAAAAATGCTTCTCTTGTTATTTGAAAAACAAATAACATGTGCTTCAACAGAATATTAAATTTATTAGGCCTACTTTTTGTTTACTCTGTGGGTATATACTTTAAATAAAAAATAATAAATACCTGACACTTTGATGTCAAAATCTTTTGGCGATTTGATATAAACTAGCCCACAGGTACCAGAAGCACAGATGATAATTTGCACATTATCCATATTGGTATCAGATATCATGTTTAATAATGATTACCATAAGATATATAATAATAGTCCTAAGCCTTGATAGTACTAAGAAGAGGAATTGTCATTTTGTGTTAAATAGTCACAGGGGGACAAGATCACAATAAAGCAATGGACAGCACTAGATCTGCTGTTCCAAAAAGCTGACAAAACAGAATGGGGAAAAATAGCACTGTATTCCATCACATGATCAAATAGTGTTCACTCTGTGACAAACCCCATTGCAGTGTCCTTGCTAATCAGTGAAACTACATTTTCACCTGTCAGCCCCAAACACACACACACACACACACACACACACACACACACATTGATTATATTTTGTGTAATGTAGAATGGAGTATATGGGAAGCGGTCTGTTCTTTTCAGTAATCACAAAGTTTTTCATGCTCAAATTGTAAACATTCTTAGTGTGGTATCCACATTTGTAGTGTCTCCCAACTTATCTTCAACCACGTTGTTGCCATTTGACCTGACTTATATCCCTAGCCATATTGCTTAGCAATCTCCCACCGCAACCAAGATTTCAGGTGAGAAACAGTGCCTTAGTGATGGCAGTAATAACTCACATTTAGAAGGGTGCATAAACATTTTCAGGAAGCTGTTTCTAGGAGTTCTATGTGACACGGTGGAGGTGGGTGGGACTAGTGAATATAAAAGGGGCTTTGTAGAAAGCATTTACTTTATTGTTTTTCAAACACAACCTTGACCTTCTCCTAAGTACACTCCATTAGCATTAATGCACTTGTCCAAAGGTTCATTCCAGTGTTGGCAGTACCTTTTAAATTCGTCCTCTTTGTGAAGTGCTAATACCTTTGTGACACTGTGTTGTACATCTTTGATATCGGCAGAAAACTTCCCTTTCAAGTCTCTTTTTATCCTCAGGAACAGGAAGAAGTCAGAGGGTGGTAAATCTGGCAAATAAGGCACGGGGTCAAGGTAGTCGTCTTTCCTGAGGACAAAAACTGGTGAACACTGAGAGCTGTGTGTGTGTGTGTGTGTGTGTGTGTGTGTGTGTGTGTGTGTGTGTGTTAATGTTGACAAGATGCAGCGACAAATTACTGGAATCCCACAAAGTTGGACGTTTTCACACCAAACTCCTGTGCAGACTTTTCATAACTTCCATATAGTATTGGTGTTCACTGTATGGTCTTGATGGACAAATTATGAGTGTGCAATCCGTTTGATGCAAAAAAAAATTGACAGTGTCTTCACGTTCGATTTCACTTGCCGAGCTTTTTCTGGACAATGTGGGCCAGTTAACTTCCATAGAATTGACTATTGCGTACTATCTGGATCATACCGATAGCACTGTTTCTCATCACCTGTGATGATTTTGTTGAAAAAGTTTAGATCGACTTTGAATGTATCCTTCAGTTTGTGACAGGCTCAAACGTGATGATCCTTTTGATCTGTGGTGATAATTTTCAGCATAAACTTTGCTGCCTCTTTACACCTCTCCAAATCAACAGTCAAAATGCACTGAATTGAGCTCCAGGACAACCCTGGCATGTCCTCAAATTGGTCAGTTGCCTGCATAGATCTTTGTTAATCGGATCACGCATTTTGCTGACATTGTCCTCGCTTCGAGCAGTCGAAGGGCGATTGGAATGAGGCAGATCTTCAGTGGCCATTTCTCTGACTTTGAACTGAGAAAATTGTTTGTACACTTGAGTTTTACTGAGAGCATGTTGTTTGTGCGTTGTTTTAATCATCACATCTGTTTCCATTACTCGTCAAGAACATAGCAGAAACAGCTATGATGATGCAAACAGCTCACAAACAACATGCTCTCCGTAAGACTCAAGTGGTTATGTGAATTTTGAAAATAAAATGAAAATGATAGTAATGATGAGGAAAATAATAAGAAATGATAATAGCAAGAAAAAAATGCATATGTTTACCTTATGTATCAGGAATGTGTGCCTTTTAAAAAGCAGACATAATTAACATGAAAGTTTAAGTAAAAGGAATTGAAGAAAATATGTTTAAGGTCAGAAACTGATTATTTTCCTTGACTTCAGTAAGTGTGGTAAAACTGTAATAAGCCTGATCATAGACTATTTGTACTGACATTGTTTCACTACTTCTGTGGACTACACTGCAAAGAGAGCCAATTAGCTGTTAGCATGTCTTGCTTAATCATTAATCTTTTAGTTATACCAGGTTAAGCAATTAATGTAACTACGTGAAGTAAGTTAAATTAACCTCCCCTGAAAATCCATACCAATTAATATTACTGCCACCCAGTATAAAACAGTATAAACCCAGTTTTGTCACGTAGCAGATGAAATATACAAAACCCATTTTAACTTATACAACATAAGAACTTCTTATGTAATTTGTTGTTGGAGAGACCTAATCATTTATTCACATAAAAATCTTAATCTGCACTTGTTAAGGCACCAACATCAGTAAATAATAACTTACCTCTCATAGAAGACTTAGAGGATGTTCCTTTTCTTCAAGCATTTTGATTACTGTTAGCGTTACCATTTCTGGAGGACTCTTCCTTCTGAGCAATTCCAGCCAAAAACTAGCCAGTGTCTGTAGCAGGGGAAAAAGGAAAAGAATTGTGTCTCTGCAGAGAAAAAAGGGTTTAATTACTATTAGATACATGGGTAAATCAATTGTTATCCACAATTTAGTTATATTTTTGTTTATTTTGGTAGTACTGTCATTTTACGTTGATGACGCATACTTTGTTCATTGGCTGCTCTGCTGTCTATTTGCACCAAAGAAGAGCAATGTTCGGTGATGCTTTTATTGTGGTCAGAAGGCGTATCGGGCCGAAATTCATCGAAGACTTTCAGTACAGTACGGGAATAGTGTTTGCCACAATGGAGTGTCTAGGAATGGATTGAAAAAATTCTGAAATGGTCGCACAAGTGTTACACACGATGAAGGAGCCGAACAACCGTTTACCGCCACAAATGAAGAAACCACTGAGCATTCATGTGAAATGATTCTCTTAGATAGACGATTAACTATTGATGAAGTGGCACATCGTCGGCAAATTAGTCACAGTTCTGCCTATGTAATCATCCACAACAGACTTGCGTTTCATAAAGTTTGTGCAAGATGGGTCCCAAATTAATTCACACAGTTGCCTAAACGAATGCGGTTGGACACCTGCAAAAAATATTTGGATTGCTATGGTAATGAAGGAAACAACTTCTTAGACAAGATCATTATTGGTGACGAAACATGGATCCATCATTACAAGCCGGAAAGTAAACAGCAGAGTGTGGAATGGAAACAACCAAATTCGCCATGCAAGAAAAAGTTCAAGAGACAACCGTCTGCAGGAAAACTGATGCTTACTGTTTTTTTCGACGCACAAGACCCAATACTGGAACATTATGGGGAAAGGGGCACAACAATAAACAATGTACATTGTAGTGAGATGTTTACTGCCAGGCTGAAGCCTGCAGTTCGAAGCAAATGCCCAAATGATGAGGATTGCTGTCAAAAGGTGTTGTGTTGTTGCACGACAAAACCCTTCTGAATACTGCTGCCCACACTGCTGAAACGCCCCAGAAACTCAAATTTGAAGTACTGGATCATCCTCCATATAATTCTGATCTTGCCCGTTCTGACTATCACTTGTTTGGTCCAATCTAACAGGCATTAAGGGGCTATCGATTTGCCTCGGATGAAGCAGTGAAAGAAGCGGTTCATTCCCAGTTCACAGACCAACTGAGAACCTTCTTCTATGAGGGAATCAGGAGGCTTATACAACGATGGGTCAAGTGTGTTGAAACGCAAGGAGGCTATGTCGAAAAATGATGTTCTTGTTAAGTTTCCTGTTTGATTACAATAAAATTTTATAACTACTTTGTGTATAATAATTGACTTACCCTCATAGGTTCTTCCTTGTAGCAAGGGGGGAAAGATTTCGCACTACATTAATCTACACCATGTAGGTTCTCACCCCCTCCCTCTTTTTTTAATGAAAAGAAGGAAGAAGAAACATTACTTGACCTCAATACTAATTTTAACATTCATTATGAATTTTTACATCATTGGGTTCATCATAATAGACCCTAACAAATGGTACCTCCTAACCAGGGCACAAAGTCCTCAGGCCACCATCCAGTCACACTTATACAGGGTGTAAATGATAGAAGCTGCCATAATTATACAGCAGGTACATGTCATTGTGCTTGACAAAAAAAATCTATTGAGATATCACTGTATCACATTCTTTATTTTTGTACTCCTAAAAGGCAGATATTTGTGGGTTTGATAGTTGATGCACTTCTGTTTACATTGTCATCTGACGGCATACAGCGTTTCTTGTCTATTACAGACATTGACACAGTGGTCAGAGAAAGGTAATGGATGAACCAGAGCAATGTAAGCATTGGACGTGTACAAGAATGCTGCGTGGTGTCTAGGTATTAAAATACTACCGAAACAAGCAGTTTAAACAGTCACTGGGTGGTTGACAACATATAATCCATTTTACATAATCAATGAAATAAGTACAACCAGATGTTTTCTCTTTTACAACATTACCGTAAAGGAGGTCATGGTAGTATAGAAAAGCTACATAAAATGAAATGTGTTTCCCGTAGTACAAAATGAACCAATTATAATTTGTTGTGCATTAATTACAATCAACTGTTTTCTCTTTTTACAATAAAACTGCAATGAAAATTAAATTCAGGTTGTTTCCCTTTGCTACAAAAGTACTGTAATGAAACCCACATTACATTGTTTAGTGTTACACCAGTGTTCAAAATGCCCGCCATTTATTTCAACACATGCTTCATGATGGCGAACCCAGTCTTGTCACACTCATTCTTACGTGTGCTCATTTGCCTTCACGGTATTGGCAGCATCGAATATCCTCTGTGTAAGTTCATCCACACTATTTACTTTCTGGACATAAGTAATTCCCTTCATAGGGCCCGAAAAGTAAAAAAAATCCAGTGGATTTAAATCAGGACTGCATGCTGGCCATCAATGTGCACAAAAACATCCTATCCATTGTCCTAGAAATCGTCCATTCAAAACCTCCATACTGTGTGACCAGTGTGGGGTGGAGCACCACCATGGAGGAACCGTGTGTTGTGACATATGGCTAATGGAACATTTTCCAATGAAGTTGTTAGCAATGTCTCCTCTAGATAGTCTCAGTAATTGTTAGGAATCCATCATGCAGGTAAAACGTAAGGGCCAGTAATTAAATCATCGATTATACCTGCCCGTACATTTACAGAAAAGTGATACTGAAAATGTCTTGCTACTACTTGGCATGGATTGTGTTCATTCCTCGTGTGCACGTTATGAAAATTAGTTATTCTGTCATGAGTCAAACACGTTTCAATCGGTGATGAGTATTTTGTTTACCATGCGATCTGTTGTTGCCTACCTGTTTCTGATTCACTCTCGCTATATCTTTATGCGCAGGGGCAGTGGGGATCCTAGAGGTCGGTCAAGGGGGGTTTTGGGGGAATGGAATATCGCTTAACTAAACGAGAGTTGGGATCCTCCACTGACAAATTGTTAAAATTTGGTGTTGCTTAAAGTTGTTTTTGGTAATAGTTTTTGGTAACATGTCTACAGAATGTGTGTGCTAGTGAAAATAACACGATTTGTCCCAGATGTCCGGCAATTTCGAAGTTTTTTGTCTGAGGTCAACAGTTTGTGTTGGTAGGCATACCCAGCATAGGCCTATTTAGCTTCCTTGATTATTGTAAGTGGTATTCGTACATCAATAAACATCCTGTGTATATTAATAAATAATAAGATGCCCTTTTTAAGGTAAATGATATTTATTGGTTTAGATAGTAAGCTACTTGCTGCTCTTATTCTTTTGTTAAAATGTGTTTGAAATACATTGCAACCTATATTGCCATATAATCATAAAAATGGTTGAATCTGTTGAAGTTATGTATTTGCTGATTTCTGAAGTCATTTTATCCAGTGTAACATGATACTCCATTTGGGGGGTGGGGGGGGGGGGGGAGGGAGGGCTATAGCCCCATAGCTAACCCCTTGCCACCGCCCCTGGGCAGTGGTAAATAATGTGAACCGATCGCTTACATAAGCGTACCTGTGTTGGAGGACGTGTGGGACAGGCTCCCTTAGTTCTTGGTTCTCTTTAATGGATTCTTCCAGTCTACTATGCATAATGTATCCACAAGTCACATCTAATCCGTGTGTGCTGTCCAGTGTCAACTTTTCCAAAAACATTGTCCCGAGTCGAACACTTTTTTTTTTTTTTTTTTTCCTGGAACATTTGTAGGAAATGGACAAACATTTTACTAGATGTTTTAAATCATTTGGTTGTGATTTACTAACATGATTTTTTTTTTTTTGGCAGCTTATGCCAATTACATCTTGTATGTCGATTCGTATATGCCTAAAATACTTCTCCTTAACTTTCTACCAGTTACTCATCTTGTTCCCATTGTGATAATCTAACTACTTCTCATCTTGTAGCAGACTCTTACAGTTAATGAGAAAAATGTATTGTCATCTATGAAACTTCCAAAATAAATATAATCTTAAATCATTGTAGTGCCAGATGTTATATCTGCCAAATGCCTAAACCTAGTCTGAAGAGCCAGTAGTTTACTCAGATACCCTGAATTTTGAAACTACATGTTGGTCAGTTGATAAGACTGTCAGGTTTTCCATGATAATAGCTTACCCTTGCTGTTTGTAGGAAGGTGCTCTCACAAAGAGTGATGTTATTTTATTCCTTATTTGTCTTCTGCATGTACACTACTGGCCATTAAAATTGCTACACCAAAAAAAAATGAAGATGATAAATGGGTACTCATTAAACAAATATATTATACTAGAACTGACGTTATTACATTTTCACGCAATTTGGGTGCATAGATCCTGAGAAATCAGTACCCAGAACAACCACCTCTGGCCGTAATAACGGCCTTGATACGCCTGGGCATTGAGTCAAACAGAGCTTGGATGGCTTGTACAGGTACAGCTGCCCATGCAGCTTCAACACGATACCACAATTCATTAAGAGAAGTGACTGGCGCATTGTGACGAGCCAGTTGCTCGGCCAACTTTGACCAGAAGTTTTCAGTTGGTGAGAGATCTGGAGAATGTGCTGGCCAGGGCGGCAGTCGAACATTTTCTGTATCCAGAAAGGCCCGTACAGGACCTGCAACATGCGGTCGTGCATTATCCTGCTGAAATGTAGGGTTTCGCAGGGATCGAATGAAGGGTAGAGCCACGGGTCATAACACATCTGAAATGTAACGTCCACTGTTCAAAATGCCGTCAGTGTGAACAAGACTTGTAACCAATGGCACCCTATACCATCATGCCAGGTGATACGCCAGTATGGCGATGACGAATACACGCTTCCAATGTGTGTTCACTGTGATGTCACCAAACACGGATGCGACCATCATGATGTTGTAAACAGAAGCTGGATGCATCCGAAAAAATGACGTTTTCCCATTCGTGCACCCAGGTTCGTCATTGAGTACACCATCACAGGTGCTCCAGTCTGTGATGCAGCGTCAAGGGTAACCGGAGACGTGGTCTCCGAGCTGATAGTCCATGCTGCTGCGTCGAACTGTTTGTGCAGATGGTTGTTGTCTTGCAAACATCACCATCTGTTGACTTGGGGATCGAGACGTGGCTGTACGATCCGCTACAACCATGGGGATAAGATGCCTGTCATGTCGACTGCTAGTGATATGAGTCCGTTGGGATCCAGCACGGCATTCCGTATTACCCTCCTGAACCCACCGATTCCACATTCTGCTAACAGTCATTGGATCTCGACCAAGGCGAGCAGCAGTGTCGTGTTACGATAAACCACAATCGCGATAGGCTACAATCCGACCTTTATCAAAGTCGGAAACATGATGGTACATAATTCTCCTCCTTACACGGGGCATCACAACAATGTTTTACCAGGCAACACCGGTCAACTGCTGTTTGTGTATGAGAAATCGGTTGGCAACTTTCCTCATGTCAGCACGTCGTAGGTGTCGCCACCATCGTCAACCTTGTGTGAATGCTCTGAATAGCTAATCGTTTGCGTATCACAGCATATTCTTCCGGTTGATTAAATTTTGCGCCTGTAGCACATCATCTTCGTGATGTAGCAATTTTAATGGCCAGTGGTGTAATAAAATAATCTTCAGTCTTGATAAATTTGCTACATGATCAAAGTCCAAACAGAAAAGGGTAATAAATTCCTGTAGTAATTTCTTGCTGCAAATACTTAGCCTCCTCATTTATTATAAGTTTCAATACAGTCCAGATATCTAACTCCAAGGCATGTGATGACAAAAATATAGTAAATTTTGATTACAAATATATGTAGCAAGTTGTTAGTAATTATTTTCTATTTCAACTGTCAAACCAAATTTCTTCCATTCCAGATTCATGTTACACTCCAGGACTGCCATGTGAGAGAGTCTGCTGTATGTAAAATCCATTACAATTTTGTTACTCTTAAAGTATTTTCCTTTTCACTATATTCTTTACTATTATTTATCATTATTTTTTACTCCTTCATACTGGGAAATAGTTATCGACAGAATTAGATAACAGAGTACCTTGTTATATGCTACCTCTGTATATACATCAGAGCAACTTTTAGTACTCACTGTCAGCTTTTCTGTACAAGTTTTTACAGTAGCATTTTTGCTTGTAGCTTTCATTGACAGTGTCAGATATCTCTTACTCTGAGGCGCTCCTTAAGACATCCATGTAGAGTTGGTGTGACATAAAGGCATTTGCTGACAAATTTCTAATGCCACACACCGCCCAAGGAATACCTCAAATAAACAATAATACAACACAAACAAAATATGTGTACTAATATGTAACAATACATGCAAAATGTGGGCCTATGTGCCTTACATTATTAATAAACTGCAGAATTCCTCATTTTTAGAGTTCCGTATCTCAGCTGATAAAAATGGAACCCATACAGGATCACTATGTTATCCGTCCGTCTGTCTGCCTACCCGTGCGGCCATTTTTATTTTATTTATTTACGCGTCAAGTTCTGTAAAATCAAATTGAGGAGCAAATCTCCAAGGTCCTGGAATGTGTCAGTACATGACATTACAACATAAAAGTAATAACAGATAAAAATAAAATGTGTATAAGCCTGAAAAACGTCAAGCCATAACTTTCAGTAAACCCAGTCAGCAATATAACGTAAGAATCAGCTTAATTTTTAAGAAACTCCTCAACAGAATAGGAGGAGTGACCCATGAGGAAAGTCTTCAGTTTAGATTTGAAAGCGCATGGATTACTGCTAGATTTTTGAATTCTAGTGGTAACTTCTTGAAAATGGTTGCAGCAGTATACTTCACACTTTTCTGCACAAGAGTTAAGGGAGTCCAATCCAAATGCGGGTTTGATTTCTGCCGAGTATTAAATGAGTGAAATCTGCTTATTCTTGAAAATAAGCTAATATTGTTAACAAGAAATGACAGTAAGTAATATATATATTGAGAGGCTAATGTCAAAATACCCAGACCTGTGAACAGGGGTCTACAAGAGGTTAACTTACATGACTTATTGCCCGAACCACCTGTTTCTGGGCCAAAACTATCCTTTTAGGATGGGAATAGTTACCCCAAAAACATAATACCATATGACATAAGTGAATAAAAATAAGCAGAGTAGACTCATTTTCATGTCGGGCGATCACTCAGTTCAGATTGCATTCGAATCGTAAAAATGGCAGCATTAAGTCTTCGAACAAGATCCTGAGCGTGCACTTTACATCACCAGTTTACTATCTATCTGAACACCTAGAAATCTGAACTGTTCAGTTTCACTTATCATATGCCCATTCTGTGAAACTAAAATGTCAGGTTTTGTGGAATTGTGTTAGAAACTGTTAAAACTGAGTCTTACTGTGATTTAGCTTTAGTTTATTTTCTACAGGCCACGAACTTATGTCATGAACTGCACTATTTGAAACCGAGCCAATGTTGTGCGCAACATCCTTTACTACCAAGCTAGTGTTATCAGGAACAGAAATATTTTAGAGTTACCCGTAATTATTTATTTATTTACATAGTTTATGCCCACATCGGAGCACTAAAATCAAACATAATACAACAGAGTCTACAATGATTAAATTTAGGTCTTAGCAGTCAGCAATTTCTTCGTTTTCCAAAACTTCTTCATTTGCAGTGATCTGGCTGCTTGTTCTTCTGCAGATATGACATATTTCTTCCATACTGATGGTTTGAATCTCAGCCATGTGTATTTGTTCTCCATAAGCAGTTTCTCTTCACTTTGTTGAATTTGGTGTGTGGTGATGTTCAGTTCATCCAGATCACTTTGTACTTCTTTAAACCAGATGTTTTTGGTTTTACTGTTCCAGAAGTAGTCTAAAAGTTGCTTCAGGATTCTAGTATTTGGAAGGTGAGATATGTGGCCAAAAAATGCAATCCTTATTTTCTGCATTTTATCAAAAATGGATTCACTTTCTTTAAACACTACTGAAATTGGCAAAAGTCTCCTCTGCCCATTAACTTGATGTTTCTTACCGATAATTGTTAGGAGTATTCTTATCTCAACTTTCTGCAATTTGTCAGTTGTTGCTTGAGTATTTAGTCGGAATAGTATTTCACTTGCATATGTTGCTTCCAGTTTAACGATGGAGGAGTAATGTCGAAATTTAGCATTTATTGAGAGAGATTGTTTTTAGTAGGTGGCCACATAGTTCTCTGCGCCCACTGAAGTTCTAATGTTCTACTATCTACTGATGCTCTTTCATTAACATTCCAGGTAATAATCTCACCAAGATATTTAAACTTTATTTTAATTTTTTGATCATTATGGAGTATGATACGGGATGTGTCAACCGAGAAAGCTGGGCATCATTTCTGTTTTCTCAAACGAAATTTGCAATCCGATCTTTGCCGCTAGTCGTTCTATTTGTTCTGTCTGAACCTTTGCTTCATTAATATTGTTTGCTAATAGCGCCAAATCATATGCAAATGCAAGGCAGTTAAGTCGAATCTTTCATCCAGTCTTAATAGGTGGTGGGCGTATCTTGTTCCATTTACACATGATTTTCTCCAGCACCCAATAGAACAATAATGGAGACAATCCATTGCCTTGTCATAGGCCAGTATGGATCTCAAAAGGTTTAGAGAATTCATTTCTGAACCTTACTCTAGCTTTAGTATTTTGAAGGGTGACTGCAACAAGGTTGACACGTTTCTGATGTAAACCAAATTCTTTAAGAATTGACAGTAGAGATTCACGATGGATACTATCGTAGGCCTTTTTAAAATCGACAAACATGATCACTAGTTTCTTGTCCCTGACCCTTCGATGTTTCATTATCCATATGAGACTAATAATTTGATCAGGACAGCTTCGTCCTGGACGAAAGCCTCCTTGATATTCGCCTAGTTCACCATCAAGCTATTCATGAATTCTGAAATACCGAACCTTGAAAGAAATTTTATAAGTAATATCCAGCCGGGATATACCCCTATAATTATTTGGATCCAATCTATCTCCTTTTTTGTGTAGTGGATGGATTATCGCAACATTCCATTCCTCTGGTAAATTCTCAGTATTCCAAATGTCAGAAAGATGTTTGTGTAAGTTCAGAATAATTTGTACATTTGCATATTTCTAAAGTTCTGCCACTAGTTGGTTCTCACCTGCTGCTTTATAATTCCGAAGTGAGTTAATCGCTGCTTGTACTTCATCTGGAAGTGGTGGTATAAGTCTTTCTAAATGTGTTTTGTTTCTTGGATAGGGGTCAGATTCAGAATGATGTTCAAGTTCCACACTATTTAGTAACTGTTTGAAATATTTAGCCAATATCATTGAATTGTCGTAATTGTTGTGTGCTACCTTGCCGTTTGTATACTTCATCATAAGATTAGGTGGAGTGTATTTCGACTGGTACTGTTTGAATGTCTGTTAGTAATGTCTGGTTTTGTGGTGATTTTTAGCAATTCCTTATGGAATTGCCTTTTGACCCAACTAATTTCTTTGGCGGTTGATCATCTAGCATTTATTAATTCCTCCCTGGAGCTTTCAGTTCTCTTTTGTTGGTAATTTAACCAGGTCTTATGTTTACATTGAATCACTACATCGCATTCCTCATTCCACCAAGCATGTTTCTTGCGTTTCCATACAGGAGCTACTTCTTCAGCTAAGGCTTTTAATCAATTGACAGTGGCTTCTAGATTGTCACTTATAGGTATTCTTGATCTCTCGTAATATATTTGATTATTAATATCATAACTAGGATCATATGTTCTCATTGTTTCTAACTTTTGAGGTTTGCTTTTTCTTTTAGGTGTCAGTTAGATTTTAATTTTAGAAATGTGGTGGTCTGAATAAACATCAACGCCACGCAGCACTTAAAATAGACTTCCTTATGGTATTTCTGATCCATCGCCACATCTATCTGGAACTCTACTAGCTTGACGTTAGGACATTTCCATGTCATTAACTTATGTGATCTTCTCTTAAACCTTGTCTTAAACACCAATCCATTTGTAGTATAAAATTCAATTAACCGTTCCTCATTCCTGTTCATAAGTTTATGAGCTGGCCGTCGCTCCACCACACCTCGAAATTTCTTCTCTCGCCTTGTCTTCGCATTACAGTCTCCAAGCAGAATTTTAATGTTAGTTTCTAGTATGGTCCTTACTAGTTGATCAAGTTCATCCCAGAATTTTTCTGTTCCATCCTTGTCAGTTCTATTTTTAACATTAGTTGGAGCATGAATATTTATCAGTGTGTATCTTTTGTTTTCCACCTTAATTGTTAACAATGCGATTCTTGAGGAACTGGACGAAAGATCGTGAATGCAATCAAATATTATATTGTGTACCAAGAAACCCACACCAAATTGGGGAAGATTTTCTATTACCCTTTCTCCTGGTGGTCCCTTATAAATTCGATATCCCCCTGATTCGATAGTGTCCCGGTTAACTCTTGAAGGGCTGTGATAACTATGTTCTGTTGATCTAAGATGTCTGTTAAATGTTTCAATTTACCAACTTTCCTTAAAGAATTAATTTTAGCACCTTCTTATGTGGAATATGTTGCTTGTTTGTTCATTTAGTGCATCGCTAGGTGCTCAGACTTGCCTTTGTACTCTACATGACACCCCACCATATCCGAATGGTGTCTTCGCCGGGATAATCTCTACGTGACTGTCCAAACTGGTGGATTCTTTTAATAGAAGACTCCTCACATTTGTTTGATTATCTGATCAATGATTAAGTGTCTAACCCAGGTCAGGGCTTACAATTCCAGTTACCCGTAATACTAGAGGGCATATCATTTATATAAATAAGGAACAGGAGTGGCCCCTACATTGATCCATCTGTTGAGACTCCTTTTTTCCGGGAATGGGTACAGGTATCAAGTGTACCAAGTTGAAATTTTTTGTCAGCTACTATGGTTCCTTGGCAATGTAAAATATTTAAGCTTCTCTAAGTCCATGCAGTATGGCCACTTATTTCGCATATTTGACACCCACAAACCCACTCGCGAAATCCTATAGCGTGCTTTACATTGACTTACAATAGTAAAATTTGGCAAGAAGCATGGTTTCACAGTACAAGTAAAGGAATAAAATCCAGAAACTGTTGAGTTCTTACTGTGTCACATAAAACAATATTTTTTTGCTATTTATTGGCCCCAGTTTGCTGTTCGCCTGCCTGTCAAGACACCTTTTCCTCAGGAGCAGGTATAGGTATGACAATGAAAGTTATGTCAAGTACTAAGCTCTATGGTTCCTTGACTGTGTAAATAATTTAAGTTTCTAATTAATTGCAATCAAAAGATATCACCATATATGTCACAGGTGAACTATCCAAGTACATGTTGGACCTGGTGGTTTAATGGTAAAGTGCATGCCTAAAAACTAAGAGGTGTGGGATCGAATCTCAGTTGAATAATGGCTTTTTCAGTCTTAATTTTAAAATAGCCTTCGCCTCCCAACAATGTGAGAAATCTCCAGAAAGCCCCATACCTAACTACAGTCAGGAATAAATCCGAGATTCAACAGTGGGACTGGATTGTGTACATAGCATACATTTATGGCACCACCTCCAGCTGGTTCACACCAACTTGTGTCAAAAATATACACAAAGACAAAAATGATGAACAGTTTAGAGTCAGAAAGAAAAAAGTTGCACAAAAATACCACACTCAGTTTCCATGAAAACAGTTGGAATTTATGGATCTGCTATGTGATATAAGGCATGCGCATATGTAGTGTATGTGTGTTCGCAAAATGACTGGACAGAATTCACACCCACACTCAGAAATACACCTCCTATTGTTGTAGTCTTTCCAGGATTGGAAGGTAACTGTTGATGGTGAATACTTTGGAACACCAGCTCCACCCCAGAGAGCACTAGCCTCCTCCTCCAAACCCTACAAATGCTATCGGCCGACTCCTCGATTTCGAGAATTCCGAACTGCTTTCACCAGATCGAGTTAAGCAACAGAATTCAGGCATTTCCATTGCCTGTTATTGACACCTACTAACAACACGTACTGCTCAGTAATTCGTGGGACGTATATATCAAAGAGACATTGATAATTATATTTTCTCTATTGAGTTTTAATTAGAGTGTGATGGTGAAGTTGTCTGGTGCTGTATAAGGACAGTTTTAGAGTCATTCGAAGATAGTTTGACCACTGCACGGACCCTTATATGGAAGATACAATAACAGATACACTACTGCTAATTAATTTCAGTACATGCAATGAATGACATCTAGATTCTGTAGATAAGGTCTAATACCGTGGGTACGGTTGACGAAGCAAAGGAATAGTACAACAGTTGTACACATGTCATGATTTTTGTTTGTGGTCATAGAGATACAACAGTATCCAACAAACAATGTTGTATACATAAATATTATGTACCTATCTGATATGTTTGTTTACCTATTTGGTGGCAGACGCCGCGTTTAGTGGACCTGAATTTTCCCTGTAGTGATGCGATGTCTGCAGCGAATGACAAGCGTTGCTAAGATACGTAACGTGTGGTTCCTGCATTTCAGTGCCTTAGTGACATTGAAGTGTGCACACTGCTAGTATGGCTTCACGAGTGGAGATGTCCGTAGAAAAACTGGCTGGTATTGTAGCACTTAGCCAAGCAGGTTTCTCTATTCGCCAAATTGTGAAACAGTGTAGTGTGTCTGTAGGGGGAGTGCAATACGCCTTTCACTGCCAGGAGACAATAGGTAGCAATAAGGACATACCATGACCAGGACGACCTCGTAAAACAACCAAAAGTGAGATAAATATATCAGAATTACCAGTAAGAGAAACAGATTTAAAACAGCGCCCCAAATTCATGCAGAATTGGTAGAAGTGAACATGACAACAATATCTGTTGCAATAGTAAAAAGGAGACTGACTGAAATCGGGTTGAAAGGATATGTCATAGTAAGGAAACCCCTTCTAAGGCCCATAGATAAACAGAAGAGATTTGAATGGACTAGAAAACACCGTAGTTGGACACTGGAAGATTGGCTGAAGGTGTTATTCACCGATGAATCAGAGTTAGAGATTTTTGGAACCAGAAGGATAATATTTGTTCGCCGATTTGTAGGGCAAACGGTAGCCCAGAAGTGTGTTCTACCTACAGTTAAACACGGTGGAGGTTCTATTATGGTTTGAGGATGTTTTGCTGGGGATAGAGTTGGTGACATAGTGAAAATAGAGGGGTGTATGGATCAGAAGCAGTACCACTGCATACTTCAGTATCGGGCAATATGAAGTGGATTGCACTTAATATGGAAGGGGTTCACCTTAAAACCGGATAATGACCCAAAACATTGGTCAGCATACTGTAGAACTACATTGCATCAAAGGAAGATCAGAAAGTACTGAATGATATGGTATGGCTGTCTCAAAGCCCTGATTGTAATCCCATTGAAATAGTCTGGGATGAAGTGTACAGATATATCATGGAAGTTAATATATCCAGCAAGGAATATCTCTGGAGTATTGTTAAGGATCTGTGGAATCATATAGATCCACAATACCTACAAAAACTGATTGAGCGCATGCTTCGACTTTGTGTGACATTCATTAAATCCAAAGGAGGGTACTTTAATGAAAGTAAAATATAATGATTGCGATTGTATTATATATGTGGAAGTTAATATAATAATATTTTGTGAGAAATAATGTTCGATTTGTGTTGTAAATATGAAGTAGCAGGGTGTATCGAAAATAATGAGTGGTAGTGTACCTCTGGCATAGAGAAACAAGGGAAACAGCTGAAAACAAGTGTCACCAGGTTGGTTTCAAAGAGTACTCTATGGCATTGGTCCTGTACTTAGCTTGCATTTATCTTGAATCTCCTGCCCAACTCAAAGTCCAAAGTGAGTGGAAAAAAGCGTAAGTGGCTCCTGTATGTAAGAAAGGTCGAAGAACCGATCCACAAAATTACAGACTAATATCTTTAACATTGATTTGCTACAGAGTTCCTGACTGTATTTTCAATTCAAATGTAATAAATTTCCTGAATACTGAAATGCTTCTGTCCTTCAGTCAGCACAGTTTTAGAAAGCATCACTCATGTGTCATGTGAAACTTGGCTTTTCCTTTTCCCATATGATATCCTTTGAACTGTGGATGAAGGGCAGGATGTAGATTCCACATTCCTAGATTTCTAAAAAAACATTTGACACAGTGCCTCACTACAGACTGTTAACGGAGATACGAGCATATGGAATAGGTTCTCAAATATATGAGTGGCTTATAAGTAACAGAACACAGTATGTTGTTCTCGATGGTGAGCGTGTCATCAGGAGTGACCCAGGGAAGTGTAATAGGAGCTATGTTATTTTCTGTATACAAAAATGATCTGGCAGATAGGGTGAGCAGCAATCTGTGGCTGTTAGCAGATGATGCTGTAGTGTATGGGATAGTATCATCACTGAGTGACTGTAGGAGGATACAGTATGACTTGGACTATATTTCTAGTTGGTGTGATGAAAGGCAGCTACCTCTAAAAGTAGAAATATATGAGTTAATGTAAATGAGCAAGAAAATGTTTGTAATGTTTGATTATAGCATTAGTAGTGCATTGCCTGTAATGTTTGATTATAGCATTAGTAGTGCATTGCTTGACAGTCATGTTGTTTAAATATCGAGGTGTAACATTGCAAAGTGATCTGAAATAGAATGAGCATGTAAGGATTGTAGTAGGAAAGGCAAATGCTTGACTCGAGTTGATAGAGAGAATTTTGAGGAAGTGTGGTTCATCTGTAAAGGTGACAGCATATAGGACGCTAGTGCGACCTGTTCTTGAGTAACCTATTCTAGAGTGCCAGGGATGTGCACCAGGGAGAATTAAATGAATACATTGGAGCAATGCAGATGTGGGCTGCTAGATTTGTTACTAGTAGGTTCGATCAGCCTGCAAGTATTATGGAGATGTTTCAGGAACTCGAACTCAAATGGGAATCCCTGGAGGAAGGTGACACACATTTCGAGGAACACTGTTGAGAATATTTAGAGGACCGGCATCTGAAGCTGACTGCAGATTGATCCTACTGCCACAAATGTACATTTCGTGTAAGGACCACGAAGATAAGAGAAATTAGGACCCTTAAGGAGGCATGTGGACAGTCATTTTTCCCTCGCTCTGCTTGTACATGTAGAAGGGTTTTGGATATCTCAGCCCTCTCCCTGCGGAACCATGTCCCCTATCGCCAGAATACCAGAAACCTAGTGTAGCACCCACAATGGCGAACACGACAAGGACACGTATGTGGCCAGGAAATGATACGCAACGAGGCTTTTTGCTACTGTGTGTTTCTTAAATATGAAAAGGTTTTTGGAATACTGCTACCAGTCACAAAATGTGTTGACTACTGAAATTATTTAATTAGCAACATACTTTGAAGTTAGGCACCATCATTGAGCTGCAGTGGCAGTAGAAAAATATTTAGCGCAAGGGTGCGTAGATGTTAAAGTTTGTGTGTGTAGTCTTGGCAGCTGCTGTGGGCATCCTGCAGAGAAACAGAAGGATAGCTTAATAAGAGGCAATGCCTCCTTGTTTGTTGGTCTGCTGTTCACACAGAAAAATTTTAATTAACAACTCACTTTGTTCATCTGAAGTGGCTGTCTTCTTACGATGTGTTCAGCAACCTCCATTTCTATGAACATTTCTATGAATTTGTTAGCCATCGTTGGCAAATTCCTGAAGGTAACTCGAAACACGATATCGCAAAAGAACTTGACTGTTGAGCAAAGCAACATGGCAGTCAGAACAGACTGTGTTTTGGTCCACCTATCAGTATGTCTACCCGGCTGTTGGCACTCACTTGCGATGCATTCTACATATTATACTGTCACATCACTGATATTGCTCGACAACATATATTACAGAATGGGAGACTGTGACAATTTTATTTTAGAAATGACACTATAAATTTTTGTTTTAAAGAATTTGAAAGATGTTGCTGGGATCTAGGTTTGTATATGATCTTAATGTGTATATATGTGTTCTATTGAATTGAAGTTGGTCAAGAAATATGGGTTGTTAAACTCCACTGTTTCATTTACGATCTTGTTTTTCAACTTTTAACGTGGATGACTCATCCATTTCCTCCGAGATTGCCATTTTCCAGCTCTTTTTGAAATTATGCTGTTGCAACACTTTGGCCTGTTTTGTCCATGTGTTTTGCTGTGGCTGACTTCTTAGGTTCATCAAGTCTCAAACGGTCAACACGTTCTTTAAAATGGGTTTTAAAATGTCTGCCCATTTGATCACTGTAGTATTACAATAGTTGCAATGACTGCATATAGCTGTGTAAGTTTGTAATTTGCTCAGTTCTTCTGTTGATTGTGTGATGTCATGAACCAGTTAAGTTGTTGTTGGCAGAAGTGATCCTGATACCTCTGGTTTCGAACAGGTTGGCTGTTTTGTATAAAATGGCTCTGAATTGTGGTATAGTTATACAGTTGGGTTTTTGTATGTTGGCTGATGGACCTGTCAGTTTGTTTTCTGGTATGTGTTGTGATAGCACACCTAGTACATATTCATCATAGCCACTATTTGATTGTGTGTGTTTGTGGGTCATTGTCGCCAGCATGAAGTGGGAATTTCTGGATTCTGTTTAAGAAAGTAGTGAATGCAGATTGTTTTGCATGTGTGTGTGTGTGTGTGTGTGTGTGTGTGTGTGTGTGTGTGTGTGGTGGGGGGATTTGCAGTGTCAGTGACTGTTTGTGTTGGTTTCTGTGCATATTGATGTTCAGGGTCTGCTTTGTATTTGTTATTGTCGTGTGAAAGAAGTTTATATTGTTATCTTTCTGGTGTTCTCTCTGTGTGAAATGGCTGTTCTTATGAAAGCTGTTGAATCTACATAACAACATTTCTATTTGCTCTTCAGTTTGATTATATATTATGAATGTGCCATCTACATATATGCTGATTTTGTTACTGTTAAGTCAGGTATATGTACAGTGCTTAAGTTGCAACATAAGCAGTAGTAGCATGCACTAATAAGTACCCCATGTGCATACCAAAGGAACCAACTTTACTTCCCCACCAAAGGGGTGACTGAACAACCTAATGAGTAGCAGACAGTTCATCTACGTAGGGGAGTGGTTGTCCACCATTGCAGTTATGTCCTTAAGAGCACATTTTAATTTTAAATAAGTAGCCAATGAAATACAGTCAGTGAATTTTTAAAAAATACATTGAGTGATATATTTAAACAACTGGAATCAGGGCAATTCTGATGAATGTAAACAAGACTTTTGAAACACTTGATTTATTCACAATATTTCAGATTTCGAGCTCTAACACCTCGACACAGGATTTGTTGACACCAAATATAAAATGAAAGATGAGATCTTATGATATCAAGATGCTGGAACCTGTTCAATATTATAACAAGAACAAATGAAATAGGCCAAATGACTTCCAGTCTTTGGATAAACTATATATGTGAATCTAAAAAAAAGTTAAGTTGTGCACAAAAGGATGCCATCTACTGATATCTCAGAACCACTGAACGAAACACTGATATGTTTCAGTTTGAACATTAAAACATTAACTTCCAAAATTCTTTACTCAACACTCATGCACGAGTAGCATTTTGCTGCCTAAACAACATTACCAGATTGGCGTCCACTGACAAAAGACCCCAAAACACCTCACATGCTCTCGGCTCAGCAAGTCACCTGAGCAAACTGCCCTAGTCAGAAGTCCACTGTGGCCAAAAACATTTGGTTGCAAAAAGTCATTTATGCTTAACATTTAAATTATAGACTATTGAAAATTATTAATTACAAATATTGAAACATCCTTTCATTTCATGCATAATTGTTATAAAACTCTCTTATTTTTTTATATCATAACATCACTGGAATACACACAGTAGACAAAACTCTTACTTTAAAAATGAATTAAAAACAGTTTCGACCACAATAAAACATTTGTTTACAATGTTTATCAGTTTCGCTTGCAATGTGACCATCTTCAAAATTTATACCACAATGCTAGGTAGTGGCAGTGAATGGAGCTGGTGTTATTACTCCATGAATGTCAAAAACTCACTTTGTGGAGTTATAACACCTGTCCCGTTCAGCACTGTGCCACCGCCTACCGTCGTCATATAAATGGTCTGAAGATGGTCACAATCTGACTGAAACCGATAACACTTTTAAATAAATGTTTTATTGTGGTTGAGACAGTTTTTTATCCATTCTTGAAGTACTGTTAGCCAGTCTGATGTTTCTCCATGAGAATTGTTCTCAAAAATTTGTAGAAGTCTTGACTAAGTTTACTCCTACCATTTATAAACTGTGTTATTCAAATATTATCTTTATCTTTATCATACCAATTTTTCAAATTTTTGTTCAATAAACATACAGTCAAATCTTGTCAGGATTAATGCAGAACCGCAACTGTTTCTTGGTGGATGACTTGTCTCGGCACTTAAATTTCGAAATCAGTTTCCTCTTCTCTTCTCGGAAAATTCTCAGTAAAATTCACACACATTACACAGGGTCAGTGGACAGCAGTGCCACAACTATGATAGTTTTGCTATTTTGTTACACTTACAGAGTCACTTTCTAAAAACAGCTATTGAATTAAATTAAAACTTAGTTTCTGTAGGGAGTAATTCAACTCTTAGAAAATGACTTTCCATGACTGCTACACGAATTACAGCTCTGTGGTACTGACAATGGGGAGATCGAGTCACTAATTAAATTGCCAAAGACTAAGGATTCCCGTGGATTATAATGGGATGTGTAGGAGAATATCTAAATGCTGTGGCACATATGTTAGCCCAGTAATTAGCCACATTTGTAATTTTTGCTTTGGGAATGGTCAGTTGTATGAACTGCTCTATGAGAAAAGGATAATGTAGGGAATTTTAGACCCATTCACTAGGAGGATCGGAAATGGTGGGGGCTGGGTAAACATAATTGAAAATTCCGATATTATCAGGGTTGACACAGATTATGGAAATCAGGGAATATCAGGGAATTTCAAACACATGAGGGAAATCTGAAAAAAAACACTGGAAATATTTGGTTTTTGTCTCAGAAAATGAAATGGTTGGTGTTTACTGAGGTGTCGTGCATCATCGCGGCTGGGAGCAGCCGAGTAGTGTGCGCCGCTTCCTTACTTCCTCATTCCCACTGCTTCTTCCCTTCCTACCACTCCCCTCAGCTTGCAGTCAGTGTTGCCACCACTTCTTGCCCCTAGCCTAGCAGCTGCCAGCGAGACCCAGGGAGGCAAGAGTAGTAGTTTATTTGGATCTGATTCTCAGAAACTGCAGATGCCGTGGCCGGAGACAGAGGTTATGTGTGACTGAGTTGTGTCTGAGTGGAGAGAGAGAGAGAGAGAGAGAGAGAATGAGTGTGTGTGTGTGTGTGTGTGTGTGTGTGTGTGTGTGTGTGTGTGTGTGTGTGTGTGTGTGTGTGCGTGCGCACGCACTCTCTCATTTTGTGACAAATACTTAGATTGAACATTTAGTTGTGAGAGTGTGATTGTTTTTCCTACATGTCTGTCTGAGCCTCAGCAATCATCTTTATGGTGAGTTACCGTACTACCTATCCTCATTATTATTGATTCTCAGAGTATTTGAGCAAGTTACCTGTTGCACGGATTGATCACCACGGTCTCATTTCTTCAACTAGCTGTCTGTTGCTCGTGAAGAGCTGGCTGTGTGCGGGATTTCCGAGGTGGGCCAAAAGTGCAGGCTGCTCCTGTGGGTATCTGTAACGGATCGGGCCTGCCGACCTAAAGCCATTTGGTTCCCACTGAGGTGCAGGCCCTGCCTGTCGGATCTAGTCTCACCGACCTGCCCGCTGGCTGGGTCTGTTTGTGTGTGATGTAATGCAGCAGATTTTCGCGGATTATTCGTAGGCCTAGGACTGTGGTGTTCGCCGGCAGGCCAGAGGCCGTGGGCGATGGACTTCAGGAATTACAACTGTCTCGTCATAAGCATGTTGTACAGTGTGGCATTTTATAGACATTTTATTTGTTATAGTTCATTTTGGCGCTTAAAAGTACTGTATATGTTAGAAAGCGTGGAAAATAAGAAGAAAAAGATTATGCCAGTTGCTGGCGGTTTGTTCTTATATATTTCTCGAAAGAAAAATCCCTGAATACCTGTAAAATAACAGATGTAGCACAGTGGGTAATAACTGACAATAACAAACGTTGTAGAACCGATATTTCATTGGGGGTCCCCTGCACTGTTGCTTTACACAATTCTTTCCCACCTTATACACTTCTTTCAAGAGGCCAGCTTTTTCCTGAGGTTATTTCTGAAATCAGTGAATGTATTTTAAATCTGTCTTGCAACTCCAAGGAAATATGCATTTTTATCACAATGTGTGTTTCGTTTTATTGAAGTAAAATAATATCAGTGGTCTGAATGAAACACACATACCATTTGGCTTGGTTTCTCCATCTAACAGCAGTTCATTACAAAAGAGTTTGATGTTAGTACTTAAGACTTTTGCTCACATCACGAAACCCCATCTGATTGCTAGCTTTTTAAAATATTTCCTCATTTGCACTATTGTACCATAGCCGCAAAGACAGATTGTCAACTTACGTCTTAACTTACCTTTGAGATCTCAAAATTTGTCATGGAAAACTTGTCCGGAAATCAGGGAAATATCTTGCAAATTTGTGGCAACCCTGATTATTGTCTGTTAGTATTTGGGGGCTGATGTATTGCACTTTTAGTTACAGTTATGGAGAATGTTCTAGAAGTGTTGAAATGTAGAAGCTTTTTTCTTTCTTTCTTTTTTTCTATTGTGGTATTTTCTGAGAAATTGTTCATCTTTCTAAACACAAAGAGGCACAGGTAAACCTACATTTATACTGCATCTAGTTGATACAGGGTCTCTGTTAAACAAGAAACTATAATCAAGTGGGGAAGCTGGTTTATTTGAAAAACTATATGGTGTGTCCTCAGATGGAAAACCAGTCGTAAGCAAAGAAGGGAAAGCTGAAAGGTGGAGGAGTATGTATAAGGTCTCTACAAGAGAGGTGAACTTGAAGGCAATATTATAGAAATAGAAACTGAAGTAGATCAGATGAGATTGGAGATACTATACTACGAGAAGAATTCGACAGAGCACTGAAAGACCTAATTCAAAACAAGGTCCTGGGAGTAGATGAGATCCAACTACTGGTAGCCTTGGGGGAGCCACACCTGACAAAACTCTATCTGGAGTGCAAGATGTATGCAACAGGCGAAATAACCTCAGACTCCAAGTAGAATGTAATAATTGTAGTTCCAAAGAATGTAGCTACTGACAGGAGCGAAAATTATCAAAATATCATTTAATAAGTAATAGTTGTAAAATAATAACAGGAATTATTTGCAGTAGAATGGGGAAACTGGTAGAAGCAAACGTCGGGGAGGATCAGTTTGGATTTCGGAGAAATGTAGGCACATACGAGGCAATACTGACCCTATAACTTATCTTAGAAGATAGGTTACGGAACGTCAGACATACATTTATAGCATTTGTAGACTTAGACAGTGTTGACTGGAATACTCCCTTTGAAATTCTGAAGGTAGTGGTGATAAAATACAGGGAGCAAAGGGCTATTTACAACTTATACAGAAAACCAGAGAGCAATTATAAAAGTCTAGGGGCATCAAAGGGGAGGAGTAGTTGGGAAGGGAGTGAGATAATGTTGTAGCCTACCCTTGATGTTATTTAGTCCGTACATTGAACAAGCAGTAAAGAAAACCATAGAAAAATTGGGAGTAGGAATTAAAGTCCAAGGAGAAGAAGTAAAGACCTTGAACTTTGTCAATGAGATTGCAATTCTGTCAGAAACAGGAAAGTACTTGGAAGAGGAGTTTAACGAAAAGAGTGGAATATACAATGAACAGCAGCAAAAGCAAAACAAGGATAGTGGAATATTATCAAATTAAATCAGGCAATTATGAGGAAATTAAATGTAGTCAAATTAAATCAGGTGATGGTGAGAAAATTAGATTAGGAAACAGGACACTGAAAGTAGTAGATAAGTTTTGCTATTTGGGCAGAAAAATGACTGAAGACTGTCATAGTAGAGGGGATATAAAATGTTGGCTGGCAATGGCAAGAAAAGCTTTTCTGAAGAAGATTATGAAAAGGAAAGTTGCTCTCATCACAAAGTGGAAATACTGAGTCACAAATAGGCACAAAAAAACAGACTGTCACAAGTAAATAAAGCATATCTAATATATGGTGAGTAGCAACTTTGCTTTTCACAATACTGTTACATTCCATCCTGGATTTTCCATTGTTGCATTTTCTGAAAAAGAGAAGTTTGTTAACATCGAATACAGATTTAAGTGTTAGGAAATCTTTTCTGGAAATATTTGTCTCGAGTGTAGCCATGTAGAGCACTGAAAAATGAACTGTAAACAGTTTAGACAAGAATACAAGCTTTTGAAATCTGGTGCTACACATGAATGCTTAAGATTAGATGCGTAAATGATGTAACTAATGAGTAGGTACTGGACAGAGTTGGGGAGAAAAGAAGTTTGTAGCACAACTTGACTGAAAGGCACAATTTGACTGAAAGAAGGGATCAGTTGAGGGGACTCATTCTGAGACATCAAGGGATCACTAAAGTGTGGTGGGTAAAAATCGTAGAGGGAGACCAAGAGAGGAATACAGTAAGCAGGTTCAGAAAGATGTAAGCTGCAGTAGTTAGTATGAGATGAAGAGGCTTGCACAGGATAAAGTAGCACGGAGATGTCCATCAGACCAGTGTCGAGATTGATGACCCCGACAGCAACGTGTTGCTTCTGTAAAATTAAATTTGCCCAAAAATTTATGTGTTCTTCTCCCAGAGAGGAAGCTAAAAATATTGTTTATAGTCAAGTTTTATGTTACAGTGCATTGAGTGTGTAAAATATGTTGCTTTACAATTGGTAGACAGTACTTGCACTTTTCAAAATTTGTTTAATAGAGGACTTGCATAAATAAATAACTGTGCAGTGGTGAGTAATCAGCTGGCTTGTTATGAGAATGATAAGCCTTGCCTTAGATATGCCAGTGTCTTTATCAGAGCAACTAAAATATTCAGTCCTGTAAGTTCAGGTTTTTTAGTGTTAAATGAGATGGAAGAAACCTATGCAATATAAGAAGAATATTTCAACAATTAAATGCTGCCAATCAGACTACTGGGTGTCGTACTTGTCATCAACATCTACATCAACATCTGCACTCCGCATACCACTGTGAGGTGCAAGACAGAGGGCATGTCCCATTGTATCATTTATTAGGGTTTCTTCCTGTTCCATTCACATAAGTAGCATGGGAAGAATTGCTGTTTGAATGCCTCTGTGCATGCAGTAATCATTCTAATCTTATCCTCACGATCCCTGTGTGAGCAATACATAGCGGGTTGTAGTATATCCCTAGTGTTATCATTTAAAGCTTGTTCTTGAAGCATTCTTAATAGATTTTCTTGGGATAGTTTATGTATATCCTCAAGAGTCTGCCATTTCAGCTCCTTGTGTATCTCTGTGACACACTCCCGTGGATTAAACAAATCTGTGACCATTTGTGCTGCCCTTCTCTGTACACCTTCACTATCCCTCGTTAGTCCTTTCTGGTACGGACCCCACACACTTGATCAATACTCTAGAACCAGTTGCACGAGTGATTTGCAAGCAATCTCCTTTGTAGATTGATTAACTTCCCCAGGATACTGCCATCTGCTTTACCCGTGACTGAACCTTTGTGATTATTCCATTTCATATCCATACAAAGTGTTGCACCCAGGTATTTGTATGAGCTGGCTGATTCCCAACAGTGACTCACTGATGTTATAGTCGTAGGATTCTACATTTTTTTTTTCATTTTGTGAAGTGCAAAATTTTACACTTCTGAACCTTTAAAGTAAGTTTCCAATCTTTGCACCTCTTTGAAATCTCGTCAAGATCTCACTGAATATTTATGCAGCTTCTTTCAGACAGTACTCCAACATAGGTAACTGCAGCATCTGCAAAAAGTCTGATGTTACTATTAATATTGCCTACTCACCAAGTGGCGGCAGGGGAACACACACACAAAAGGATTTGACTTTTGCAAGCTTTCAGAGCCAGTGGCATTACATTGTATTATCAATAATTGATTATTTCCATTGTTATATTAATATTGTCTAAAAGGTCATTAATGTACAACACATATAGCAAGGGTCCCTACAAACTTCCCTGGGGCATACCCGAAGTTACTTTACATCTCATGATGACTCTCCACCCGAGATCACACGCTATGTTCTCCCTACCAAAAAGTCCTCAATCCAGTCTCAAGTTTCACTTTATACACCATATGATCATACTTTTGACAATAACAACAGTCATTCTTATCCACTGTACCCATTGAACACTGTGTAAGAGAATTTGTAACTTCATATCTAAATGCCCTTATAATATTGTGTAATGTTGATTTTTTTTTTACAGAAAGGGGAAAAAAAACAACAAAACCATTTGTAAGATGGCTGTGTGAATAAAACTAATTTAAAGGTAAAAAAAGAGGAAATAAAGAAAAGAGGACATATAATTGAGTGACCTTTTTTTCCGCTTTCAGACACCTGGCCAATGAGATGAAGTTGTACCACTTCCATCAGTCTCGACATTTGTCAAAGAAGTGCAGTTTGTAAGTATTCTGAAACATTGACTGACGAGTACGCACTGCAGTTATGTGAATATTGACTGAATTCTGTCATGTTGAGAACTTGGATGACACAGTCTGTGTTTTGTGAGGGGGAAAAAGCTTTCATTAACAAAGATCACAGAAGTTAGTCTGTATTGTTGACAGTCGGTTTCAACAGTTGGAGCTGTCGTTTTCTGGTCTTAAGAAATTTCTGTGATGAAACATGTGCCGTTGTGAATTTGTAGCTTATGGATAAAACCCAGCACATTATACATAGGTTTTTCAAAAACACAACCATTTACAGTTAAAAAAGCAGCTTGTGCACACGAGCATGTTCACATACATAGCACTCGCAGAGGCTCGTTAAGTCTTAAAATGTACAGTATACATTAAACTGTAGTTGCACCATATACTTTGGCTGAGGTTTGGATCCACAATGTGTGGAACATTTCTGCAAACATAAACAGATGTGCACTTTGCTGTATATCATGTGCTTCAAGAATTAACAAGCCTCCGCGAGCACTGCTTATGCAAACGTGCTCGTGTGCACGAGGTGCTTTTTAACTGTAAATGGTTTTATTTTTGACTAAATTATGTATAATGTCCTGCATTTTAAGCAGTGCAATGACAGTGTGGCATAAGGTACAAGCTCACAGTGGAACATGTTTCATAACAAAATTTTTTTGAAGACCAGAGGATGACAGTTAGAACTGTCAAAACCGGTTGTCCACAATAAAGACTAATTTATGCAATATTGGGTATTGAAAGTTTTTCTCAAGGAATAAATATTACTTCTGTTCCTTATAGCTATCACAGAGAAGCTGTATGGATGCAGTTTCATATCATGTCTGCTACAGTGAAAGACTGAAGTTGAAACAAGGCTGCTGGATAGACACAGGGTGTATATACCCCAGGCTACTGGGAAATCTTGGGAGAACACAGGAATCTTTAAGATTTCTGATAATTTTTCATTGTTTTAGTTTCCAGTTAAATTTTTGTAATTTTGACGAGTAAGAACTGATATTCGTAACAAAAATTTTACTTTGGCCCACTACAGCAGGATAATATTGCATAAAGAAAATATAAATGAGAGAATAACACCAAAATGAAATTTTAGTTGCAAAGAAAGTGCGCCATTTACTACAAAACAAAGTGCACACACAAGTGTCTGCCAACAGCAAAATGTGTTGAAGGCTTTAGGATGAAGACTGTGTTATATTTTGTAACAACAAACTGCTTTCAATGAGTATGATGTCACAACAGTTTACTTTTATAACAGGTCATGGGAAAATATTGAGGATGGTGGTTTGAGAAGCATTATTTACGAAGTAAATTTCCTATTATGCAAGATGACTTACGTCGCATGTGAGAATCTGTGATTAATTTCTTAAATCACAGAACGTTTGACTGTCACTCAAAACTTAACACTTTGAAGGACAGCCGTGTAGAAAAATTTTGAATCTAGAAGACCAGCCATTTATGCCATTATTTAAATATTTCCAGCATATTAGACTGAGTAACACCTTACAGTGGTTAGCACACTGGTCTCCCATTCATCAGGACGACAGTTCAGGCCTGCGTCTGGCCATTCTGATTTAGGTTTTCCATAAAAAAAACTCTCCGAACAGGCCTCGGAAGGCTCAACGGTACCGAACGGCCGCCGTGCCATCCTCAGCCCACAGGCGTCACTGGATGCGGATATGGAGGGGCACGTGGTCAGCACACCGCTCTCCCGGCCGTATATCAGTTTACGAGACGGAAGCCACTACTTCTCAATCAAGTAGCTCCTCAGTTTGCCTCACAAGGGCTGAGTGCACCTCGCTTGCCCACAGGGCTTGGCAGACCAGATGATCACCCATCCGAGTACTAGCCAATCCCGAAAGGGCTTAACTTCGGTGACCTGATGGGAACCGGTGTTAACAACAGCAGCAAGGCCATTGGCTAGGTTTCCCATGATTTCCCTAAATCGCTTCAGGCAGATGCTGGGATGGTTCCTTATTAAATGGCATGGCCGACTTCCCCACCCTTCACCTATCCGATGGGACTATTGATCTCGCTGTTTGGTCCCTTCCCCCTAACCTACCAACCAGCCAACCAACCAACCAACCAACCAACCAATCAGTGTATTGGTGTTTGATATATCTTGTCTTGAAAGGTAACACACTAAAAAAGGACAAGCTTAGTTTTTCATATCTGTTTTATTTCTGTCATAGATTACAAATTATGCAATAACGGTGGCAAAAAGTAAAATTATCCTTCAAAAGCAGTTCGAGGTGAAATCTTGAGCAATTTTCCATGTAACTGGCTTTTCTATGGAAAAGTTGGAGTGCTTGTCAAAGGATCCATCGTATCCTAAAAAAAAAAAAGGCAAAAAGCTTTCGATGGCTGGTATATTGTAGGTGATAGCTTATCTTTTCATGTAGCTATACTGAATGTATGTTAATTTAAACCATTAACTTTTCCTGTTTGCATATTCGCTCTACTTAACAGTGATGTTGCTATTGGCCGACTACAACACAAGTCCTGTGCTCTGAATATCTGCTGTCATTGGCTGGGGAGTACTGTAACTTGAGCTATGATTGGTGGCAATGGCACATCGCAATCTCGTTTTCAGTGCTTCGAAAGATACCGTGCTTTAATTGGTGGAATTCGTATTTATACATTTGTAATTTGAAAATATGTGCTGTACATGATGCTGCGCATCAAATATTTTTCCAAAACAAGTTATTTTTTGCTGAAGTACCGGGAAGTTCTACCCTTGTATACAATACCTTTACAATTCAAAGGATTTGTCAGTTCGGCAGCGCCAAGGAAAAGTATATTGTCACTTAACACAGGGAAAGTTTATTTTTAACTGGGAAATTTGGGAAAAAATCCATCGCCCCCCCTCCCCCTCCCGCCTCCTTCCTTGTCAGCGTATATACCCTGAGACAACATTGGCCCAGTATTACTGATATGTTTGAGAGCGCCAACCATTATATAATTATTGCATGTGCTGTTCAAGATATATGAGACAGACAAACTATCAGTTTAATAACTCATGAAACTTCCTGGCAGATCAAAACTGTGCGCTGGACCAGGGCTCAAACCAGAGATCTTTACCATTCTCAGAGCTTTACCTCTGCCAGTATATCTCCTACCTTCCAAACTTCTCATTCAAAACCTGTGGGACTAACACTTCTGGAAGAAAGGGTGTTGCAGAGACATTGTTTAGCCACAGCCTTACTCAGGAAGTTTCATAATGGCATACACTACGCTACAGAGTGAAAATTTGTTCTGGTTAATAATTCATGATATTGTCACAAATAATTTACAGAAGAATGGAAAAATTGGTAGAAACCGATCCCAGGGAAGGTAAGTGCAGGTTGTGGAGAAATGTAGCGGTATGTGAGGAAAAAATGACCCTGTGATTTATATTAGAAGATTGGTTAAAGAAAGGGAAACCTGGATTTATAGCATTTGCAGATTCGGAGAATGCTTTTGACAATGCTGACTGGAATATACTCTTAGAAATTCTGTAGATAACAGGGATAAATTATAGTGACCAAACAGGTATCTGCAACTATTACAGAAATCAGACGGCAGTCACAAAGATTTGAACGACGTGAGAGGGAGAGAGTGGTTGGTAATGGAGTGAGGCAGGGTTGTAGCCTATCCTCGATGTGTTTCAATATGTACGTAGAGCATGCAGTAAAGGTAACCAAGGAGGAATTCTTAAATGAAATTAAAGTTCAGGAAGAAGAGATAAAAACTGAGGTTTGCCGAAGACACTGTAATTTCTTCAGAATCGACAAATTAGTTGGAAGAGCAGTGTGGTGTGGGATGTGTAATGTCTTCAACAGAGGCTGTAAGATGAACACCATCGAAGGTAAAACAAGGTCAGTGGAAGGTAGATGAATCGTGATCTTGAGGGAGTTAGATTAGGAAATGAAATGTGTTTTTCTATCTGTGGAACAAAAAGCTGATGATGGTCAGTGAAGGAGAATATAAAATGCAGACTGTTAGTAGCAAGAAAAGTGTTTTGAGAAAAGAGAAATTTGTTAACATCAAACTAAAAGTATAAGTGTTTGGAAGTCCTTTCTGAGGGTATTTGTCTGGTGTGTAGACCGGTACTGAAATAAAACATGGTTGATAAACAATTCGGACAAGAAGAGAATAGAAACGTTTGAAATGTGGTGCTCTGGAATGATGCTGTAGATCAGGTGGGTAGATAGAATAACTAATCAGATTCGCCAAAAAAGAGTTTTGTGGCTCTGTTTCACTAAAAGAAGGGTATGGTTAATAATACTCATACTGAGCAGTCACCAGTTTGGTAATGGGAAAGTAACTGGGGGGGGGGGAGGGGGGGGTAATAATTGGAGATAATGACCAAGGTTTGGCTACTGCTAGCAGGTTCTAATGGATGTAGGTTGCAGTATCGTGCATAGGTGAAGAGGCTTGCTCAGCATGGACTAGCATGGAGATTTGCATCAAACCAACCTTTAGACTGAAGGCTGCATCATCAACAACAACACACTTAATATTAAGGAAATTTAGAAACCACACATTATAATAATGGCAGAATCTTCTTTTTATTTTTGTTTCACCCGACTTTGCGATATGTTAAATTAATCACTTTTTAATGTTTTGTGCCTTTCTGTTAGTAGCTCAGTATTGTTTCATCCTTTTGACCTTGCTTTCCTATCTTCTTCAGAGATGTGGATGTTCGTTAGGATTTGATTTTGGAACTTACCCCCCCCCCCCCCCCCCCCCTCTCCTTCCCTCCCTCCCTCCCTTCCCTCCCATTGTGTTCTTTTCCTCCTCTCTCTTTTTCTCCGTTTTATTTTTGAACATAGCTCTTGTGATTCGGAGTTATCTGAAGTCCTTTTCCATTTCAGTAATCCATTTTTTTCCTGCAGAAGTAGTCATAATTTATTCAGTTGATCTATTTTGGTTCAGAATGAAGATGTATCCATAAAAATGAATTCTTTTTGTCCTAATTGTGTCTGAGAGTTTTTCGGTAGTTTGGTAAAGGGTTTCATTTTTGGTGCGGATTAATTGTTGTGAAATCTGGGGTCAAGAAATGTTTCTAATATCTTTGTTTCTTCTATCTCCAGTCTTTCAACTAGGCCATGGTTGGTGATACTGTTTCAGCTGCATACTGGGCTTCTGGTTTGACTACTACACTGTTACAATGCTTATTTTTGCATTCTGTGAGAGGGACCTTTTGTTGTATGTGTTTTTTGCGAGATAGAAGACCAGATCAACTTTACTTCTAATTTCCATTGCCTTTTTCTCGAGCCCATTCCAGCTGATGGATTCTGGAATGTACTTGAGTTCTTTGATTATCTCTACTTTTTGTTGTCCCACTTTAAAATGTTGTGGTGGGTTTTTTATGTTTGTTGTTACATTGGTCTTTTTGAGGGTTTTGAGACCTTGAGACCTGTTTTTTCTGTTCAAGGGTCTGTTCTTTGGCTATTTCCCAGGTCTCAGCTAGTAGGGTTATATCATCTGCAAAGGCTAGATAGTTGGCTTTGATGCCTTTTGTTTTGTGCTCCTAGGCAGATTCCACTATCTCTGTGTTCCAGTCTCTCCAACAAGTTTTTCTTGGGAGCACTTAACTAGCAGTGGGGGATTCCATCTCCTTAGCTTATACCAGTTTTTATTTCAAAAGGGTTAGTGTTCTCCCATGAATTTGGCTTTGGAATATGTGGTGATAAGGGTCTCTGTGATTGGATTTAAATTTTTTGTTATCTAGGGCTAATTCTTTTAGTATATATAAGGGATTCCTGGTGTATTGAGTTTCATGATTTTAAAAACTCAATGACAGTCATAACATATCATTTTGCTCTTCATTTTTGGTATGTCATGAAGTTTTTGAGGTTTAGTGTTTGTTTTGGGCAGGCTCTTCCTTTCCTGAAGCCAATTTCATATACTTCAAGTTAATTGTCTAACTGGGATTTTGCTCTGTTTACTAAGACTATGGAGAGTATCTTGTATGTTATGTCTAGGGGGAGATTCCTCCATAGTTGTGATCTGCTTGGGACACTTTCTTATGGAGTGGGTGGACGAGGGCCGTCTTCGATTCATCAGGGGTTTTTCATGTATTCATATTTCTTCAAAAAAGTTGTGGTGAGCGTCTGTGACATTTTTTCCTCAAAGTTCAGCTCGATTTGGTCTCTCTGAGACCTTGTGGTTTTTGAGATTTGAAATGACTGTAATTCCTCAGTGATGGACGGTTCAGAGTTAGGGCTGGTTGTCGAGCTCTTCAAGACCACTTTTCTGTGTTCTTCGTAGTTGAGATGGTTTTGGAAATATTGGAAATTGTTTGCACATATTTCCATTTCTGTCTTCAGTTTCCAAGTTCAGTGGGCTGTATTTGGTTATTTTTCGTTTAAAATTCGTATAAAAGTTCCTTGTGTTGTTTTTTTATGAAGATCATTGACTAATTTGTTTTCCACTTGCAGATAAATGACCAAGTGGATGAAGCAGCCACACTCTCACCGGTCCAGATATTCCCCAAAGAAGAGGAAGGTGTAAGTATTCATGAAATACTGACTGTCAGTTACACACTGAAGTAATGAGATAACTGTTAATTGTATTTCATTTACCAGTAGTAGAAAACGCATATACATAACATTTCTTATATACTATAGTTGAAAGTCAAACTGGAGAATACACATTATAATAAGCCACAATTGTACTGTGTATACACACACAAATTAGGTAGATATTTCTAAGGGACTCTTTGCAAATGATACAGTTGTGTACAGTGATTTCACATAACTAGAAAATTATTGTTAAATGCTGGAGGACTTGATGATGATGTGCATGTGGTTCAGGGACAGGCAAGTGAAGTACTGTAGATATGTAAACAGATGAAAAGACTGTCATTACTCAGTTACTGGAAAAGGACACAACCAGCAATAGCTGCAGTTTCAGGAGAAATCAGATGGCAGAAAATTCGTGCTGGACTGGGACTCAAACCCGGATCTCTGGGACTCAAACCCGGATCTCCTGGTTTATGTGTTAGGTCGCCATAACCACTTTGGCTATCCGTAGAGGAGTCATGACAAGAAACACCTCCATATGTCGTCATCTGTGCGTCACAACCTGCACTCTTGCACTTTTTTATAGGGATTGGAAAAATTTACGTTTCTGCTTCAAAATGCAAAATTACGTTTTAGATGCTATTTTGTAGTAAATTGTATCCAGATGAACTATTTTATCAGAGATAATTTGAAATAGCTTGATTCCTGCATAAAAATATTGAAAATGTAACCAGTTTTTGGTTAATGGTATTGTGCATGTTCTGGCGAAGGCCAATTTGTAAAGGTAATGTGTATAAGAACCTTTCTGCAAAATGAAAGTGTACAAATGCAACAACACATCAGTGCACTAAATGATCTGATGCCAGGCCAGTTGTGGGCGGTTGAATGGTCTATTTAAGATACGTGCTGTGTAATACAATGTAGTACTCAGTTGTATTTTATAACAAAGAAATGTGTACTTTTGTTTGTTAAAAAAGCCCAAAATATGGTTTAATGTGGTCATTTCTAAAGTGGCAAATTAGGAGGAGTATGTTTTGAGCAGTGGTTGTATCGAATACTGCTAGATATCAGGCCTGCACTGAGTCGTTAACAATAGTCCGCTAACATCAGCGAGCAGTTGAAATGTAGCTTTCCCCCAAATATTTTGTGTCATGTGTTGTTTATTGTTTTCTGATTTTGAAATAAGTGAAGCTACTAATCCTGATCTGTTATGGATTTCGATTACGAACCTTACAACGTTAGAAGAGATGGGTGATCCCTTTGACAATACTGTTGGCTGTTACCATGTGAAAGGGAGGCGGGGTTTGTTTCTGCGCACCACTCTTCTTCCCTCTGGCAGTCAAAATTCTAGTTTGTTTATGCTTGTGGTCATCTGTCACTATAGCCTGTAGTGTCTGCACTATGTGCTATAGCAAAACAAGATTTGTAACATTTTTCGACTGTGCCAAAATTCTTCTCCTAATATTAACATAGCATTATGATATGTTCAGTTCAGTTTCTATGCTAACTGCCTTGTCTGTTCTGTCTGTAGCATTGTAAAGCATGGGTCGCACACCTATGAATGCCCACAAAAGATAGAAATTAATAGTTTGTATATTTTGTTATCATCGAATTGTGCAGAAAAGAGAGATAATGTCCAGAAACACCTTAAATTAGAGACGCATTCAGCTCACTGTCAGGAAAAAGCTGTGGCTTTTCAACAGAACAATCATTTTTAAATTCTTAAATATAGCCAAATGAAGAAAACATGGGCTAGTTTGGAAGAAAAAGATTTTGGAAGTTTTTGCAAAATCAAACATTACTGTCACAAAGTTCCCAATCAGCACCTTCCTGTAGCAGTCAGTTTCAAAGAAAAAAGGCTTTGTTTATTTTCACTCACGTGACAACCTTTGAGGTAGGTGCATCTAATCATTAAAAGAAATATGAATCTCAACAAAAATAGATGCGAATTTTGCCAAAAAAGAGAGAGAGAGAGAGAGAGAGAGAGAGAGAGAGAGAGAGAGAGAGAGAGAAATTCCAGTACGTGGGGTACATATAGAAGTTTGGGCCTGGCCAAGAGTTGTGCACAGATAGCCAAAACAGTTAAGGTGACCGCTTGTGTAAAGCAGGAAACCTAGGTTCGAGTTCCAGTATGGCACAAATTTTAGTTGTTTTCATTCCATTATACAGCTGATGGTTGTCCGTATTTGCAACTGCAAATATGTTTTGTGTATTCCATGTAGGCTGTGGTCAGCACAGTGCTTGTTCTTTTGGGCATGCATGTATGTCCAAAGGAACATTGCATCATACTTTTAACAACACAGGCACTGCAATATCATAAAATGTCTGTGTTTATACAGTGTCTGCATCGTCACAATATAATGCTCTTCAGACACGCATGCCTAAAAGCTGTGGATTAACATTATGAAATAAATCTACTTATTTCATATCTGCATTGATGTCAGCATTTTGTTACACACAAAAGTTTGTGCCGGACCAAGACTCGAACTCAAATTTTCCACACGTTACGAGCGTTCACCTTAACTGATTCGGCGATCTGAATGTTCCCCCGGGACTGATCCAGACTTCTATATATCGTGTAGTCACATCCCGTATGCCCACACAATTTGCGATTCTCGTGCAGGGAGAGAAGAGTGTTATATTGTCATTTTAGCCTCTCGTTGGTGCATATTTGTAATATGCGAACTTTTTCACAACATTATATTATTGTATATAAATTAGTTGTCAGTTGACAGCTCCCACCGGCAATACACGAATGGGACCTGTGCTGGTTTTGCAGGCTCCAACCCTGTTGGCAGTTCCACTGTGCAAATCATTGTTCTTGCTGGTACTCAAGTAGCAAATGTATTTTAATGTGAAAATGTTGTCTAAATGAAGAAAAAATGTAACCCTGGCTCTAATGACAATTAACAGCACTACGGAGGTCTAGATCGTAGTCAACTTAGAGAATTTTTATGTACTTTTTGTAGGAAGTACAGACATCAAACTTAATACTTGCTACGAGTTAAATGTTGAGAAAATTTCAAAACGATGTCATCCTCGAGCATTATGCACAAGTCTCTATAGACCATATGCTGAAGCTGTGGCGCGATCCCAACCGAGGGATGTTTGGTGAAGACTAGGGACCGTATTATACGCATTTGCATGCTGCATATGCATTTGCATATTTCGCTCCTTTTCACCAGTTATTGCATATTTTAATAAAAACTGGTGACGATACATATTTCACTCTGTTTACAATATTTTAAAAATTGAGACGGGTAGTCTCTAGCTCTATCTAGTTTTTATGTCTCACACATTCACCGCACCTAAAACTGCGTGTAATAGCTAACCGAAAGCCCACTGCATGGCGAAATCATTACAGAATAGGAACAGGAAGAGGCGTACAGAGTCAGTGCTCCTGTGCCTGTGCCCCCCGGTTAATCCCCCCCACTGTCCCGCCGTATGCGTTCACAACAAATAAATTAAATTACGCGAGCTTTTAGTCGCACATCCGCTGTTTCAGTTTAGCTTTCTGCTTACTTGTACACAGTTGAACGTGTTAATGATGTGCAGTGTATAACGTGTCGTGTGCCATACCACCCGAAAAAAGAATGGTCGTTTCGTGGATAGCTGACCGTCCCGGAACATTTACGTATGACGGAATTATTTTATGTTTTCAAGTCTGTGAAAAAAAATGTTTTGTGCAAAAAAAAAAAAAAAAAAAGTTTCAAGTAGATCAGCATGCCGAGACAAATCTTCCTATCACAGGAATGCAGAAGAAAAGGTGATGACAAAAATTTCTGATAACAGCAAGTTGCAGTAGCAGGGACTTGTCCAGAGGTAACCAAAAAAGTCTGTTTAACATGGATCTGTGCAGAGCATTCATTGCAATCAATATTCCTCCTCACAATCTTATAAATTCTATCCTCTAAGGCTTCCTGCAGAAATATTGCTTAAATCAAAATATACCAGATGAATCGACATTGTGTAAAAGTTACATACCGACAATGTGCGTAAATGTTCTGGAAGAAATACGCAATGAACTCGAGGGCAACATGATCTGAATTTCAGTTGATGAAACTGTAGACAGTTGTGACCTGTACTTTGCAAATTTAATTGTTGGTGTTTTAAAAGAAGAGCCTTCTTCTTCCTATTTAGTGTTATGCAAAGAACTTGAAAAAATAAATCATTCTACGATCACTAGATTTGTGATTGAGGGTATTAGAAAAATATATCCAGAATCTTCGGCAGATGCAAGTGTGTTTGTGTTTATTTGAGATGCTGCTCCCTACATGATCAAAGCAGGAAAAGCCCTCAGAGTATTTTATCGTAATTTGATTCGTGTGATGTGCTTTGTTCACTGAGCACATCGCCTTGCTGAATGTAAGTAAACTGATTTCACCCACAGAGAAAGTGTTTCTAAAGGCTCCTGCTCGCATCAAGACCTACAAAGAAAAACTACCAAATGTGCAATGATTATAAAGAGTCCGCCTCGATTGCAAATAGAAACCGGATGTTCGCCTAGGTTTTGGTGCAGATAACCACGCCTTCTTCAGAACACACTAAAACTACAAACTGCGTAAATAGGCATCGCCCAGCATTAATACAGTTTGTAGTTTTAGTGTGTTCCGAAGAAGGCACGGTTATCCGCGCCGAAACCTAGGTCAACATCTGGTTTCTATTTGCAATTGAGGTGGATTCTTAATAATCATTGAATTATTCCAGTCGTAACTCATTGGGGTATGTAGGTTGAAGCTGTGTCATTTTACAATGATAATTTCAAGGCCATTATAGGGGTAGTAAATGACTTTAATAGTGCAGAGGCTTTGGCAGTTTGCCAATCCAAGGAAGCTATTAATGATTCCGGTATTAAAAAAGACATTGCTGTGATTAGCACTACTTTTCCCATATGCCTGCAAGTATTAAAAAGCTTGAAACTCAAGGTTTGGCATTGAATGAATCTATTCAGTTAATGAATGAAATTATTCTAGTGAACTGCTCATTTTCGGAGGTATTCCCGAGAAAACTTATAGAAAAGTTTGAAAACATTTTATACAATAACCCAGGCTTTGAACCCTTGTACCATATTGATAGTTTTATTAATGGGATGGGTGAACTTTTACCAGAAACGGTAAGTGCCAACATAGCACCCAAATTCAAATACTGCCCAGTCACCTCAGTTGATGTAGAACGGTCCTTTTCTACTTATAAAAATGTCTTAAGTGATCAAAGACACAATCTTACCACCAAACTTTTGGAACAGTACTTGTTTGTATGTATTTACAATAGTAGAAAAATGTAAAATAAATTGTAAATGATGCTTTGGTCCAATAGTATTAATTAAAAGTTAATGATGTTAAAAATTTCATGATTGTGTGTTGTTTTTTAAATAAAATATTACTGGGTTTTTGAGTGTGACCCCCCTGCGTGCAGTATATCTCGAAGTTGGTCCTGTACGTATCGATTGTTTTGTCGTGACTCAACTCACATCGCGTCTGTTTGTTACCGACAACAATAGTGAAGTAGGAACAACTCTTGAAATACAGTATGAGTCCTCATTTTGCAAATTTTTAGAAATAATCCCAGAAAGCCTCCCCCCCCCCCCCCTTCCTAACCTCTACCAGAAATTATTCAGAAAGTGATATCAACATTCTAAATGTACCGATCTTTGGCATGGCTGGCACTCTTCCTCGTAATTGATATGCACAGGTTCGACTTTGAGATGTGATGCACACAGTAACTCCTGTGTTTTTTTATTATTTGATCTTGCAGATTTCTGCACTTTCTGTGCATTTTTAAGCATTTTTCATGCATATTTTAAGATTTTTATGATGCGTATAATCCAGTGATGACACACCCACAAGAATAGCATTTTAGAGCAGTTTTGAAAAAATTGTAAGCTTTCATCAACCTGAAGGTGGTTTTGAGCAGCACAGTGCTCTACTAGGGACAGTCCTACTCAAGGCCATACACCATTTCCCTTCTCTGACCTTTGAACTCATTCATCTACAGTTTGTCAACTCCAAACTGTGGTGCAACTTGCCGTTTTTCACAATAACAGATCCATCAGGAGGTTAAGGAAGTGATTAACGACAAATAAAAACGTGTAGCTACCTCAGCGCTTACACCACTCCTCACCTGTCTGTCAGCGATGTCGCGAACGACCGACGGTGGAAAGATGGTGTGCTCCAGCAGTCAGTACCTCGCTACCTGCCATGGCGCGAGCATCAGTGTGTGTGCAGATAATGGATGTGTGTTACTTAAAGTAGCAAGCGGGATTATGATATTACGTGTGTTATCAGTTGCTTGTCTTATTAATGTGCTGACTAATAAAACATTATTATCTCAAAGTGTAGTGTTTGATTAGCTGCAAAGGTGTTACTCATTCTGGCACGCTGCCAGCTTCATACTGTATTTACTTGAGTGTAAGACGCCCCTGAATATAAAATGGCCCAATTTTAAAAAAATTTTTATTTATTCAATTTTTTAATGAGAGGCTCCTTGAGAGAAATTTATTTTTAACAGATTCTGATTAACTAGAATTACAAACTGTTTTATACACATAAAGTATCTGCCAAAAAGGTAACCTTATAACTATTCTAAACTTTTGCCATTTATTGATTGTCTAAATTTTGATAACACTCGGAGAAATAAAATAAACAACAAGAAATTGTTCACATGAATTTTTGGACTGTTTTCTTTTCTGCCTTTTATGCTTACAATCCCTGTAGTGTGTGCTACCACTATTTTGGGTCATCACCATCATCAACCTAATGGCACAGCCGTGAAATTTATACCTTCATTGTCACAAACATATGGCTGTTTCTTCAGAATATGTGGCTATTTCTGGGGTGGTTGTTATGTTGGAATTTGAGAACACAGCTATTTTTCCCTGTATACATACTAGATTTCACCTCTATGCTGAGATGAGTATGTTATAATCCCACTTCCAAACATGTCACCTCCCCCCACTCTGTGTAGAACCACCTGATATACCCCCTTTCATTCTTGTCATACGTCACGGAGAGTGTTGACAACATTGCAGCAAGAAACACAGAAGTACATCACTTGCCTAGATCTAGGCTTTTGTTGTCTTGTGCAGAAATGAATACTATTGTTGAGTATTTGTCCAATTTTAAAGTCAATTCAATTCCGACTACAAATGCATTTGGGCAAACTGCAGTTTAAACACAGTAGATGTTCATACACTGAAGTGCTGAAGAAACTGGTATAAGCATGTTTATTATAACACAGAGATTTGTAAACAGGCAGAATACGCCGCTGCGGTCGGCATTGCCTTTACGAGACAACAAATGTCTGGGGCAGTTCTTAGATCAGTTACTGCTGCTACAATGGTAGGTTCCCAAGATTTAAATGAGTTTGAACGTGGTGTTACAGCCAGTGCATGAGTGATGGGACACAGCATCCCTGAGCTAGCAATGAAATGCAGATTTTCCTGTACGACCATTTCATGAGTGTACTGTGACTATCGGGGATCTGGTAAAACAGCAAATCTCAGACATCACAATGGCTGGAAAACAGTCCTGTGAGAACAGGGGTGATGACAACTGAAGACAATTGTTCAATGTGACAGAACTGCAACCCTTATGCAAATTGCTGCAGATTTCAATACTGGGTTATCAACAAGTGTCAGTGTGTGAACCATTCAACGAAACATCATCGATACGGTATTTCGGAACCGAAAACCCACTCGTGTACCCTTGATGACAGCATGACACAAAGCTTTAGGCCTTGTCTGGGCCCGGTCAACACCAACATTGGACTTATGATCACTGGAAACATGTTGCCTGGTCGGACGAGTTTTGTTTCAAATTATATACAGTTATGGAGACAACCTCATGAATCCAAGGACCCTGCATGCCAGCAGTTGACTGTTCAAGCTGGTGGAGGCCATTAATGGTGTGGGGCATGTGCAGTTTGAGTGATATGGGACCCCTGATAAGTCTAGATATGACTCTGACTGGTTACACATACGTAAGCATGCTGTCTGATCACCTGCATCCATTCAGGTACATTGTGCATTCCGACAGACTTGGGCAATTCCAGTAGGACAATACGTGGTAATTACAGCAGGACAATGCGACACCCCACACACCCAGAATTGCTACAGAGTTGCTCCAGGAACACTATTCTGAGTTTAAACACTATTCTGAGTTTAAACACTTTTTCTGGCCATCAAACTCCCGATCATTATTGAACATATCTGGGATGCCTTGCAACGTGTTATTCTCAAGAGTTCCATTTCCTCACACTCTTAGGGATTTGTGGACAGGCCTTCAGGATTCCTGTTGTCAGTTTCCTCCAGCATTACTTCAGGCATGAGAACTACTACACCCCTCACCGGTCGGACTGGAGCAGCCAGACTATCTCAGTGGACAGCAAAATCTGACAGTAACGATTGGATGACTCCTTCTGAGACCCTTCCTCCTGGTGGAAATCAAGTCTGGACAGTGTGGAAGTCTCTAAATCGGCTCAGGAGTGGCGTCGGACGAACTAAGGACAATCTGTTTAAATGGGGCTTCATGAAGGAATCTTCCACCTTGTGTGACTGCGGAGAAGAACAGACAACCAAACATTTAATTAACTGTCCTAGATGTCCTGTATCATGTTCCACACAAGAGCTTGTTAATGTTTCAGACAATGCTGCTGCCGTTGCACAATTTTGGGCTAATACCGTTTAGTTTGTTCTTTTATGATTTGACCTGATTTGTTATATTGTATATATTGTAAATATTGTTGTAATGTTTTTGACTCGAAATAAATAAATAAATAAACTTCAGGCATTAGTAGAGTCCATGCCACGTCGGGTTGCGGCACTTCTGCGGGCTCGCAGGGGCCCTACGTAATATTCGGCAGGTGTACCAGTTTCTTTGGCTCTTCAGTGTAGAAAGCAAATGTACTTGGTATAGATTACCATGCATAACAACATGATGAAATTTGCTGCGGGCTCAGTGCTTCCCTCCATGCAATCATCATAGCTCTCAGCCAAGCTGGTGTCACTGTTCTCCTTCCAAGCTTGAGTAACTGTCAAAAACAGACTGCAATATCTGCTAGTATGCAGGTCATATGTAACAACACCAACTAATATGTAAATAAAAGATTGCAATTAAGATTCCGTTCCACTCTCGAAGTTTTGCTCATCCCGCGATCTATTGACGTCTGTCGGTACTATCTCCACAACGGGTCTTGCGACTGTAATTTATTTTTGCTTCGACGATTACAGTCTATTTAATATGATCTACTTCCTTTGTTAGCCACATCATTCTATATTAATTTTCCTTCTTGTTTCAACTGAATTGCACCAACATGGTATACAGCTGAGTAAAATCAGGTAATGTTTTTACATGGTATTGTAATACATGAAGATGATTGTGTGGTCAACTGAAATTAGTCTTCACATTTTAATGCTTTATAGTGCACGGGATCTAGACATTAAAATAGTTTTTACTGACTTGAGCTATTAATACCTGCTGGGTCGAAATGGAAACACAGTTTCGTTCTGCAATGTGTTTCTGTTGTTTTAGAGGAGGACACCAGACAGCGAGGTCATCGGTCTCATCGGATTAGGGAAAGAGGGGGAAGGAAGTCGGCCATGCCCTTCCAGAGGAACCGTCCTGGCATTTGCCTGGAACGATTTAGAGAAATCACGGAAAACGTAAATCAGGATGGCCGGACGTGGGATTGAACCGTCGTCCTCCCGAATGCCAGTCCAGTGTCCTAACCACTGCGCCACCTCACTCGGTGTGTGTTTCTGTCGTGGCCGGATGACGGTGGGTCGAGTGGTGCCGCTAAATGACTGCCGCATCTGGGAGTGTGGTGGCTCATCAGTTTGCACGAGGGCCACACTGTTTTGGAAGACTTGCAGTGTTGAGGGCTGCAATGTGGCGACATCCCTGTGTCTAGTGGTAGCCTGCATTGAGGTAGGCTGGCTTGCACCTGGACGTGGACAGTGCTGTGTCTACCCCTTTAATCTGGAGAGTGAGTGTGCTAGTGTTGTGTCCTGTGAATGGATTTGAGCCTCAGAAGGGCGGTTCTAGTGCTCCACACAGTGGACCGTGTCAGAGGAAAATGTGGTACGTCATTGCCAGCTCTCTGAGAACAGAAGTAGCCTATTTTCAGTGCCGTGTTGTTCCACTCGGTAAGTAAGTGTGGAGGGTAAGAATTGTAGAGGGAAACCTAGGTGTAACTACGGGAAGCAGGTCCGAAAAGATATAGATTGTGGTAGTTGTGCGTGAAGAAGAGGTCTGATTGGGATACACCGATGTCGGAAGCTGCTTATCTGTTGCAAAGCCATTGTACAGCAGGCATGTGAATCGGTACTGAGGATGTTATGCCACCAGTTGTCAGACGTGTGATACTTTTACCGCAACATGTTTGGGACTATGTTACCTCATTATTGAGTGCTATAAAATATGGAAACGAGTTAAGAAATCACAATACTACACATACTGACCCCTATAAAAATATTTATATCTCCCTTTAATGTAACATACCATAAAGCTTCTGTGCCATTAGGCATCATCAGCAGTAAAATCCAGCAGCAAATGTGCATTGTCATACATAAAACTCTTCTCAGAACATCTCATATTGGCACGTTACACTCTCGAGGTACAGTTTGCGTGTTAAATTGGATGACATTAGTGTCACTTTAGCGATATCTCCTCAGGGAACAGCAACAGATTTATTCGAATTAGCGGCATTAGGTTTAATGTTTTCAGTTGCCTTCCATATGGATGCACACAATGAAACACAGGTGTAGTAATTGTTTTTAGAATTTTTAGAACTTTTGTTTTTCATAAATTTTACAGTAGAAAGTAACATTGTTGAGGGCTCTGACATATGCTTTGCAGTCGAGTGCTATTTTTGGTAGGTGACAGCGGCAGCTTTAGTTTAACAACTGTGCCTTGAGAGTATAACATACTTACTTGAGATGTTCGAGGAAGAGTTTTATGTTTGACAGTGCATGTTTGCTGTTGCCTTTTGCTATTGATGATGACGCTTAATGACACAAGAGCTTTGAGGTACAATACACTGTGGGCCGACATAAATATTTCAGTATAGGCCAGTTGGTAGAGTGTTGTAATTTATTGGTGGGTTTCCTTGTTTTATAGCACTTGATAAATGCGTTGTGGTAAAAATACCAGACATTTGACCACTCATGGTGTAACATACTCAGTACCATTGGGGTGCAGAGTAAAACAAAAGTCTTTTGAATGAAGACCACAGCAACATGCAGTTGACATTGATGAAGTTATAATAAGTGACAGATAATTATTATTCACGTATGGGCCCAGTAGGACCACACGAGGTACAATCCATCAATGTCACGTTTGATGGTTGACCTTTCTTTGTGCCCAAATTTGTTTCATCCTTTCAGAATGAAGTCTCTTTCTTTCATCAGACCACGGTGTTCCAATCTGTTGAATGTCCTTTAGCTGTAGCAGAGAATGCCTGTGGATGCAGTTTCTTATCTGCTACAGTTGATAGTGAGTGAATTGGAAAATACACATTGTATTGCGTCAAAATTCTACTGTGCAACAACGGAGCGAGGTGGTGCAGTGGTTAGACACTGGACTCGCATTCGGGAGGACGACAGTTCAATCCCGCGTCCGGCCATCCTTATTTACGTTTTCCGTGATTTCCCTAAATCACTCCAGGCAAATGCTGGGATGGTTCCTTTCAAAGGGCATGGCCGGCTTCCTTCCCTGTCCTTCCCTAATCCGATGAGACTGATGACCTCGCTGTCTGGTCTCCTTCCCCAAAACAACCAACCAACCTACTGTGCATAAGTGTACAGGTAGGCTAGCTTGCTAGCTCTGTGAAGCTCTTTGCAAATGTTGCCATTGTGTACAGGGATTTCATATTGTTAGGAAATTATTGTTAAATGTAGTGAGTCTTGAAGATGATTTGCATATCGTTCAAGGACTGGCAAATGATGTAATGTAAATTGTAAATTGCCCGATTACTAGAATCGAATGTAACTGTCAATAGGTGCAGTTAAGTGTGTGAGTAGTGAGTTTGTGTGTGTGTGTGTGTGTGTGTGTGTGAGAGAGAGAGAGGGAGAGAGAGAGAAATTGGGAGGGACGGGGGGGGGGGTGTTTCACCCTTAGTTATGTGGGATTTGAAGAAGGGATGAGAGAGATATAGAACTAAAAGTACTGTCTAACTGAACTTTCCCAAAAATTTTGTAATGCAGGCTACATTCGATATTTGCTTTCTAACAGGATAATGTCATACTTATAGGTACAGCCCGTATTTGCGTGCTGCCTATTGTGGATAATGAAGTCATAAACATTGTTTGATATCACATACAGTTGTACTGTTGTCCATAAAGCATTGCCATCATACCAACTCAAATGCTTTTTGAAAGTTTAGAAATAATCTGTTCAGCTGTTTGGCCCAATCTGTGGCTCTCACAATGTCATAAGAGAAGAATGAAAGTTGGGTTCTGCACTGCTGATCCTTCTGGAGTCAGAGCTGGTTGACACAGAGAAAGTAATTCTGTTACAGACAGCCGTTGTAATGCTACAAGACATAATGTAGGGTAAGTTCATATGACTCTGTTGTGGACTTGGACTGGTTGCCAAAACACAAATGGGGTCTGCTTAGCAGCACGGTCACGCACTCTCCTGTCAAAATTGTGTACAGTTAGTACCAATTGTTCGTTGGTAGGACTGAGGGTGTAGCTCAATGTGTAGTTGTGTATGTTGCCTAACTTTGCATTTTTTATTTTAGTTGTGATTGCGCTCCCTTTTGTTTGGATTAAAGTTAATGTTAACTAGTCACTTTTAATATCTAGTGTACAGAGATACAGGTTTAATTCTTTTTTTAGGCATATTGTAAGGCAGAAGAGCCTGTGCTGGTCTCACTTGTCCCAGTGCTTCTCAAGGAAAAACATGTGGTAAGTTTTGTTATTAAGACATTTGCATTTGGTAATGAATTGGCTTAAGTGGAGACAATAATGACCCATGATGTATCTTAGAAGATAGATTGAAGCATACATTTTAGATAGATGTGTTAAATCTGACACTGTGGACTGGAATACACTATTTAATATATCAAAAAAATTAATCAATTTTTGAAAATATAATGTAATTGAATAGGTAAAAAATCTACTCACCAAGTGACGGCAGGAGGAAACATGTGCAAAGATATTGAAATCTGCAAGCTTTCAGAGCCAGTGGCTCATTCTTCTGACAGAAGAGTTGAGGGGGATGGAAAGAGGGGTGAAGGAAAAGGTCTGGTGAGCTTTAGGCACCAGAGAGGAGATGACACTGATTCCAAAAGCCTGTGGATTTTAATACGTTTATATTTTTCTCCTGCTGACACTGCTCGGAATGCACTATTTGGAATTCTTAAGTTGTCACGCATGAAATACAGGGAGCGAAAAGAAATGTCTTGTACAGAAACAAGACTGCAGCTGTAAGAGTCAAATTGCTGCAGCGCACCTATCACGGACTGCTGGCAGCCCAGTGTCTGCCAGCTGCACAAACCACGGCAGGGCCGAGAAGTCGGCAAGTAGATTGTGTTAGGAGGGCATTGCCAGTGGCCGCACCAAAACGACACTTGCTGCACACTGTTAGCATTGGCGTTAAGCGATTGAGGCTGTGTTCCGCTTCTCTGACCCGGCCGAGCAGCCAGTCGAAAAGCTGTAGTACTCTGCACACTGAAGATTTAAGTTCGTGCTATGGTAGCAGAAGGCAGTGACATTGCCAGTCAGGAACTGTCGAATTCACCACAGCCGCTGCCATCCAGTTTGCCGTCCATTGCCACTCGCAACTGAGATGTCGCACGCCCTAGGAACGGTCTCCGCCAGCTTGGCATATCAAATGCGTTGCCACAGTTGCGAGCAAATCGTTTCTGAAAAACAGAAATTATTAATATTGAATATTAATTTAAATCTTGGTGAGTCTTTTGTGAACGTCTTTATATGAAGTATAGCCTTGTATGGAAGAGAAATTTGGGCGGTCATCATTTCAGGCAAGAGGAGAAGAGCTTTTGAAATGTCATACTACAGAAGGCTGCTGAAGATAAGTGGTAGTGGATAATTAGTGAAGTAGTTCTGGATCAAATTAGAAAGAAAAGAAATTTATGTCACATCTTGGCTAAAAGAGGATGTATGCTGGGGCATCAGGGGATTGTCATTTTGGTGATGGAGGGGATAGGGTTAAAATTGTAGAGGAAGAACAAGGTTTGAATACACTAAGCAAACTGAAGTGGATGCAGGTTGTTGTACCTATACTGTGATCAGGAAAGAGACTTGCCAAAGATAGACTTCACGGAGAGCTGCCTCAAACCAGTCTTTGTGCTGAAGACCACAGCAGTGTTGAAACCCTAATTTTGTATGAAAGGTCAAATTGAGTGAGTTCGCCATAATGTTCCAAGCTATAGTGTAATTAGTGGCTGCTTAGAATGTGTGAACTGTTTCAAGAAGTGTTTAGGCCATACGGTATATAGTGCCGCACTTAATGCTGGAAATGGGTACTGCACTCAAACATGGTGGCAACAGAAGTACACATTAATGGTCACACAGTAATGGTAACACTGTTTGTAGCATCTTCCACTGTGTAAATGTAAAACAAACTGTTGGCTTGTTTTATGAAAATGAAAGTTGCTACTCACCATATAGCGGAGATGCTGAGTCGCAGATAGGCACAACAAAAAGACTGTCACAAATAAGCTTTTGACCTACAAGGCATAGTGTTCATAAGGAGTTGTCCTCTGGGATAAAGCACATAAAATAAATAGCTATGGGCACCCATATGGGGTCATTCTATGCCAAACTACTCATGGGCCATCTAGAGCAATATTTTCTAACTGCCCAGAATCCAACCTCTCACCATTTCAGATTCATTGGTGACACCCTCATGATCTGGACTGAGGGCTGAGGTCACCCTAGCCACATTCCCCCAAAACCTCAACACCTTCCTCAGTGCTGACGTCCACTTCAAGGATAGCTTCATCAGTACCTCCGTCCGTATCAAACCTTCCAAACACTGACAGTACCTCCACTTTGACAGCTGCCACCCATTCCGTACCGAGAAATTGCTTGCGTACAGACTAACCACCCGTGGTCATTCCATCTGCAGGGACGAGCAGTGCCAGAGCGAATATACCGAGTACCCCACCGAGACCTTTGCAGACCGAAATTACCCTCCCAACCTTTTACAGAAGCAGATCTCGCATACCTTGTCTCCCAGCCATCTACCACCTCCTACTTGCTCACCATCTGGCTGCAGAGCAGCATTCATCTTGTGCCTCGGCACTACGTACGACTGGAGCAACGGTTTTCACTACCTCTCAGTGTGCCCTGAAATAGACCTGGAGGTAAGACCTATCTCGTACATTCTCCCAACCACATACTCCAGTCAGGCATCTTCTACCGCATCAGAGGTAGGACTACCTGTGGAAGCAGTTTTTCTGAACTGTGCAGGTGGGAACTCTGTCTGCAATCAATCCTATTACCGTAACCCCCCTGGCCTCAGCCTTCATTAGTCCCTGTCCTCCACTTACCTATCCCCTTCCCTGCTCTCACTCCAGCAATACACGGTCTTCTATTCGACTAACACACCCATTAGTCACTAGTCTTTTTCCCCATCTCTTCTTCTCTCCTCCTTTCCCAATCGCCTCCCCTCCCATCCTCCCCCCCCCCCCCCCCACTCCCCACACATACAAACCTCCCAACTGCACCTAAATGCCCTACCCTATCCCCACTGCGCCCTTACAAGCTCCCACAAGCAGCACGACACCTTCCCCCACCCCACTCTTCACCCCATGCCGCCTCCTTACCATCACAACTGGATAGCGGCTCCTGTCGGGCGCATATACGACTCAGCTCAGCCACAGTAGCCACAGGTGGCAGAGAGAGAGAGAGAGAGAGAGAGAGAGAGAGAGAGAGAGAGAGATAGAGATAGAGAGAGAGAGAGTCAGTCCGTCCGTCCGTCCGTCCATCCTCTAGTCCTCTGTATGGCTTTTCACAATATTGTTAAAATAAATAATGTTTTTATTCAGGAGAAATGAGCAGCGAGAATATTATGTAAAGTAGAGAGATGGTGGTGCCCCTTGCAGAGGCTGCTTTACAGATCTCGAAATTCTTACACTCACTTCCTGGTACATTTATGTCACAACGATTTTTGTTGCTTATAATAAAAATTTCCTTCAACTGAAAAGTGATTTGCACAGGTTCCTTTGGGTCTAGTATTCGGAGTTAAGTTATGTACTCTGATGCAAAGGATTTCAACATATACTACAAACATAAAGCAAAGATATTTGGGCAGGAACATTTGGCAGTTGATAAGAAAATAGAAAACATTCCTTGTTGGCCATTCCTTCTAGAATTATCTGAATCTGTAGATTTAAGAATTGAAAATTCATATTAGCTACATGACAAATAACAATGTTCATAGGAATCTACATCTACATCCAGATTCCGCAAGCCACTGTATGGTGCATGTTGGAAGGCATGCTCTACTACTACTAGTCATTTCCTTTCCTGTTCTAGCTGCAAATAGAGCGAGGGAAAAACAACTGTCTTATGGCTCCATGTGGCCCCTAATCTCTCTGAGCTTATCTTCGTGGTCGTTACAAGAACTGTACATTGGCGGCAGTAGAATCGCTCTGCAGTCAGCCACAAATGGTGGCTCTCTAAATTTTCTGGATATTGCTCCTCGAAAAGAATGCTGTCTTCCCTCCGGTGATTCCATTTGAGTTCTTGATGCATCTCCATAATACTTGGTTATTGTTGAAACATATTAGTAACAAATCTAGCAGCCTGCTTCTGAATTCCTTCGATGTCTTCGTTTAGTCCGACCTAGTGCGGATCCCAAACATTAGAGCAGAGCTCGAGAAGAGGTTGCACTAGTGTCCTACATGTGGTCTCCTTTACAGATGAACCTCACTTTCCTAAAATTCTCCCAATAAACCAAAGTGGACCATTCGCCTTCCCCACTGCAGTCCTTATATGCTCATTCAATTTCATATCGCTTTGCATTACGCCTAGATATTTAACTGACATGAGTGTGTCAAGCATCTCATTATTTGTAAACTGTGGGTTTGTTTTTCCTACTCATATGCATTAACTTACATTTTTCTACATTTAGAGGTAGCAGCCATTCACCACACCAACTAGAAATTTTGTCTGAGTCATCAACTATCCTCCTACAGTCACTCAACGATGGCACCTTACTGTACACCTCAGCAACATTAGCTAACAACCACAGACTACTGTCCACCAAATCATTTACATATGTAGGAAAACAACAACTTTCCTGTCACACTTTCCTGGGGCACTCCTGTCTCTGATGAACACACACCATCAGGCACAATGTACTGGGTTCTGTTACTCAAGAAGTCTTTGAACCACTCGCAAAATCTGGGGACCTATTCCGTATGCTCGTACCTTCACTAACAGTCGGCAGTGTGGTGCCGTGTCAGATGCTTTACAGAAATCTAGGAGTATGGAATGCTGCATGACAAACAATTTTGTGTTTTAAGCAGCACTGTTGTGACCTCTCTGGTTATCTCAGGGTGACTGATCAAAGGTGTACACTCTGGTGTTTTGCTGAGTTGTCGTTTCCATCTCGCGCACAATATTTCAACAACTGGACGAGCCTTCTTCTTTAGGTGCTGTGAGTTTTACTGTTTTGTGCACTTGCTGGGTGGTCTCCACTCCACACAGTCTGGTTGGAGTCTGGGAAGTGAGTAACAGCAAAACTCATAGCATCTGTGGAAGATGGCTGCGTGAGATGTCGAAATATTGTGCATAAAATGTAACTGACAACTTGGCAGAACGGCCGGTAGCGCACAGTTACAGATTTTGTTCTTAGGATCTGCAGCTGTTTTCTTTTAAAACTGACAGTGTAATCAACTAAATGCACTCACAGAAACGGCAAGTGTCATATCGTGAAGCACCAGTCTGATACTTGTCAAACTTCACGGTGATGTTTATCATGTAACAGTTATTTCGTGATTAAAATTTCATTCCATTTTGAACTTATTCATCAATAAAAACTTATCTGGTTTTGATGGTGTTCCAGTAGAGTACTAAAGATTTATTCTCATAAAATAAGCCTGGTATTATTAGAAATATGTAATGCATCAACTGAGTCAAGACATTTTTCCAGAGAAACTGAAATACACCATTGTTAAACTCCTCTTTAAGTAAGGTGATAGGAGAGGTCAATAACTGCTGACCTGTTTCATTGTTGACATCATTTTCCAAAATTCAGTTGAATACCAGCAGCTGCCAGTCTTGTGATGGCTTTTGTTACCACTGGAAAGTTGGCATTGGTGATGCCAAGTTTCCAGACAAGGTGTGTGTGTAAAGACCTCTTTCACAGTTTTGGTAGCACTTGATTCATAGCTATTGAGCTCACAAAAGATTACCTTTCTTTTAGTGTGGATCATCCAGTAATATTCAGCAGCACTAAGCCAGGAATCCAATCATCTAAGCACAAGGTGGGGGAAGGAGGGGCAGTGAAGGTGCTCGTTCCTTGGATTTCTGCACCTGTAGCGGGACGTTCACATTAATTGTCGTGCCACAAGTAATTAATTTTCCTACATCAGAGCAATTTGATCGCACCTCTTCTGCAACTCTGCGTAACGCATGCACGAGTCAAATGACATAAACCATACTGTGGTAGAGAATTTGAAGCCCTCAGCTGCTTTAGCCGTGTATGAAGCACCATCTGTTGCCAGAAGCAAAACATTTTCTCTGCTCACAACATCTTGTCACAGTAGCTTCACAGAGTTGTGAAACAAAATGGCAACTGTTGAATTTTGTACTCTCTCTCAAGAGCTTCACGCATTAGGAGGAACATTTTTCCAGGCCTGTCAACTTTCAGAACACCCCATAACATCTGAAACATAATGTCCCCCCACATTGGTACCTTTGTATAGGGACGTTGATCTTTAGTTCAACAACACTAATTTTTTTAGCTACTCTTCATAGCACACTGATAAATAGTTCTTTCTCAATTTGATTAACCTGGAACAGGATGTTTTGTGTACTTCTCAAGAACTGTCTGAAATGTGGATTCTTCAGCTTCTCAGATGGGATGTTGCAAGACACCATTATTTCACCTGTCTTTAAATGTTTGTACAATTGAAGATGAACCTGTCTGCTCAAATAACAGCATTTGTCTGCTGCCATTTTCAGCATTTCTCTTCACACAGCTGCTGTATTTGGTGGTATTACAGTGCTGTTGCACATTAAAGTGCTTTTCTGCCCTAACTTTGACTTCACTTAATTAACAAAATAACATTTCCCCACCAGTGCTGAAGAACTTATCATCAAACTCACGAACGAAACCTTGCAACTCCATGCTGATGGACCGCTTTTGTTGAACCACTTGAGTTTATATTCTCACTGAGTAGTGTGACCACGTGTGCGATGTTTATCATGTCGGGAGGTGCCTTTGTTAGTTTTGAGAATGTTTTGTTGGCCCCACCCAACAGTGTCTTACATCAGCAAACTGACTAGTGTGTAATGCTACTTGTCTACTGTTGTTGTGATCTTCGGTACAGAGACTGGTTTGATGCAGCCCTCCATGCTACTCTATCCTGCGCAAGCTTCTTCATCTCCAAGTAACTACTGCAACTTACATCCTTCTGAATCTGCTTAGTGTATTCATCTCTTGGTCTCCCTCTACGATTTTTACCCTCCACACTGCCCTCCAATATTAAATTGGTGATCCGTTGATGCCTCAGAACATGTCCTACCAACCGATCCCTTCTTCTTGTCAAGTTGTGCCACAAATTCCTCTTCTCCTCAATTCTACTCAGTACCTCCTCATTAGTTACATGATTTACCCATCCGATCTTCAGCATTCTTCTGTAGCACCACATTTCGAAAGCTTCTATTCTCTTCTTGTCTAAACTAATTATCGTACTTTATTCCAGTCAACATTGTCAGAAGCCTTCTCTAAGTCTACAGATGCTAGAAACATAAGCTTACCTTTCCTTAATCTATGTTAAGATAAGTTGTAAGTCGTAGGTCAGTATGCCTCACATGTTCCAACATTTCTACAGAATCCAAACTGATTCTCCACAAGGTCGGCTTCTACCAGTCTACTAAAGTCTTGATAAATAAAGCTTTGTAGTAATTGTTGTGTTTATTTGTGGCATTATAATCTGAAACATTGTCATGTGAGCAACATTTTCATGTTTTTCTTCGTGTGTCCATATAAGATACAACAAATATATAAAGTTTTGCAAAAGTTGGCGGAAATATAACCTGTTACTGAAAAAAAAGATGTAAATATGACTTTGGATGCGTAATAGAAGTACATTTATCTATACTATAACACCTGAATTTATGCATAAATTGTTGTTAAATTGACCATGAAGTTCAGGAAAAAATATGACTTGTCATAAAAATGTGGGCCCTTGTTATGATTACTTGAAGTGAAATGTGAAGTGTCAAAAGTATTCAGTAATGTACCATAAGGAAACAGAGAATTAAACCTTTTAAACATAATTTCCGTCATGTAAATTTCATACACCACGAAAACATTATAAATCTGACATCTGTTGTAAATTTTTCCAGCTTGATGAATCGCCGGAGGACTTTGAAGTTGGCAGTCACCCATTGCTAATAAATCTGGTGAGTCACTGAGTTTTATAATATTTCAGTACTTACAACTAGAATACAAGTTGCAATAAGCTCAGTAAGAAGGCCTGACTGCAACTCATTTTCTCAATGAAATTGTGGTTCTGTTGTTTGTCTCCTTCTTCTTAGTTCTTCAATCGTAAGGTTGGTTGTCGGCAGTGCACAACGCTTTTCTTTCTTGGGCCTTCATCTTGAGAGTGGTATGTGGTGCAGTCGTTACTGTCCACGATCTAGGCAAAGTATTCCAGTCTCGGTCTGCCGCTTGTGTTCTTATCTCATTCTGTACAGCGAAACACTCCAAACAAATGCCTTTATGAGGTCTTTCCTGAAATGTCTGTCTATGCAGCTGGGTGTGAAAAGGTTCGGCAGTTTATAAATATTTTAGCATACAGTCACTAATATTAGGAACAAGTCCAGAGCAATGTGTTTCGAGAGTCGAGCTCTCATCATCGGGCTGTCTAAGTTAACCCTACATAAAATGCACTTCAGAAGCACTGGAGGTCAAAATATAAGATTATTCAGACATGGAGACTATCATCTTACTTTAAAACTGGAAGCACCAGATTCCCTGCATCCTTATCTGCATATTCTTCAAAACATTGTTTATGGAAGGCAGTAAACATCAGTCACACCAGCTGCCTCTCAGTGCACGTCAGAGCTGCACACGTGTTTATAAATAAGTGGTGCCCTAAAAGCAGTACTTCGAAGGATGTGTGTTAACATGGATTAGGAAGCAGGGAATCTGATGCTACCACTTTTCAAGTAAGACAAGGACTTCGTAGCTTAGTAATTTTATTTGTTTTTCTATTTTTACCTTGAATGTTTTTGAAGTGCATTTTATGAAGGATTAATTTTGAAGCCGGATGATGGCAGCTTGACCCCAAAAACATGTTGCTGTGGATTATGTTCCTAAAATTAGTGGTTGTATGCTAAAATATGTATAAAGATTGCCTTAAAAATAGCTACCTTTGGTGCTTAAAATGGGCAATATTAGAAAGTTTCTTCTCTTGTTAAAATCAGTTTTTGTGTGATAGATTTGGCTTGCAATATTCTTCTTTGATCTTCCATTTGATGTAATTTTACTCCATCAGTAGGTGAAGGATTCGGTGGTTTACAGTTGCTCACTGAGCTTTGAGCAGTGATATTTTGCTTACTCACCACAAAGATCTTTTTTTTAGCTTCATTAATTTCCATGTTATAAGAAAAACTGAGTGTGGTTCCGTCTGGGCCAGCATCACTTGTAATTGAAGGGAATGGTGGAAGAAAGTGCTAACTCACAATAGCATAATTTGGGTTGTTACATGTTGTTCGATTAACCCTTTTGTTACAGCAGTCTGCTTCGCTGAGCTGATGCCACTGATCAGTGCAGCGTGCCACGAACTGTGCACATTGCACGTCAGAAAGATGATGTGCAGGTTACTGTATTTAAGTGTTACATAACAATATATTTGGAGATTTTATAAGTATTATAAGAAAAGCCATTTAGGATCATTTGAAAGATTCTTAATAATGTAATTCAGTATGATAAATTTGAAAACAAGGTTCAACACACAACCCACATTACAATTTTTACACTTGTACTTAGTCCCCCCCCCCCCCATGAACCATGGACCTTGCCGTTGGTGGGGAGGCTTGCGTGCCTCAGCGATACAGATGACCATACCGTAAGTGCAACCACAATGGAGGGGTATCTGTTGAGAGGCCAGACAAACGTGTGGTTCCTGAAGAGGGGCAGCAGCTTTTTCAGTAGTTGCAGGGGCAACAGTCTGGATGATTGACTGATCTGGCCTTGTAACATTAACCAAAACGGCCTTGCTGTTCTGGTACTATGAACGGCTGAAAGCAAGGGGAAACTACAGCTGTAATTTTTCCCGAGGACATGCAGCTTTACTGTATGAGTAAATGATGATGGCGTCCTCTTGGGTAAAATATTCCGGAGGTAAAATAGTCCCCCATTCGGATCTCCGGGTGGGGACTACTCAAGAGGACGTCGTTATCAGGAGAAAGAAAACTGGCGTTCTACGGATCGGAGCGTGGAATGTCAGATCCCTTAATCGGGCAGGTAGATTAGAAAATTTAAAAAGGAAAATGGATAGGTGAAAGTTAGATATAGTGGGAATTAGTGAAGTTCGGTGGCAGGAGGAACAAGACTTTTGGTCAGGTGATTACAGGGTTATAAATACAAAATCAAATAGGGGTAATGCAGGAGTAGGTTTAATAATGAATAAAAAATAGGAGTGCGGGTAAGCTACTACAAACAGCATAGTGAACGCATTATTGTGGCCAAGATAGACACAAAGCCCATGCCTACTACAGTAGTACAAGTTTATATGCCATCTAGCTCTGCAGATGATGAAGAAATTGATGAAATGTATGATGAGATAAAAGAAATTATTCAGGTAGTGAAGGGAGACAAAAATTTAATAGTAGGAAAAGGGAGAGAAGGAAACATAGTAGGTGAATATGGATTGGGGGGAAGAAATGAAAGAGGAAGCCGCCTTGTAGAATTTTGCACAGAGCATAACTTAATCATAGCTAACACTTGGTTCAAGAATCATAAAAGAAGGTTGTATACCTGGAAGAATCCTGGAGATACTAAAAGGTATCAGATAGATTATATAATGGTAAGACAGAGATTTAGGAACCAGGTTTTAAATTGTAAGACATTTCCAGGGGCAGATGTGGATTCTGACCACAATCTATTGGTTATGAACTGCAGATTGAAACTGAAGAAACTGCAAAAAGGTGGGAATTTAAGGGGCTCCAGAAAGGCTCAAAATCATGAAAAGTTCAATTTTTACTTTTTTGCGTTTTCTGAATCTGCAGACTATTACCTTTTAATAGATATATAATTTATTCAATTCCGAAGACTACAACTATTTTTAAATTTTTTTTGAAATGTGTTCTACATGGGCGTGACCCACTGTGGCGCTGTTAAACTGCTGTCAAATGGTGTTATTATTAACGTCCGTGTTCATCAGGTACATTTTAGTGATGTGAGATAAAGTATATGTTGTGGCTAACCTGTGATGGTTCAATATATATCGCTGGTGTGATTGTCGATTGTTTCATGTTTATTTACTTTGTCGTTATCTCGAAAATATTCGTAATTAATTCTGTTTCTTGAGTCTCTGTTTTGTTGAAGTATAATAATGAGTAAAAGTAAAGTTATTAGAAATCCTCTGAGGGCTTTTAAGAAAAGGAGAAATGTTGGAAAGCCAAAGGTATGTGTTATTACTGTAAACAATAAAGATGATAACCAAGTGAGTGAACCTAACCTCTCAAGTACACCTGCCCATAGCAGTCAAAGTGGGAAAGAAAATACTTCACAGAAGAAGCTTGGTTCAATGAGTGAAAACTATGAATGTTTTATGGGCGAATCGGATGTGAATGAAATATTTGATATGTCGGTTCTCAAAGGAATTTTTTCAAACTGTGTAAGATGTATTCATTGTAGTGAAGTTGGTCTGGAACTCTCCATAATAAAGCACGTAGGACTTGCTAGTGAAATACAACTGAAATGTGATAAGTGTTCATACATGACCACCTTTTGGAACAGTGTTGCAGCAACTGCAACTGAAGAAAATGGTAGCAAAATCTACCAACACAACAACGAGCGATGCTTGCTTTAGACAAGGAACGCCTTCAGGCTGCAGACAGGGCTGCAAAGAGTCTAGAAATACAAGCAAGAGTAAACAGGAGGAGGAACAAGAGGAAGCTGGAGGAGGAGTTTGCAGAGGATGAATATAATCCATCCTATGGACCTGGAATGCACTAAAAAGTTAATCCAATCTTTGTCGCTCGATTCCCAAAACTTTTATTTTCTCATACTAATTACATGTTTTCTAAGGATCTTCCAAACATATTTGTTTCAAACTTTCAGCAAATGTTACACAGTACCTTCTGCATAATTTAACACAGCCTTTTTCCAAAAAACTGTATATTTTTGAATATATAAATAAAAAATTGCAAAAAAATGTTGTGAATTTTCATTACAATTGAAAAAAAAACATCTTTAATAACTGAACTAAAATTTTGTAAAATCCCTGTGTTAAGTTGTAGCCCTTATTCCAATAAACAATCTGTAAAAAGTTCAACTTCCTACCTCAAATACTTTGTGAGGAAAGATGTAATTTATAAACGTTATTTTAACATTGCAAGTATAGGGCGTTCCGGAGCCCCTTAAGGAGATGGGACCTGGATAAACCGAAAGAACCAGAGGTTGTAGAGAGTTTGAGGGAGAGCATAAGGGAACAATTGACAGGAATGGGAGAAAGAAATACAGTAGAAGAAGAATGGGTAGCTCTGAGGGATGAAATAGTGAGGGCAGCAGACGATCAAGTGGGTAAAAAGATGAGGGCTAATAGAAATCCTTGGGTAACAGAAGAAATATTAAATTTAATTGATGAAAGGACAAAATATAAAAATGCAGTAAATGAAGCAGGCAAAAGGAATACAAACGTCTCAAAAATGAGATCGACAGGAAGTGCAAAATGGCTAAGCAGGGCTGGCTAGAGGACAAATGTAAGGATGTAGAGGCTTGTCTTACTAGGTGTAAGATAGGTACTGCCTACAGGAAAATTAAAGAGACCTTTGGAGATAAGAGAACCACTTGTACGAATATCAAGATCTCAGATGGCAACCCAGTTCTAAGCAAAGAAGGGAAGGCAGAAAGGTGGAAGGAGTATATAGAGGGTTTATACAAGGGCGATGTACTTGAGGACAATATTATGGAAATGGAAGAGGATGTAGATGAAGACGAAATGGGAGATAAGATACTGCGTGAAGAGTTTGACAGAGCACTGAAAGACCAGAGTCGAAACAAGGCCCCACATTCCATTAGAACTACTGATGGCCTTGGGAGAGCCAGTCATGACAAAACTCTACCATCTGGTAAGCAAGATGTATGAGACAGGCGAAATACCCTCAGACTTCAAGAAGAATATAATAATTCCAATCCCAAAGAAAGCAGGTGTTGACAGATGTGAAAATTACCGAACTATCAGTTTAATAAGTCACAGCTGCAAAATACTAATGCGAATTCTCTACAGACGAATGGAAAAACTGGTAGAAGCCGACCTCGGGGAAGATCAGTTTGGATTCCGTAGAAATGTTGGGACAAGTGAGGCAATACTAACCTTAAGACTTATCTTAGAAGAAAGATTAAGAAAAGGCAAACCTATGTTTCTGGCATTTGTAGACTTAGAGAAAGCTTTTGACAATGTTGATTGGAATACTCTCTTTCAAATTCTGAAGGTGGCAGGGGTAAAATACAGGGAGCGAAAGGCTATTTACAATTTGTACAGAAACCAGATGGCAGTTATAAGAGTCGAGGGGCATGAAAGGGAAGCAGTGGTTTGAAAGGAGTGAGACGGGGTTGTAGCCGCTCCCCGATGTTATTCAATCTGTATATTGAGCAAGCAGTAAAGGAAACAAAAGAAAAATTCGAAGTAGGTATTAAAATTCATGGAGAAGAAGTAAAAACTTTGAGGTTCGCTGATGACACTGTAATTCTGTCAGAGACAGCAAAGGACTTGGAACTGCAGTTGAACAGAATGAACAGTGTCTTGAAAGGAGGGTATAAGATGAACATCAACAAAAGCAAAACAAGGATATTGGAATGTAGTCAAATTAAATCGGGTGATGCTGAGGGAATTAGATTAGGAAATGAGACACTTAAAGTAGTAAAGGAGTTTTGCTATTTAGGGAGTAAAATAACTGACGATGGTCGAAGTAGAGAAGATATAAAATGTAGACTGGCAATGGCAAGGAAATCGTTTCTGAAGAAGAGAAATTTGTTAACATCGAGTATAGATTTAAGTGGCAGGAAGTCGTTTCTGAAAGAATTTGTATGGAGTGTAGCCATGTATGGAAGTGAAACGTGGACGATAACTAGTTTGGACAAGAAGAGAATAGAAGCTTTCGAAATGTGGTGCTACAGAAGAAATCTGAAGATAAGGTGGGTAGATCACGTAACTAATGAGGAGGTATTGAATAGGATTGGTGAGAAGAGAAGTTTGTGGCAGAACTTGACTAGAAGAAGGGATCGGTTGGTAGGACATGTTTTGAGGCATCAAGGGATCACAAATTTAGCATTGGAGGGCAGCGTGGAGGGTAAAAATCGTAGAGGGAGACCAAGAGACGAATACACTAAGCAGATTCAGAAGGATGTAGGTTGCAGTAGGTACTGGGAGATGAAGAAGCTTGCACAGGATAGAGTAGCATGGAGAGCTGCATCAAACCAGTCTCAGGACTGAAGACCACAACAACAACTTAGATTCTCATTTTCTGTCATTTGCACTTCAAACAACACACCTTCTATTTCCCCCCCTGCGGGTCCGGGGTAAGAATAGGCCCGAGGTATTCCTGCCTGTCGTAAGAGGCGACGAAAAGGAGTTTCAACCGTTTCGGCCTTCCATGTGATGGTCCCCCTTGGGGTTTGACCTCCATTTTTCAAAATTCTACAGAAGTACGAGCCTTTTGGGGAAGGACGCCTTACGTGGTGTACCACTGGTCCTCAGTGCACTAAGACCTTGGCACTCAGCATTGTACCGGCGTTGTAACCATACCCACTATTCCTCAAATTGGGCCTAAACGCCTGATGGGTTGTACAAGTTACGCCCATAGTGCATCCCCATCTGCACCTACGATCATGGTGGACTTTGCATGGCACCAGAAATCCAGCACAGTAGCCAGCCCGTTGTGGTGGGGTCGTCATGTACCCTCTAGGTTGTAGCCCCCTGACGACACAGGGATCGTACTGCCGATACCTGAGCTGCACCCTCCCCACGTCGGCCAAGGAGTAGATGCCCGTCTCCTTGGGGCATCAGGACTCCCGGCAACGGTCATCCTGCCAGGTGGCCCTTGCTGAGGCTGGGTGGCGCCCATGGGGAGAGCCCCTGGTCGGAGTGGGTGGTATCGGGGCGGAAGTTACGCAGATGAAACGTCAACACGTATCAGGTCGCTCTGCGGCCAAGTCTTTCAAAAGGAAAGGTACTGTTTCTAGTTCTGGTTCTCCTGCCCTTTCCCCCTTGGCCACTCCCTGGGAGGAGGGACAGGCCCGCCGGCTTGGGGCGAAGTACTTCCCCCGCTATTTGGTCTGTTCTCGAACCGATGGGGGGACGTTCGCCACCTCCAAGCCCATGTTCTTTGTTCAGCACATTGAGGACATCTTCGGGGAAATCGAGGCTCTCAGTAAGATGCGTTCGGGGTCCGTTCTTATGAAGACCACCTCCGCCACACAGTCGGCGGCGCTCCAGGCGTGCGACCGCCTGGGGGACATCCCAGTGTCCATTGTCCCGCATCTGGCACTAAATAGGACGCAGGGGGTTATTTTTCATCGGGACCTCCTGCTACAATCTGATGAGGAGCTCAGGGCCAACCTGGAGCGCCGAGGCGTGCATTTCGTCCGGCGTGTCCAGCGCGGCCCCAAAGACCGTCGCATCGACACCGGGGCCTTTATCCTCGCCTTTGAGGGGGACGTTCTCCCGGAGAAGGTAAAGGTGATGTGCTACCGGTGCAATGTGCGACCTTACGTCCCGCCTCCTATGCGCTGTTTTCGGTGTTCGCGCTTTGGGCACATGTCGTCACAGTGTGAGGCAGAGCCCCTTTGTGGCGATTGTGGACGTCCTCTTCGTGAGGAACATACATGCACCCCACCTCCTCGGTGTGTTAATTGTCCTGGCATCCACTCGCCTAGATCCTCAGACTGCCCCACAATTCAGAAGGAGAAGAAGATACAAGAACTCAAAACTTTGGATCGGCTCTCTTATTCTGAGGCCAGGAAGAAGTATGACCGCCTCCATCCCGTACCGTTGACCCCTTCATTTGCCTCAGTTGTGTCCACTCCTTCCGCTGTATCCTTACCTCTATCCTGTCCCCCTCCGCCTCCTCCCCCCATCCGAGGTCTCTGCCTCCGCCTCCCAAATCCCTCCCTTCCAAATCCTCCTCCCCCATGGCCCCCGCCCCCTCTGCCCCAGGGGCCACCATTCCTCCTCCTCCTCCCCCCCCACCACCTGAGAAGCGATCTTCTTCTCAGGCGTCCATCGGGGAAACGTTCCGGACCCCAGCCTCCGAGGTCCGGTGTTCCAAAACGGACCCCGCCTGTGAGGACCTTCTTCGGGTCCAGCCCACCATCCCTGTGCCTCCTCGGACTTCCAAGAAGGCCTCCAAGAAGAAGTCTCTATCCCCCTCTCCACCCCGGCGCGTTTCGTCTGACGCTCGATCCGTGAGTCGCTGCTCCCGGCCATCCTCAGTTTCGCTGCCAGGCGCTCAGCTGGCCTCTCGTCGGCAAATGATGCTGCCCCTCCTACATAACCAGGGACAGCGGCCGCAGCTGGCGACGACTCGATGGAACAGGATCCGCCTCCCGCCGGTTGTAGCGTTGTTCCCTCGAAACCTGGCCCTCCGCGGCCGTCGAGGTGACCAGCTCTTCCCCCGTCTCGTTCCCCCTCTTTTTTGAGTAGCGATGGCCTTGTTACATTGGAACATAAGAGGTATTCGATCTAATTGGGAGGAATTACAACTGCTCCTCCGCCTGCACTGTCCGCTCGTCCTTGGTCTCCAGGAAACCAAGTTGCGCCCGACTGACCGTATTGCCTTTACCCACTATACCTCGGAGCGGTATGACCTCACCCCTGTGGACGGTATCCCAGCTCATGGTGGGGTCATGTTGCTCGTTCGGGACGATGTCTATTACCATCCCATCCCATTGACCACCCCACTCCAAGCAATAGCTGTCCGTATTACTCTTTCTGCTTTTACTTTTTCAGTTTGTACCATCTACACTCCATCGTCATCTGCTGTTAGTCGTGCTGACATGATGCACCTGATCGTTCAGCTTCCCCCGCCGTTTTTATTGTTTGGCGACTTCAATGCCCATCATCCCCTTTGGGGCTCTCCTGCATCCTGTCAAAGAGGTTCACTCTTGGCGGATGTCTTCAACCATCTCAATCTTGTCTGCCTCAATACTGGCGCCCCGACTTTCCTCTCGGACTCTACTCATACCTACTCCCACTTGGACCTCTCGATCTGTTGTACCACTCTTGCCCATCGGTTCAAGTGGTATGTCCTTTCTGACACCTATTCGAGCGACCACTTCCCCTGTGTCGTTCGTCTCCTGCACCACACCCCATCCCCACGTCCTTCGAGCTGGAACATACCGAAAGCTGACTGGGGACTTTACTCCTCCCTGCGACCTTTCCGGACCACGATTTTCTCAGTTGTGACAGTCAGGTCGAATACCTCACGGCTGTTATCATCAATGCTGCCGAACGTTCCATTCCTCGTACTACCTCTTCTTCCCGTCGCGTTTCCGTCCCCTGGTGGAACGAGGCTTGTAGAGACGCTATCCGTGCTCGACGACGTGCTTTACGCACCTTTCGCTGCCATCCTACGTTGGCGAATTGTATTGGATACAAACGACTCCGAGCGCAATGCCGTAGAGTCATCAAAGACAGCAAAAAAGCTTGTTGGGCCTCTTTCACCAGCTCCTTTAACAGTTTTACTCCCTCTTCTGTCGTATGGGGTGGCCTGCGCCGGCTGTCGGGCATTAAGGCCCACTCCTCGGTACCTGGCCTGACCTCAGGTAATGAGGTCCTCGTTGATCCTGTGGCTGTCTCCAATGCCTTCGGCCGGTTTTTCACGGAGGTTTCAAGCTCCGCCCATTACCACCCTGCCTTCCTTCCCAGGAAAGAGGCAGAAGAGGCTCGGCGACCTTCCTTCCACTCACTGAATCTGGAAACTTATAATGCCCCCTTTACTATGCGGGAACTCGAACGTGCACTTGCGCTGTCCTGGTCCTCTGCTCCGGGGCCAGACGCCATTCACGTTCAGATGCTGGCACACCTTTCTCTGGCGGGCAAAAGCTTCCTTCTTCGTACCTACAATCGCGTCTGGACCGAAGGTCAGGTCCCCATGCGTTGGCGTGACGCCGTTGTTGTTCCTATACCCAAACCCGGGAAGGATACACACCTTCCATCTAGTTACCGCCCCATTTCTCTTACAAGCTGTCTGTAAGGTGATGGAGCGCATGGTTCATGCTCAGTTAGTTTGGATTCTTGTATTTCGATGGCTACTTACCAATGTCCAATGCGGCTTTCGTCGCCACCTCTCCGCTGTTGACCACCTTGAGACCTTGTCGACATTCATCATGAACAACTTTTTGCGAAAGCGCCAAATGGTAGCCGTGTTCTTCGATTTGGAGAAGGCTTATGATACCTGTTGGAGAGGAGGTATCCTCCGCACTATGCACAGGTGGGGCCTACGCGATCGCCTGCCCCTTTTTATTGATTCCTTTTTAACGGATCGAAAGTCTAGGGTACGTGTGGGTTCCGTATTGTCCGACGTCTTCCTCCAGGAGAACGGAGTGCTTCAGGGCTCCGTCTTGAGCGTAGCCCTTTTTGCCATCGCGATCAATCCAATTATGGATTGCATTCCACCTAATGTCTCAGGCTCTCTCTTTGTCGATGACTTCGCGATCTACTGCAGTGCCCAGAGAACATGCCTCCTGGAGCGCTGCCTTCAGCGTTGTCTAGACAGCCTATACTCATGGAGCGTGGCAAATGGCTTCCGGTTCTCTGAAGAGTAGACGGTTTGTATCAACTTTTGGCGATATAAAGCGTTCCTTCCGCCATCTTTACATCTCGGTCCCATTGTTCTCCCATTCGTGGAAACAACAAAGTTTCTAGGGCTCCACATGTCTCTTATTTGGCGGCCCATTGTACACGTTCCCTTAATGTCCTTAGAGTTCTTAGTGGTTCATCTTGGGGAGCGGATCGCACTGTCCTGCTTCGCTTGTATCGGTCCATAGTCCGATCGAAGCTGGATTATGGGAGCTTCGTCTGCTCGGCCATCCCTCTTACGCCGTCTCAACTCTATCCACCATCGGGGGCTACGTCTTGCGACCGGAGCCTTCTACACTAGTCCTGTCGAGAGTCTTTATGCTGAAGCTGCCGAATTACCATTGACCTACCGGCGCGACGTACTGCTGTGTCGGTATGCCTGCCGGCTGTTGTCTATGCCCGACCACCCCTCTTACCAGTCCTTCTTCGCCGATTCTCTCGACCGTTAGTACGGATTGTATGTGTCTGCCCTGCTTCCCCCCGGAGTCCGCTTCCGTCGCCTGCTTCGACAATTGGATTTTGCCCTCCCTACCACCTTCAGAGAGGGTGAGAGCCCGACACCACCTTGGCTCCAGGCTCCGGTTCATATTTATCTCGACCTCAGCTCACTCCCGAAGGAGGGTACTCCGGCTGCAGTGTATTGCTCACGGTTTGCCGAACTTCGTGCTCGACTTGCCGGTCACACCTTTATTTACACCGATGGCTCCAAAACTGACGATGGTGTCGGCTGTGCCTTTGTCGTCGGGGCCGCCACCTTTAAATACCGGCTCCTCGACCAGTGTTCGAGCTTTACGGCCGAGCTTTTTGCTCTCCATCAGGCCGTTCAGTATGCCCGCCGCCACCGCCATTCATCGTATGTACTCTGCTCTGACTCACTCAGTGCTCTTCAGAGCCTTGGAGCTCCCTATCCGGTCCATCCCTTGATTCAACACGGATACAGCAGTCCCTCCATTCTTTCGCTGATAATGGTTCTCCTGTCTGCCTTCTGTGGGTTCCCGGACATGTAGGAGTGCCTGGGAATGAGGCTGCGGATGCTGCAGCCAAGGCTGCAGACCTCCTGCCTCGGCCAGCCTCCCATTGTGTCCCGTCATCTGACGTTCGTGGGGATGTTTGTAAGAGGCTTGTGTCGTTGTGGTGGGATGCTTGGTCATCCCTCCAAGGAAACAAGCTCTGGGCAGTAAAACCACTCCCAACTGCTTGGACAACCTCCTCCCGACCATCTCGGCGAGAGGAGGTCCTTCTGACCAGGTTGCGGATTGGGCATTGCCGGTTTAACCACCGCTACCTGCTCTCCGGTGACCCAGCCCCGCAGTGCCGTTGTGGTCAGGCATTAACAGTGCGCCATGTTTTATAGTCGTGTCCCCACTTTAGTCAATCTCGTGTTGTCCTGTCCCTGCCATCTACTTTACCGGATATTTTAGCTGATGACGCTCGAGCAGCTGCTCGTGTTCTGCGTTTTATAACTTTGACTGGCTTGTCCAAAGACATCTAACCTTTTTACTTATTTTATCTGCATCTTTGTCAGGTCTTTCTGGTGCCCCCCCCCCTCCCCTTCAGTTTTACTAGATTCCATGTGCTCTAACAACAGTGACTGGGCGCTAATGACCTCAGTAGTTGAGCGCCCTTAAACCCCACAAAAAAAAAAAACAACTTCTATTTCGGTTTCTTCCTACTGGTTTGTAAACCGAAGAAAAGTGTCTTTCTGTTAAGCTCAGTGGATGATTATTGCCTGTTCGGTGTTGATATTTTATGCTTCGATGATACTCTTCCAGTATCTCCCTAATTAACTGCAATTGAAGTTTTGCCATGGATACCAGTTCTTTCCTTTTGTGTTTATAAAGACAATAGGCATTTCACACACAAATGTCCAGCAAGTGAAAGAAATGTTTGCGATGCCATTGCAGCGATTTGAGTGTTGATTCCACAGTGATTATAACCATGTCAGCTTTATCAACTGCACCCATTGAATTATTATAATCCAATACGCATACAGGTATTTGGATAACTTTTACTGTATCAAATTCATCTGAGTGCATGGTAGAAAGCATATAGACTTCTTTTTTATCCATCCACTTTTTGAATATTAAATTTTTGCACGATTGACAGGTTGCCTGTCCTCATTTTAATCGTTCACCAGTTTTAGGCATTCCTTTCCTTCTCTTTCTTATGGTCCCGCACACATTTGTGCAACTATTGTGTAGCTTTCTAAATAAAGCTGCACTGAAATACCAATTATCTATGTGAACGGTATGGCCCTTTCCTAAATAGGGCTTTACAAGCGCTTCAACTATCGCTCCTGACTTTCCAGTATCCTTATTTTTGGTATCCACCAGGGCAGATGATCCCATGTAAACAATTAAATCTTGTACAAATCCTGTCTCACAGTCACAGAGAAAAAAAGATTTTATTCCAAATCTGTTTCTTTTTGACGGGATGTATTGTTTGAAAGACAGCCACCCTCTATAAAAAAAAAGTAAACTTTCATCTATGCACAGCTTTTGGAATGGCTGAAATGACTATTTTTTTTTTTTTTTTTTTTTTTTTTTTTTTTTTTTTTTGCAATAAATCAGTGATGATGTTCTGTATTTTGTATAACAATCATTGGTAGAACCGACATCATGGTTGAAATGCAGCATTCATAGTAATTTGGAATAGTGGTCTCTAGCCATTACTTCTCCAAAAATATTGCTTCACAGAAGCACCTTGCTTATAATAATTATTAGAGAGCGGATAATACTTGCTCAGTGTTATCTTGTGTGTGTTGTTGTGGTCTTCAGTACTGAGACTGGTTTGCTGCAGCTCTCCATGCTGATCTATCCTGTGCAAGTTCCTTCATCTCCCAGTACCTACTGCAACCTACATCCTTCTGAATCTGCTTAGTGTATTCATCTCTTGGTCTCCCTCTACGATTTTTACCCTCCACGCTGCCCTCCAATGCTAAATTTGTGATCCCTTAATGCCTCAGGACATGTCCTACCAACCGATCCCTTCTTCTAGTCAAGTTGTGCCACAATCTTCTCTTCTCCCCAATCCTATTCAATACCTCCTCATTAGTTACGTGATCTACCCCTCTAACCTTCAACATTCTTCTGTAGCACCACATTTCGAAAGCTTCTATTCTCTTCTTGTCCAAACTATTTATTGTCCATATTTCACTCCATTTAAATACTCTCAGAAATGACTTCCTCACACTTATATCTATACTCGAAGTTAACAAATTTCTCTTCTTCAGAAACGCTTTCCTTGCCATTGCCAGTCTACATTTTATATCCTCTCTACTTCGACCATCATCAGTTATTTTGCTCCCCAAATAGCAAAACTGCTTTACTACTTTAAGTGACTCATTTCCTAATGTAATTCCCTCAGCATCACCCGACTTAATTCGACTAGATTCCATTATCCTCGTTTTACTTTTGTTGATGTTCATCTTACATCCTCCTTTCAAGACACTGTCCATTCTGTTCAACTGCTCTTCCAAGTCCTTTGCTGTCTCTGAGAGAATTACAATGTCATCGGCGAACCTCAAAGTTTTTATTTCTTCTCCCTGGATTTTAATACATACTTCGAATTTTTCTTTTGTTTCCTTTACTGCTTGCTCAATATACAGATTGAATAACATCGGGGAGAGGCTACAACCCTGTCTCATTCCCTTCCCAACCACTGCTTCCCTTTCATGTCCCTCGACTCTTATAACTGCCATCTGGTTTCTGTACAGATTGTAAATAGCCTGTCGCTCCCTGTATTTTACCCCTTCCACCTTTAGAATTTGAAAGAGAGTATTCCAGTCAACATTGTCAAAAGCTTTCTCTAAGTCTACAAATGCTAGAAACGTAGGTTTGCCTTTCCTTAATCTTTCTTCTAAAATAAGTCGTAAAGTCAGTATTGCCTCACGTGTTCCAGTGTTTCTACGGAATCCAAACTGATCTTCCCCGAGGTTGGCTTCTACTAGCTTTTCCATTCGTCTGTAAAGAATTCGTGTTAGTATTTTGCAGCTGTGACTTATTAAGCTGATAGTTCGGTAATTTTCACATCTGTCAACACCTGCTTTCTTTGGGATTGGAATTATTATATTCTTCTTGAAGTCTGTGGGTATTTCACCTGTTTCATACATCTTGCTCACCAGATGGTAGAGTTTTGTCAGGACTGGCTCTCCCACGGCCGTCAGTAGTTCCAGTGGAATATTGTCTACTCCGGGGGCCTTGTTTCGACTCAGGTCTTTCAATGCTCTGTCAAACTCTTCACGCAGTATCATATCTCGCATTTCATCTTCATCTACATCCTCTTCCATTTCCATAATATTGTCCTCAAGTGCATCGCCCTTGTATAGACCCTCTATATACTCCTTCCACCTTTCTGCTTTCCCTTCTTTGCTTAGAACTGGATTTCCATCTGAGCTCTTGATATTCATACAAGTCGTTCTCTTATCTCCAAAGGTCTCTTTAATTTTCCTGTAGGCGGTATCTATCTTACCCCTAGTGAGATAGGCCTCTACATCCTTACATTTGTCCTCTAGCCATCCCTGCTTAGCCATTTTGCACTTCCTGTCGATCTCATTTTTGAGACGTTTGTATTCCTTTTTGCCTGTTTCACTTACTGCATTTTTATATTTTCTCCTTTCATCAATTAAATTCAATATTTCTTCTGTTACCCAAGGATTTCTACTAGCCCTCGTCTTTTTACCTACTTGATCCACTGCTGCCTTCACTACTTCATCCCTCAAAGCTACCCATTCTTCTTCTACTGTATTTATTTCCCCCATTCCTGTCAATTGCTCCCTTATGCTCTCCCTGAATCTCTGTACAACCTCTGGTTCTTTTAGTTTATCCAATCCCATCTCCTTAAATTCCCACCTTTTTGCAGTTTCTTCAGTTTTAATCTACAGGTCATAACCAGTAGATTGTGGTCAGAGTCCACATCTGCCCTGGAAATGTCTTACAATTTAAAACCTGGTTCTTAAATCTCTGTCTTACCATTATATAATCTATCTGATACCTTTTAGTATCTCCAGGGTTCTTCCATGTATACAACCTTCTTTTGTGATTCTTGAACCAAGTGTTAGCTATGATTAAATTATGCTCTGTGCAAAATTCTACAAGGCGGCTTCCTCTTTCATTTTTTCCCCCCAATCCATATTCACCTACTATGTTTCCTTCTCTCCCTTTTCCTACACTCGAATTCCAGTCACCCATGACTATTAAATTTTCGTCTCCCTTCACAATCTGAATAATTTCTTTTATTTCATCATACATTTCTTCAATTTCTTCGTCATCTGCAGAGCTAGTTGGCATATAAACTTGTACTACTGTAGTAGGTGTGGGCTTCGTATCTATCTTGGCCACAATAATGCGTTCACGGCCCTCTATATACTCCTTCCACCTTTCTGCTTTCCTTTCTTTGCTTAGAACTGGGTTTCCATCTGAGCTCTTGATATTCATACAAGTGGCTCTCTTTTCTCCAAAGGTCTCTTTAATTTTCCTGTAGGCAGTATCTATCTTACCCCTAGTGAGATAAGCCTCTACATCCTTACATTTGTCCTCTAGCCATCCCTGCTTAGCCATTTTCCACTTCCTGTCGATCTCATTTTTGAGACGTTTGTATTCCTTTTTGCCTGCTTCATTTACTGCATTTCTGTATTTTCTCCTTTCATCAATTAAATTCAATATTTCTTCTGTTACCCAACGGTTTCTACTAGCCCTCATCTTTTTACCTACTTGATCCGCTGCTGCCTTCACTACTTCATCTCTCAAAGCTACCCATTCGTCTTCTTCTGTATTTCTTTCCCCCATTCCTGTCACTTGTTCCCTTATGCTGTCCCTGAAACTCTGTACAAACTCTGGTTTAGTCAGTTTATCCAAGTCCCATCTCCTTAAATTCCCACCTTTTTGCAATTTCTTCAGTTTTAATCTACAGTTCACAACCAATAGATTGTGGTCAGAGTCCACATCTGCCCCTGGAAATGTCTTACAATTTAAAACCTGGTTCCTAAATCTCTGTCTTACCATTATATAATCTATCTGATACCTTTTAGTATCTCCAGGATTCTTCCATGTATGCAACCTTCTTTTATGATTCTTGAACCAAGTGTTAGCTATGATTAAGTTATACTCTGCACAAAATTCTACCAGACGGCGTACTCTTTCATTTCTTAGCCCCAATCCGTATTCACCTACTATGTTTCCTTCTCTCCCTTTTCCTACTGTCAAATTCCAGTCACCCATGACTATTAAATTTTCGTCTCCCTTCACTACCTGGATTATTTCTTTTATCTCATCATACATTTCTTCATCATCTGCAGAGCTAGTTGGCATATAAACTTGTACTACTGTAGTAGGCATGGGCTTCGTGTCTTATCTTGACCACTATAATATGTTCACTATGCTGTTTGTAGTAGCTTACCTGCACACCTATTTTTTGATTCATTATTAAACCTACTCCTGCATTACCCCTATTTGATTTTGTATGTATAACCCTGTATTCACCTGACCAGAAGTCTTGTTCCTCCTGCCACTGAACTTCACTAATTCCCACTATATCTAACTTTAACCTATCCATTTCCCTTTTTAAATTTTCTAACCTACCTGTCTGATTAAGGGATCTAACATTCCATGCTCCGATCCGTAGAATGCCAGTTTTCTTTCTCCTGATAACAATTACTGCACCATATCGTTAACTCATTGGAAAGACCTACACATACAAACAATGTACAACATTAGTTATCTGGCAAATACGTACATACAATACAGTACACTTTAGTTTCGTCACCTTCCACAGAATTAAATGTCATTTCTTTGAACTCCATTTTTTGTTGTGAACGCTCTCCAAGTGGTATATCAGTTCTTGCCTCTGAGAGCATCAAAACGTATTGCACTCAGTACATGTCATCTAAATAACAAAGAAAACTGGTTTTTGCTTAATATCTTAATATCATACTGTGATGGAAAAGGAACGTGTAAACAGAATTAATGCACTTATTCATCCATCATGTTTAATACTGCCAATTATGAAGCAGAATCTTCAGGGATGTGGAACAACACAGTGAAGGTGCAGAAACTAGGGCCTGCATTACTTAAATATCTAAAATAAGTTATTTGTGCTTCATGAAACTACTGTGAAAATTCAGGCGAAAGGCCGCACCTCCAACTCTTCATAAACGATCTATCCAGAGGGCCTACACCACAAGTGACACTTTACTTTGCTTAAGTGTACTAGTTACCTGTTAACTGTCAAAGAGTAATACAGCAGTTCTGGCATTAGCCTCCCATGACTTGCCTAGTAATTAACCCTCTCAACCCTTTCATTTATAGCCTTAGCTTGGACCCATTTGTGGGCTTTTTGTGATACGTGAACGTTTCTGCTCAGTCTGCAATGCAGAGAAGCTACTGCAGACGTTCACACTGGTGATATCTCCATAACATTTTTGCTAATATAGCACACTTGACTATAAACCAGCCATCTGGTTACGGCAGTTGTGTTACATTATTACATTAAGGTTCACGCAGCATTTAAATGGTGACTGAGAGGTAACCAACATTTCTCCTACCTTTCCAGAAGCAGAACTGTGTCTCTTCATGTGTTTGTTTACGTCTGTCACTAGCTTATCATAAATATGTAATATTTCTTTCCTAGGCTCTACTTGTATATTCTTGCGATGCTTCACCCCCATACGTCACACAAGCCTGCCACACCACCAGTCTGTGCAACATCAGCCATGGTGTAACGTACGGCGAGAAATTAAGAAAAGCACAAAACACACACACACACACACACACACACACACACACCAAGATAGCTCCTGGGAAAATCATAATAACGAAGCGTTCAAAGATCTACATACCGGTAGCTATAACTAACTGGCTCTTACGGCCAACCAATGAGACATCAGTGCCAGTTGAAACAGCTATGTATAATGCCTTGTGGCTGTAGAAGGTGTAATGACAAGCGGCTCGCAAGCCCTGAGGAATCATGGGGTCAACAGAAGCGTCCGATTCCACCTGTCTGCATTGACGTAAGGGTGTTGTCGTGGGTGATGTCATTACGCCATGGTGTTTATGAGTTGGTTGTGTTTGTAGATGTTGTCTTGTTGTGTTTCATGGTGCCCTCCCGTGTGTGTTTGTTTGTTTGTTTTCGGCAGTTGTCTCGTTAATTTGATGGAAGTTTTGGATGGAGATGTTATTGTCTTATTTATACATATTTTTATGTTTGTTGCCATGTATATGTAGTAACATCACAGGTGCCATATTGGAGATGCTTAGAATAGCCATTTCTGCCATATTGGTGATGTCATGGGTCAAAGCAGACGGCTGGAATCTGACACTTCTGTAATCCAGGGATCATGACGTCATCTCTCCCGCTAGTCAATATCGCTGGCAGTTTTCAAACCACGGATTTCTTTGAACCTAGCCATCCTTTGCAGAAGCAGCTCGCAGGCCCTCAGGAATCATGACGTTATATCATGACATGAGGTCATCTCTCATACTAGCCAGTATCGCTGGTAGTTTTTGAACCCCAAATATTCTTTGAGCCAAGCCATTCTTTGTGATGCTTTGTGGGTGTATGTACAGTGCCAGATTTTGTGTTGCATGTGCGATAAAGCATTTCAATTATGGAAAACTTTGTATCCTTCATTTTCCTTGTGTGTGCATATAGAGCCAAATATGGAAGTTACTGTGAAGTGCCTGCAGGATGACTGCAATTTTTTTTCAACGTCTTGGCAAATTTGAGAACATACGCTGCAAAAGCATATGCTTGCAGAGGAGAAAGGGAAGTTTATATTCCAGACAATGGATGGTAAGTAACTTCGTATAATAATTTTATGATGTGCAAGAAAAGTAAAGTGTCTGGTAAATCTACAGAATTTCCTTCTTTGTGCCTATAGTATTCTGATGCACTGTGTTACCCTGTAAAGTTTCTTTCAGTACAACTATGAGGATTATTTGTGGTAACAGCATATTATCATAAGAAATGGCTTCGGTATTTAAGTTGCAATCTTTATAACTTTTGTTGGTCAGAATTTGTGTAGTAACTGTATTCTAACTTCAGTATCACTCTAATATTTTGTTTCAGTAACATGTTCCTTCACACTTGAAAATTTCTGAATGTTCAAAATGACATCAGTGACCATAGTCAGTATTTTTACAGTAAAATTGCTATGAATTGCAGTGACAGAATCCAGATTTGTGAGTGGTGTTACCTATTTTTGTAATGGATGTTTCAGAGTTTCTGAAGTGAAAGTCCAAAGAAGAGAAGACAGCAAGAAGTAGCTATTTGTGTTTTTCATGGTTTATAGGCCTACTGGGGAAACTTGCCATGTAAAAAAAATGAGTAACGCCTCAAGCTTGGTACCTGTATGGTGATGTGGAAATCCGAGCATTGTTAATAAAGAAATTAATTTTGTGTTTTTTTCGTTTGATTCCTTTATCGTGTTGCCTATAGTTCACAAAATTTAATTGAAATACCAAGTTGATAATTTCAACATAAATTGGACTATGCACATAGCTGTCTCTAATGGCTTTGCTGCTTTTCATCGGTAAAGTATGATTATTCACTAGTCCTTCAGTTTGCATGTTTCTTAATCAATTGTGGCAAAAGAAATCACTGACTCAAAGCATAATTTGCTTGGTACACATAATTGGAAATTGCTTATTTAGTTGTAATTTTACATTTTTAAGCATAATTTGCTTGGTACACATAATTGGAAATTGCTTATTTAGTTGTAATTTTACATTTTTAGATTATAGTATTCTCTGAGAGTTTATCTTGCTGCCTTTCTTGGGTGTGGTTTTTCTATATTTAACAAGTTTACTGATATGGTTAATGACATGTTTCACCACCAGTTAGGGTATACAGCATTAAGCGTGCTGTGCTGTTATCGCTGGTGGAAGCAGCATGGTAGTCAATGTGTTAAGGGGGGACTTAGGAACATGGAGAGTAAAGTATATGCATCTATAATAGTCTTGGCTAAAAACATACAGCTAGAATGCTAATTACTGTTTGAGCAATTATCCTTTAGACAGTTAATATCTTATGCTAAATATGTATTAGAACTGAATTCGTAAACAACTTTCTAGTCATTTAATCGTTTGGCTTTGTAGAAATTGAAATAAAAATACTGCAGACCCAAAAATCGCCTGGAAATGGTAAGGAATATCAGATACAAGTAAGTATTTTTGCTCAGTAAGAATAAAGTGTAAAAATGCTGCTATCTGGTTATTACCATGAGACCACTGCACACAAAACAGGGCAGTGTAAGACTTTGTTCCCTAGCTCTCATTGGCTGAAGCAACTAAAATTAAATTTCTGAGAAATGCGGAAACTTTGTTATCCGTATATCCCCAGAATGATTTAAAATTTTTGCAGTGAAATGGCACTGATAGTGCATAACATATTTTGCAACTGAGTCTAAGTACTTAAAAATTGATGTGGGGTATGTATTTCAAGACACACTTGAGAACCAAACCTGACATTTGTATTGACACACAAGTAAACACATCTGAAAGGCGCACTGGGTTACACAAGCATTAGCTGTAGGTATGGAATGGGTAATTTACTCAGAAAACTTGCTGTATGAATTTTATATGTAAAGCACACTAAAGTTAAGGGAAAGATGCAGTGCACAGATGAGATACACTTGGATGGGCATGAATTAGTTTTGCTTAGATATATGGAAAATTAACTGTAGTATTATATTGACATATTTGGTGCAGTTTCCTGTGATAGCAACATGTGTGAGGTGCAAATTTGTGGACAGGAGAGATTACATTGAACCTGTCGTGCATGGTGCACTTTTAGTTGCAGTGCAAGGATGATGCCATCCAGATTTGAAAATTAGGGGCCTAGAAATGAACCTCCCATCAGTTTTAATATTTAAAAATAAACATGCATGAAAATGGAAGCTTAATTAGGACTTTCAAATAAATTGCAAAAATTTTCTTGTTTTGCACATTAAGTGCAGCTGACACTTACAAGCACAGGGTTAGTGGCTTATTTTGACATTTATAAGTGTCGGCCACAGCTAACATATTGAAGATTTTAAAGTAACACAGTAGTTGTTGACATTCTGATATTAATGGATAACAGTAAGAACCACAGCAATGAAATGATATAAATTACTTAAACCAGGAGTTAAACAAATGTACATAGTCATCACACCCACTTCGTAGTCACTGCATATTTGTGCGCTATAGCTAAGACAGTAACCTTTTGTTTTCTCGTCTGATCTGGGACACATGTCAGATCTTACTTGTTTTGCTAGATCAACTCCCGGTTTACAAGTTTCACCTTTCAGAATTTTGGTAATTTGTAGTCCTACCTCCTGTGGGAAGTGGGGTTGATAGCTGTCTTTTCAGATATGGTCTCATCAATTGCCATTTAAGGAACTTTAAGCAAAAATGTGATTATTCAATTTTCTGTCAGTGTAGAATATACCACTAATGTATTTACCAGAGAAATATACATGATGGCACAGAACAGTGAGAGTCCATCTTCTGGAGCACCTGCTGTGTGGAGTAAATTGTGCACTTCACATCCAGTGGTGCATCAATTTCTTCTTAGGTAGTATCACAGTATTCTACTATCTCAGGCTGTTTATTGTGATGCTCAGTGGAGCAGCATTATGCCTTGAAGATACTAAGCTAACAGCCTTCTTAGGCTTTTGGATGTAATATATCCAAAAACAAACGACTTTTACATTTAGCTGTTAGGAACTCCTTTGGAATCTTTCTTTTTATTATTATTGTGTGTGGCCGTTTTGTGTCTTCTTCCCAGTTTGACATGTACATCTGATAAGCTTAATGAGGATATTTATGGCTACAAACAAAAAATAAAAAATTAAAAAATGTGGTGACTATGCAAATTTAGATAACACACAAGTTGGAATTAAATCTGCAGATATGATCCACCAATCCAAATACAGTTTCAAGATTATCCTCCAAAACTTTACAAGCTGAGGAAGTAAGCACAAAGATTTGGACAACATGTGTTAATAAACCAGATGTTTCAGGTATTACAGAGCACAGGTATACCAAAAAAGAACCTTATTATGCACCCATTAACAAAGCATTTCTGCTCATCATTTAACAGGGAGATCAAGCCTTAAGGTGATGATGCAAAAGTGGCAAAAATTAGGGCCCCAAAGATGTAAGTTCTTTAAGTGTTGAAGGTGACACTGAACTTTCTGCAATTAACTGTAGTTGTGAAAGGACACACAATTTAGGATATAGACAGACCTCCATCTGCAAGTACAGATATTGTTTTAGCTAATCTCCATCAGTTGCTTGTAGAGAGAGATAGTAAACACTCAGGGAAAATTGCTGGGTAATTATGCTGATAATTGTTCAGTCTTGTTGTTGTTGTTCTGGTCTTCAGTCTTGAGACTGGTTTGATGCAGCTCTCCATGCTACTCTATTCTGTGCTAGCTTCATCACCTCTCAGTACCTACATCCTTCTGAATCTGTTTAGTGTATTCATCTCTTGGTCTCCCTCTACGATTTTTACCCTCCATGCTGTCCTCCAATACTAAATTGATGATCCCTTGATGCCTTAGAATATGCCCCACCAACTGATCCCTTCTCCTAGTCAAGTTGTGCCACAAATTTCTCTTCTCTCCAATTCTATTCGATACCTCCTCATTAGTTATGTGATCTACCCATCTAATCTTTAGCATTCTTCTGTAGCACCACATTTCGAAAGCTTCTATCTCTTCTTGTCCAAACTATTTACTGTCCATATTTCACTTCCATACATGGCTACACTCCATACAAATACTTTCAGAAACGACTTCCTGACATTTAAATCTATACTGGATGTTAACAAATTTCTCTTCTTCAGAAACGCTTTCCTTGCCATTGCCAGTGTACATCTTATATCTTCTTTTTAGTCTGAGGAAATCTGATCTCACAAAAATCAGTTTTCACTCTTAAGAATGATGAGTGGCACACACAGATCTGTGTGCACTGATATGTAATACAGGGTACCCTCGGCTTTGTACTTTGCTGCCTTCGTTTGTTGATTTTTTTTATGTAAATGAGAAAATACTGCTCCCCAAATTCAAAACTAGTTCTGTATACTGATGCTACATCCATTGTGTGTGGGCATAAAGATCACTATGAAACTGTATTACAAATTATATAGTTCAGTATTTAAATGAAAGTACTCTCATTGTCAACACAAGATAACAGCAGTAATGGATTTTAATCCCACAAGACATATTTTGAAATTCAGCTGTGCTGTGGAACTGATATTGCCATCAAAGCAATATATATCAAAATCATGGGAGTAACAACACTGGGATACATATGTTCACTCACTGGGAAGTAAACTGGCTTAAAATGTATTTGCGATAAATATGTAGAGCAAATACCGAAACAATACCCACCTATTTTCTGCTTATCATATGTCAATGTATCGATTAGAAGTATGGGATGCCAAACACGAGCAAATCTTCATAAGCTTTTAAAGTTGGAGTAGAAGGCTGTAAGAATAATTTGTGGTGCAGAACTAAGAGACTCGTGCTGTGTTCAATTCCCTAAAGCTGGGATATTAACTGTTATAAATTTGTACACTGATCAGCCAGAAAGTTATAGCCACCTACCTAATACCCTGTACGATCAGCTCGGGCACGGATAACAGCAGTGACCCATCACGGCACGGAAGCAGTGCGGCATTGGTAGGTCTGTGAAGGGAGCTGACAACCCGTATGGACACACAGGTCACCTAATTCCTGTAAATTCTGGGGAGAAGTGCAATGAGCTCTGATGCCACTTCCAATAACTTCCCAGATGTGTTCAATCGAGTTCAGGTTTGGCTATTTAGGGAGCCAGCATACCAATTGGAACTCGCCACTGTGTTCCTTGAACCACACCATCACACTCCTGGTGTTGTAACATGGCACATTATCTTGTTGAAATATGGCTCTTCTAACAACCCTACCACAACAAAGGTCAAAATTTAATAATGATTGTGGTGTTGCTCACGCTGCTAAATACTGCATTTTCGGGCAACAACTAAGTTATTATGTGGCAGGTGTCATTGGAGCACAGTTAATAAAGTCATTTCATGTAATAATGAATAAACTAGGCACTTATCTTTTCGTATTTCCCACGCTGGTCTCATTGTAAAATCGTGGCTCAATTGTCGAAAATCTAGGTGGTGGTGGCTCCAAGCTCGGATGCAAAGAGGCCTAGGTTTTATTCTGCTATATTCAAAAGTTTTATAGATGTATTTCACAAACCATTCTTTGAAGATTAAACCTTTGAAAGTTAGCACAATGATGATGTAAAAAATAATCAGCACTCTGAATTTAAGTTACACTTCCTTTTTATTGCTTTTGTTGCAATATCTCTAACACACAAAAAATCACTTCGCAATACAAAACATACTTGAAAACATCTTTCTCACTGTTCACATTTTATAAGCTGACTACAATATACGTCTTTTCAACATGACGTCCAAGATTTGACTTTCTTAAGGTCCGACTCTCTAACTAACTGATAATCGCTTACGTGCCCAAAAATCAAGAGTTACAAGTATGTCAAAGATCATAGTGACAAAAGAAAGAATACACATAAGAATAATATCATTGCAACATAAACATATCAATGTATCAAAGTACCTCTACATTAATGAAATCGAATCTGAATGTTGTCTCAGAAATATGTTAACTACTTTACAGAAACACAGTAGAATAATGCTGGTATCGAGAGATTCAGGTGAGCTGCCGTAATGGTTACATAATTCAAGTACCATTACACTCTGCACGATTGTCCTGAAGGAGTGTACATGTGCAACCAGGATACGACACTCCTCGGCCATCGTGGTGCCTCGCACGAGCTCCACTGGACCTGTGGATGCCCATAGCATAATGGAGGTGCAGCCAACTTGTTGGATCCTGCGGTACAGGTATCGAGGAGCTGTTCCCCTGGAGGACAACAGATTTGCGCCCATTGCAGTCACACTTGCCAATGTCGTGGTGTCAAGATTGGCATATGCCCGGATTGTCAGCTGCTGCATCCCATCATTAGAAGTGTTCTGTGCACTGTGTGTTCACACACACACAGCCCAGAATTAAATTCCGATGTTCATTCCGCCACAGTCTGCCCAGACTACACTGTCCGACATCCAACCCCGTGATGCCTGTAGTTAGTTTCACCACCTGTTGAAGACACTCACCACAGCACTGCTTAAGCACCCAACAAGTGGTGCCGTTTCTGAAATGCTTATGTTGAGCCTGCAGGCCATCACAATCTGCCCTTGGTGAAATTCAGAAAGGTCATGGGTCTTCCCCATTCTATACATGGACAGCATATTCACTGATACTACAATGCACCATGCGTGTGTCTGACCAGCAGTCATTCCTCACCAGGTGACGCTGCTATTGCCTGGATGGGTTTATACTGATAGTAGGTTCATGATCATAATATTCTTGCTGGTCAGTGTATACTTTTAAACTGAATATGTTGCCCCAAGCTCTTAGTCTAAATGTAGACACTGACCTGAACAAGCATAATACCAGAAACATACATCAGTTTCATCTTATAAGCCACCAAACTGCACTTTATCAGAGAAACCTACTATATGCAGGATTGATGCTTGTCAGTTCAGTCAGATCACTCTCCACTGCAAAATTTAAAGTCAAACTAGAAAGAATATTTATTGCCAACCCACATTAGCCACTGGATGAGTATCTCGGTTTTACACTGAATAAAGGCATTTTCGTATAGGCCTCATTATGTACTTTTAGCATCATTTAATAGAAATGCTTTATTATCCAGTATTAGTTTTAAGTTATTTCTTAAATAACTAATGTAATAAATTAGATCTCAGTTGAAATCAAACAGTGGAAACTTCAGGCTGGAATAACAATAATATGAGGAAAAGGTAGATTGCTTCTCACCGTAAAGAAGACATGTTGAGTTGTCAACAGGCACAACAAAAGGACGTGAAGCATTACCTTTCTGCCAAAGCCTTATTCAGAAAATGAAACACACATACACAGTCATTCATTCACTGTGTGTGTGTGTGTGGGGGGGTGTTTTTGTCTTCCTTTTTAAAACAAAGAAGGCTTTGGTTTAAAGTGTCTTTTTATTATGCCTGTCCTGTCTGTAACTCAATGTGTTGTATTTTTAGTGACTAGTAATCTGTGTTTTCCTTATATTGTTGATACACATCTTAGATGTTAAGGTGAAAGGCTCTCTTCCTTCAAATGAAGGCTCACCTACAAATAAATTACTTTTAGACCTGTGCCTTATTGTATCAAAGTTTGTTGTAAAAAATGTCCATATGTGTAGCCCTTTGTTATGAACTCATGAATTAAGCAAAATTATCCTTGTATCATAAGATGATGAATAAAGTTCTTGTCATTATAATTACTATTATTATTATTTCTTTTCTTTCTCAGACGTTATGTCTAGTTAAAAATGGAAAGTGACACGGATCTTGATCAAGCGTGACTTCCTTTTAACTGTACGGTATATGTTACATTGCATTTAGGAACTTCCGGGTAATTGAACAGGTATCAATAATTACAAATTTCTGTAGTTGTATAAATAAGTTTGGATGTAGCTGTATTGCATTGATGTACTGGTGGATATTGTGTGGTATGACTCCTGTAGTTGATAGTAAAATCGGTATAATGTCAACTTTACCCTGATTCCACATGTCCTTGACTTCCTCAGCCAGTTGGATGTATTTTTCAATTTTTTCTCCTGTTTACTTCTGTATATTTGTTGTATTGTGTATGGATATTTCGATTAGTTGTGTTAATTTCTTCTTTTTGTTTGTGAGTATGATGTGAGGTTTGTTACGTGGTGTTGTTTTATCTGTTATAATGGTTCTGTTCCAGTAGAATTTGTATTCATCATTCTCCAGTACATTTTGTGGTGCATACTTGTATGTGGGAACGTGTTGTTTTATTAGTTTATGTTGTGTGGCAAGTTGTTGATGTATTATTTTTGGTACATTGTCATGTCTTCTGGGGTATTCTATATTTGCTAGTATTGTACATCCGCTTGTGATGTGACCTACTGTTTCTATTTGTTGTTTGCAAAGACTGCATTTATCTGTTGTGGTATTGGGATCTTTAATAATATGCTTGCTGTAATATCTGGTGTTTATTGTTTGATCCTGTATTGCAATCATGAATCCTTCCATCTCACTGTATATATTGCCTTTTCTTAGTCATGTGTTGGATGCGTCTTGATCTATGTGTGGCTGTGTTAGATGATACGGGTGCTTGCCATGTAGTGTTTTCTTTTTCCAATTTACTTTCTTCGTATCTATTGATGTTATGTGATCTAAAGGGTTGTAGAGGTGGTTATAAAATTGTAGTGGTGTAGCCGATGTATTTATATGAGAGATTGCTTTGTGTATTTTGCTAGTTTCTGCTCGTTGTATAAAGAATTTTCTTAAATTGTCTACCTGTCCATAATGTAGGTTTTTTATGTCGATAAATCCCCTTCCTCCTTCCTTTCTGCTTAATGTGAATCTTTCTGTTGCTGAATGTATGTGATGTATTCTATATTTGTGTCATTGTGATCGTGTAAGTGTACTGAGTGCTTCTAGGTCTGTGTTACTCCATTTCACTACTCCAAATGAGTAGGTCAATATTGCTATGGCATAGGTATTTATAGCTTTTGTCTTGTTTCTTGCTGTCAATTCTGTTTTCAGTATTTTTGTTAGTCTTTGTCTATATTTTTCTTTTAGTTCTTCTTTAATATTTGTATTATCTATTCCTATTTTTTGTCTGTATCCTAGATATTTATAGGCATCTGTTTTTTCCATCGCTTCTATGCAGTTGCTGTGGTTATCCAATATGTAATCTTCTTGTTTAGTGTGTTTTCCCTTGACTATGCTATTGTTCTTACATTTGTCTGTTCCAAAAGCCATATTTATATCATTGCTGAATACTTCTGTTATCTTTAGTAATTGGTTGAGTTGTTGATTGGTTGCTGCCAGTAGTTTTAGATCATTCATGTATAGCAAATGTCTGATTTTGTGTGGGTATGTTCCAGTAATATTGTATCCATAATTTGTATTATTTAGCATGTTGGATAGTGGGTTCAGAGCAAGGCAGAACCAGAAAGGACTTAATCAGTCTCCTTGGTATATTCCACGCATAATCTGTATTGGCTGTGATGTGATATTATTTGAATTTGTTTGGATATTAAGTGTGGTTTTCCAATTTTTCATTACTATGTTTAGGAACTGTATCAATTTAGGATCTACTTTGTATATTTCCAATACTTGTAGTAACCATGAGTGGGGTACACTATCAAAAGCTTTTCGGTAATCAATGTATGCATAGTGTAGCGACCTTTGTTTGGTTTTAGCTTGATATCTCACCTCTGCATCTATTATCAGTTGCTCTTTACATCCTCGTGCTCCTTTGCCACAGCCTTTTTGTTCTTCATTTATAATTTTGTTCTGTGTTGTATGTGTCATTAACTTCTGTATAATGACTGAAGTTAATATTTTGTATATTGTTGGTAGGCATGTTATGGGGCGATATTTAGCTGGGTTTGCTGTGTCTGCTTGATCTTTAGGTTTCAGATAAGTTATTCCATGTGTAAGTGTATCAGGGAATGTGTATGGGTCTGCAATGTAACTGTTAAATAATTTAGTTCGATGTGAATGTGTTGAGGTGAACTTCTTTAGCTGGAAATTTGCTATTTTATCTTTTCCAGGGGCTTTCCAATTGTGAGTAGAATTAATTGCTTGGGTGACTTAATGTTGCAAAATTATCACTTCAGGCATTTGTGGTATCATCTTGTATGTGTCTGTTTCTGCTTGTATCCACCGTGCATGCCTGTTATGCTGTACTGGGTTTGACCACATGTTGCTCCAGAAGTGTTCCATGTCTGTTATGTTTGGTGGATTGTCTATTTTAATGTGTGTGTTATCTATTGTCTGGTAAAATTTCTTTTGGTTTGTGTTGAATGTTTGGTTTTGTTTTCTTCTATTTTCACTTTTTTTGTATCTTCTAAGTCATTTGGCCAATGCTTGTAATTTCTGCTTCTTTTCAACTAATTGCTCTATCGCTTCTTGTTGTGAGATTTTGCCTAACCTTTTTCGTTTTTTGTCTGATATTTCATTTCTTATAAACTGTGTTAGCTGTCCGAAGTCTTTTCTCAGTTTTTCTATTCTGATCTGTAGCCTGTGTTGCCATGCTGGTTTTGTGGGTTTCTTCTGTGTGTTGGTTTGTTCTGATCTCTGCCTAGTGTGTATATTTAGTGTAGTGAGTGCTACTATATAAACCAGTAGTTGTAACTCTTCCATAGTTGTATTTTCATTTATTTTGTTGTGTATGATTGTGTTGATAGTTGTTATTGTTGTTTCGACTTGTGGGTTATTTGGTGATCTATGCAAGAATGGTCTAATGTCTGTATTTGTGTCTTTGTATTCTATATATGTCAGCTGAAATTTTTCTTCTGTATCTAACATGTGCGTCACTTCGTGTTCTATTTATGCTTATTCTGGTGGCTGTCTTAAGATTTCGTTTTCCTCTGATTGTTTAATTGATGCATGTTGTTCTTTGTTTGTTTGCTCTGGGATGTTTGAGTCCATTACTGTATTTTCTTCTTCTTCTTCTGATTGCACATTATTTTGTTCCAGTATTTGTTGCACTTTTTGTTTGATGTTTCTTAATTCTGACTGGGGTATCCTGTTATTTTTGATTATTACACGGATCCGATCAGCTAGTCGTTGTTCTGTTAAAAATTTTAATTCTGGGTATCTGGTAATAAATTCTGTGTATACTTGTGATCTGTATCCAGTTGTGTTGGTTCCTAAGTTTGTTGCTTGGTAATAACAGAACGTGAGGTGTCGGTTAACTTCATCTGACCATCTCATCCTTTGTCTTTGTTTTCCTTCTAGGGTGGTTGCAGGAAGCATATCCTGCAAAACACCTCTATTTGGATTTAAATCATTTTCCGTGTGGCTAGCAGTGTTGTTACCATTGTGGACGGGCATAGGGTTCAAGCGTCATCCCTGACCATGACAGTGCTTTTCCGAGGCTTCATTAGTTCTGTCCTGAACCAACTAATCACACTAAAAGAGGGGTTAGCCCTATTAGTGGTTTGTTCATTTCGTCGCCTTTTACGACTGGCAGAACATACCGGAGGCCTATCCTTTTCCCGGGCCTCCACGGGGGTTATTATCATTATTATCTGTCACAATTATTATTATTATTATTATTATTATTATTATTATTGAAGAGAACCATTTATCTGTCACATTTCTAAACGACGAAACCATTTCAAAAAACCACTGTAGGCTGTCTGTGTTATTGTGCAAGATGCCTTCATTGCATTACTGGCCAGTTTTGGTCTTTGGCCAGTTCCAAATGTTGGTGATGTGTGTGTCACAATCTGTAACCAGTTTCATGCTATGTGGACACATGTATACAACAGCTTTTGAACATAGAAACACAACCAACAGCAAGCTTCCTGGTCCTCATAAATTCATGTTACACCTCAACATTAACATATCTGTTCACTTACTTTCATTTCATTATGAGAATGTAACACCACTTCTGTCTGGGAGAGCAATCTTTCAAGCAGTAGGATGGTGTCAGTCTCACCACACTAAAACAAAAAATGGTGTAATCACAAACTTCCTTGCTGTAAACACGGCCAATCTGGTGGTACTAGTTACAGGTTAAATATGTTAGGTCTGATGAGTTGGCAGGCATTTGTCAAAACACAAGGAAGTGAATTGATGTAGTGAAATAAAAGAACCAAGTGAAAGTAAAGAGTACGGATAATTGAATTCAGATGCACTTTAAAAGCAAATACAGGAAGTAAATTTTGTCTAATAATTGGAATATATTTTCAAATCTCATGTATTAAAAAACCACTGAACTTTCACGTTAAGTCAATAATATATTTGCCTAAATAAACACTGGCATCTCACCAAATTCAGTGGTAAACTGCAACATGAGACTTTAAATGATTGTTTAGAGAGTTCTCTGTAAAGTGATCTTAACCACAGTATTAACTCATTCTATAGAATTTCTGGGAGTGCTGTGATTAAACTCACCTTGGTATTTCAGTAGCATGTATGAATCACCTGCTATATATTTCTAAATACACTAAAGATAGCAAAAAATTGTAAAATGATTGAATTTTAAAAAAGGTAGAAACAAACAATGGCAGGATCATGAAATAGAACAAATAAAGGTGGGTTTTCTAACAACGAAGTACTATTATTTCTAAGTTGTGAGTATTTTCAATTATTTCCTTTTTTTAATAAATGCACGAGGAAATGAGGTGGAATGTAAAATTTTAATCACCAGATAGTTGACTACATGTTAAACAAGCAATAACAGGTAAGTGACAGCTAAATATTGTAACTGGAACACAGAAGCTGTTTTGAGATGCAAGATATGTAATTGTAGTGATAATTTATTGCAGTTTCCAGTTAAATTTTCAAACTGAAGTCACTCAAGAGGCCCATGACGATTATATGAGTAACTGAGCTTGTATCTATTACCGTTTTGAGTCACTAACAAGAAGAGCCCAATTGTAATTTAAATTTTCTTATTAATGCATTTTAGGCAATGCCCATCTTTAGACTGTCAAAAAACATCACAGCTGCCATACGTGCACAAATTCTGTATGACACATTAAGAGCAAACATGTGGGTTCAACAACAAACTAGTTAACATACCACAGAAAAACCTAATTTCAGAATATCATGCCAAGAATTGAAACTTCCTGGCATATTAAAACTGTGTGCCAGACTGAGGCTCTAACTAGGGACCTTTGCCTTTTGTGGGCAAGTGCTCTACCAGCTGAGCTACCCCATTCTCACAGCTTTCCTTCTGTCAGTACTTCATCTCCTAGTGGAAGAAAAGCTGTGAGGACGGAGCGTGAGTCATGCATAGGTAGCTCAGCTGGTAGAGCACTTGCCCACAAAAGGCAAAGGTCCCATGTTCGAGTCTCGGTCCGGAACACAAATTTACCAGGAAGTTTCATATCACCACACACTCCACTGCAGAGTGAAAATCTCATTGTGTCAAGTATTATCTGTTGTAACATTGGTGCTCAACTGACAGTGCTATGCCATTACAAAATTAGCAATTATAACAAATAATTAGGTAGCATGATTGTAGGGGTGCTAGGATCTAGTGTCAAATTTTGATGGACAGTTAACAAAATCAACTGTAACACCATAAAATAAATGTAAAGGGTTTATTCCTTCATGATAACTAAGAATCATAAAGGCACAAAAGATCACATCCCAACAAAAGTTCATCATTAATATGTGTGGGATGAGTAAGGGAGGATGGTTTGGAAAGTGAAGGGAAGGCAGATGGACAAGACAACACAGTGGGAGGAGTACAAAATAATCTCAGCTTATACATCGTGTACAACTTTGCTTACACTGTTTCCCCATAGGTGGCGACAATGTTAAGTAGCTATACTGTATATGGGCAGGGAAGGGGGGAAGGTTGTTACATATGCCTCGTGACGACAGTGTGCAGGAGGTCGAGTGGACGGGAGTTGAGAGTGGGCATCCAGGGCTGCTGTTAAATGACAGAACAGGAAAGATAATATATTTCAGCGTATGGCGTACAAGGGGTGCGCCTACGGTCAGAAGTTAGCAGGTTTATGGCTGGTCTAGGAGGCCAAACAATTAATTGATATGGGCAACGGAAGGGGAAGCGGTTCATGTTAACTTACATTGGTGGCTGGTCATGAAAAGCAGAGCCAGAGCAACGGTGTGAATACGTTTCAGCAGAGGTCTCAGGGTATCTCTTGTCAGCAGCTTTAACTCGACAGAACTGCCTCAGTTTTGAAAGACAGGCGACTTGTGTCACGTAGGCACAGCATAAGTTAATCTAGCAGTAAACTTCTAAAGATTTGACTGCGCCTTTGAAATACATTTTTTAAACCAATTTCCTTGACTGGCTGCCACCATGTACATAGCGGTCGAAAGAAACAGATCGCAGATGTCAGGCAGTTAGCTTGGATCTCAGTCAGTGTAACCTCATTCAATCATTACTCTATTTGTGTATGCATAATAAAGTTGTTCTTTATTCAAAATGTCAGTGTACGAGCCTAATTCTCGTCATTTGTGGGAGGTGTTACCATTTTGCTCGAACAGTACACCCGTGGACTGTTCAAGCAAGAAATACACCAGGTGAAACTGAAGAATCATATGTTACTCTCGCAGGAGAGCTTCTGTAAAGTTTGGAAGGTAGGAGACAAGGTACTGGCAGAAGTAAAGCTGTGAGTACCGGGCGTGAGTCGTGCTTCGGTAGCTCAGTTGGTAGAGCACTTACCCGTGAAAGGCAAAGGTCCCGAGTTCGAGTCACAGTCAGGCGCACAGTTTTAATCTGCCAGGAAGTTTCACACATAATATTATTTACAATCGATGAGTGAGTCGGGATAGGAAGAAGCATGGATAAATATGGAGAAGCATTGGGCCCTTGGCAAATTTATCTTTATTGACTTATAATGCCACTGCACTATAGAAGTCACATTACAATAAAGTGTCTTAAAATTTACAAACACCAAAAATGCAATGAAGAGAAGCAATAGTTTAAGAGATCATGTACTCCAACATTAAATATAAGAAAATGATATGCATTTGAATACACAATGAATAGCATTAAAATTACAGTACTGTTTTTCATATCTGATAAGATGTCATCTATTCTATCTGTTAAACACAAATCACTCATCCTGGTTAAAAGAAACACATCAATTTATTTTTGCAATGATTACCGGTGGGATGTGCAAGTGAGGGTAGGGGAGCAAGAAAAAAAGGTGGAGTTGATTGTGGGTGATTAAATGGAAAATGATGATGCATGATCAAAGGAAGACGTAAACAGAAAGTACCTGTTACTGGTGACTGCATATGCCAACACTAACAGGTAAATGTAGAGGTCATCTTATAATGACTGGTATTGACAGACATTAGGTGCTGGGTGCAGCTATATAGTCTTTGTGAAACTGGTCTGGCCTGTGGTTTTGCAGACGGGTGAAGGCTTTCTTTCTTCTCCCCGTGTTTGGATATTGTCTACTGTTTTCTATTTTTAATGACTTTTTTATCTTCATGAGTAGTATTGAAATAATGTTTGTGTTTGCGTATTCATCTAAGCATGAGATTGTTCGCATTTGTTGAGATATTGTGTAATATAGGTATTGGCTATCTAACAAATTATGTGATGAAAGTGGGTCTGCTATTAATTCGTATAGTACAGTGCTATAAAAATTTCAGTTATGCATTAGGATGTGCATTGCACAGTCTTATCTTAATGTTGTGATATAATCTCGTATGGCTTTGAACATCTCATCACCTCAAGCCCTCACCCTCACCCCTTTATTTCCTATTTAGCTTAGTTCGTCCCTTGCCCATGCCTGTTCACCTTTCCATTACTCATGCAAAATCTAACCCACCTCCACCACCGCAGTGCATATTCTGCCTGTGTAATTAGGTCAAATCTGTCAAAGAAAACAAGACTTGATACCATTCAACTGAGCCATGTGGTCCAGCATGTAGAATGCTTCCCATTCTGTGGTGCAACAACAAGTAAGATAAGTAGAGTCTAAACTGGTCACAGAATCAGATCGATCTTTTGGCCAACCAGGAAAATTAGAGAGACACGATCTGTTAAAAATACTCTTAGCCTCAGAGTACTTGTAATTGCGGTATCTGTTATGAAGGGTACTCTATACAGACTGTTGCTAATTGTTGTGTTGAACATTGCCACCTTAAGTACAGGAACACTAAAAGCAGCAGTTTCCAAGAACAACCTAATGAATAAACAGGCTGTTTGTACAGACGAGGATTCAGGCCCATGACTCCAACTGTGTCTGTGATTAGGGAAGCAGTAGAAATTAGACTGTATGGTCACAGCTTCAAGAGACACTGGTAACACACCTAGTTATTTATTTATTTGTTTACTTGCTCTTGGTTTTAGTTTTAGCTAGATACAAGAACAGATCAAATCTCACACACAAGTTAATACATCTGAATATAAAACTTAATATTTTAAAACAGTTTCAAATTAGCTAGTATAACTAAATCAATACATGGAAACATGCACTTGAGAAAGAAAAATTTCAGAGGAGAACTTTACATAGTTTTACATCTACACACATACTCTGCAAGCCACTATGTGGAGTCTGACAGGGGATATCTTGTACCGCTACTGGTCATTTTCTTGCCTCGGAGTTTTCAAATTGACGTGGCTTGGAAACTGATGATATTTTATTCATTTCCTTTCCTGTTCCACTCACAAATAGAGAGAGGTGTATATGACTGTCTACATGCCTCTGTAAGAGCCCCAATTTCTCTCATCTGATCTTAGTGGTGAAATGTACATTAGTGGCAGTAAAATCTTTCTGCAGTCAGCTTCAAGTGTCGGTTCTCCAAATTTTCTCAAAACTATTCCTCAAAAAGCGCGTTGCATTCCCTCCACGGATTCCCATTAGAGTTCCCAAAGCATTTCCATAATACTTGCATATTGTTCATAACAAATCTGCAGCCCACCTTTCCTTTAATCCTGGTGGGGATCCCAGACACTCCAACAGTACTCAAGTACATGTCGCACTAGTGCCCTGTGCGCAGAGACCGTTACAGATGAACTACACTTTTCCAAAAATCTCCTAATAAACCAAAGTCTACCATTAATACCTTACCCTAACATGCCTGTTCCATTTCATATCACTTTGCTACATTATGCTGAATTATTTAAAAAACTTAACTTTAATGCAGTATTTCGAACATTACACAACAGTTTCTCCTACTTATCTGCGTTATATACGTCTTTCTACATTAGAGCTAGCTGCCATTCATCACACCAACTGGAAACTTTGTCTAAGTTATCTTGTATCCTCCTAAGGTCACTCAATAAAGACATCTTCACATACACCACAACATCATCAACAAACAACTGCAGATTGCTGCACACCCTGTCTGCCAAATCACTTACATATACAGAAAATAATAGCAGTCCTATCACACTTCCCTGTGGCACTCCTGATGGAAATCCTGTCTCATCGTTGACAATGTAGTGGATTCTATTACGTAAGAAGTCTTCAAACCACTCGTATATCTGGGTACCTATACTGTATGATAGTCATCATCCGATATGAGTGATGGCACTGCAAGCCATGCTGGACAGCAACACTAATATAGCCTATGAATGCAGAGATTGTCATCTTAGCATACGCCATCTCCATGTTGTCATCAGATGTAATTTAGCCAATCATGTGCCATCCACTGGGCGTAAAACTGTGAACCTCACCAGTTTTATGACGGTCAGACTTAGTACATGCTGATGGTGATTGAGGCTATCTGAAAATCTTGGGATTTTATAGAAATTTGATGGGGAAGTTTAACATAACTTTTTAGCCACATGAGTAAAATTAGTGTGTAAAACTGGTAGCTCAGCACCTTACAAATCTCTCTTCAGTGTCCTTGGGAGTCTTACACTTACATGTTAATATATTTACTCACTAATAGTATTTGTTGTTAATAACAGGGATAGTTTTACTATGTTCAGTGAAACGAACTTGCAAAATGCTGGAAGTAAAAATATTGTTCATGTAGACTACACATCCCTGTCTATGATTCAGGATAGAATTTTATATTCTAATACAACAGTCAAACAGGTACCAGGCAGAAAACTGGAAATTCTAAGATATTAAAAAAATACAAAGTGAAAAACTATTTTATTAGCCTCTCCTTCAATAATTAATTATAATTAAAGATAATGCTTGGACTGAAGGATGCATATGCTGTTTAACACTAAGGTTCATATTAAACAGGATTTTAATGTTACTGCTATATGTGAGGCTGACAATACTCATTCTAAAATTATTACATGCTTTGTGTGAAGTATGAGATAAGAACAGCACTAGAATAAAATAACATTTCCAATTTTCAAGTCCATTAGTTCCTTCCTCTGGGAAGATGGATATGTTTTGCAAGATTGGGAATGAGGGGAAGACCACTTAGACCACCCATGTAGAGCACTTGTGTGACCCATTCATGAGTACTTACCTAATGTTTGGATATCCACCAGGTCAGATTTGAAGTGACTCAAAGGTGGGCTTCTAGATAGGTTACCAATATTCTTCTTGATGCAATAATTTACCAACAGCCATGCTACTCACTTTCAGCATTACATTGATGCCATCTTCAGGCCCCAGCCACCATAGTCGTGAAATCTGTATACACGGAAGGAGCCATATAACTGGATCTGTGAATCAATCGTCCTGCAACAGCTCTTGGTGGCCAGGCGACACAGACTCAGGTGTTAAGCTGTTGTAGGACGATTGATTCACGGATCAAGTTATATGGCTCCTTCCGTGTATACCAATTTTACGAGTATGACGAATGGGGCCTGAAGATGACATCAATGTAATGCCGAAACTGGGTAGAACATGTTGTTGTTGTTGTTGTGTGGTCTTCAGTCCTGAGACTGGTTTGATGCAGCTCTCTACAGTAAAGCTGCATGCCCTTGGGAAAAATTACGGCTGTAGTTTCCCCTTGCTTTCAGCTGTTCGCAGTACCAGAACAGCAAGGCCATTTTGGTTAGTGTTACAAGGCCAGATCAGTCAATCATCCAGACTGTTGCCCCTGCAACTACTGAAAAGGCTGCTGCCCCTCTTTAGGAACCACACGTTTGTCTGGCCTCTCAACAGATACCCCTCCATTGTGGTTGCACCTATGGTACGGCTATCTGTATCGTTGAGGCACGCAAGCCTCCCCACCAACTGCAAGGTCCATGGTTCATGGGGGGGGGGGAGGGGGGGGCAGCACATAGAAGTTCATAAAATAAAATAAATTTCTACAATACATACGGCTGTTGGTAAATTTCCATAATGGATCGACGAAGGTTACCGATAGGTTCAAATAATGTGCGAGTATTATAAAGATGCTAGACAAACTAATACAGGGTGTCTACATGGACAAGGAAAAATAATTCCCGGTTGAAAATACACTTTCTCCCGGGTGAAAATACATTTTTTCCGTGTTAAATGACAGTATACTTTTTCTCGGCACTTATCAATCCTTTTATGGTTTATGGTTTTATACACCGGCGTAGAATTTCCCAACACTTTAGAAAATGAAACTCAGGGGAAAAAACACGTTTTGGAAAGATCTTTGATGTGCATAAACATATACACTGCATATTTCCGTGTTACGAAGGTATAAATTCGAATTCCACCAAACACCGCATGTTACTTTGCGAAGCGTTAAAATCGAGATTGTGACGCACTTTTTGTAATCCAGTCACAGCTCATGTCACCTGATCTCGCCAGCTGATGACAGCATTTGACACGTGGTGTAGTCAGCCAATAGCAAGATCACTCTTAAGTAGCGCGAACACACAAATAAGAAAAATTAATGGCTTAAATTAATGTACAATTGTTGCTACAAGAAAAGCAAAGCTATCACATATAATATTGGTCTCTAAGATTAATACGCTTCAAGAGAAGCTAAGTTTCCACATATAATATTGATATTTTTTGCGTGTCATACATCACATAAATGTGCCAGTAAAATTTTTTAATAACGACGTAAATGTCTAATCTTCTGGGCTCGAAATTCTTCATATGGTCGTCCCCAAAGAGTTGATTTTTAAATGAGAGTCAAACGCTCTGTGATTTAAGAACTTCGTCGTACACTCTCTCACATAGTTTATCTTACATAAAAGGAAATTTACTTTGAAAGTAACGCTTTTCAAAGCAATATTCGCAATATTTTTCCGTGACCTGTTAGAAAGGCACGTTTCAGCAGTTGCCACAGAGCGCCAGATAACAGGCGTCACTGCATTTGCGCAGGAGGCCCACATGTTCGTACGTGTGAAACATTAAAAGATCTTGCATTAAAACGAATCTAATGTAAAAAATTGTCACGGCACGCTCATTGGAGGCAATTTGTTGTTAAGAAGCACTGCACAGTCGTCCTAAAGCCTTTGACACACTTTGCTGTTGGCAGACGCTTGTATGAGCATTGTGTTTTGTTGTTGTATATGGCGCATTTTCTTTGCGACTTAAGTTTTATTTTCGTTTTTTTTCTCTCTTTCATGATTTGTTGCTGCAGTATTATTCTGCAGAAGCGGGATACAGTAAATTTTTTTGTTGGAGTATTGGTTCTTACCAGTCAAAATCACAAAAATTTAACTGAAACCTAAAACAATGAAAAATTCCCGGAACTCAAAAAGATTCCCTGGTTTTTCCCGGTTTTCTCCCGGATGAAAAAATTCCCGGGTTTTTCCCGGATCTCCCCATTGTCCCGGGTCGTAGACACCCTGTAATATGAGAATGGAGGGAAGACAGAGTTCTTTTTCTACTACACTACAGAGAAAATTTAGAATATATGAGAAATCAGGGCTCGTATGGAAGCATATAGATAGCCTTTCTTCCCTCACTCTACTTGTAAGTGGAACAGGAAAGAAAATGATTTGTAGTGGTGCAAGGTACCCTATACCATGTATCATTTGGTTGTTTGTATATATATATATATATATATATATATACGTGGAATGTTTCCCTCTATTATATATATATATATATATATATATATATATATATATATATATATATATATATCGCAATACGGAAGAAAATTGTGACTGTCTACTACATAAAAAATATTAGTTGAAACTGACCGAAAGCTTCATGATTTATTTAAAATGTTTTGTTTCACATTTATCTCTACCTGATACACTCTGACAATCAGTGACTTGCAACTATAACAATCATTCAATTTGGAGATCTCAGTATTGCTTGGATAGTATTAAAAACCCCTCATTCATCTCTTTTTGTCAAAATATCACATAAAAATAAACTGGGTTTGAAGAAAACATGATTGACATATAGCTGTTTGTTTACAGATCAACAACGATCTAAATTTGAGCATATCGGTAACACAAATTGGGTAAGAGCACATATCTGAGCTAGAGTACTATATTGGATTTCATGCCCCCCTGCCCCCTTTTTCCTTGAATGCTTGGCTGGAGTAACAAGTTTAATTGTAATATAGCCTGAGGTCTACATTAGGTTGAAAAGTGATAACTGGAATTGTGGAACTCAGTCGATGAGAAATAAAGGTTGTGATAACAGACAGATATCTGGGTTTGCCTAATACTTTGATTGCGCCATATTTAAATGCACTTTCCCATAACTAACACATTTTCGTAATAAAAAATAAAGCTACTAGGTCAAGCCCAAAAACATATATTAGAAAATAAGCAAGCATCCGACGTGTGTTTTGATGCATATTAAGTACAGATATCATAATTAAGTACAGATATCATACACAAACTGGAAAAATGTAAGAGGCATTTCACTACATATCCCTTACATTTCAACCATTTTCCCACATTTGCTACTGCTTTTATGGGTGCAAAGACAAATTCTTACTGTAAATGTCTTAGTAAGCTGCACTTAATAAATTAAACATTGTCCTGAATGCATAATATTTGTTATACTATAAAACTCTGCCATTCAACCAATAATTCGTAATCATTTGGCTTCAATCAATCACGTAAGACTATTATGTAACTCCAACAATATTGCGGATTAGTATGTCAGCTTAATTGAGATTATTCACATTCAAAGATTGTTTCTATATTTAATTCTTTTTATGGAAGCCTCGTTCAAACAATCTGGAGTGGCTTGACATTCCAAAACGACAACTGAAACAAGTCTGTATAAAGGCTGTGGCCAACAGGTGATGATGTCAGTTATGTCAACAGAGCTGCTTACAGGTCTAGATACCAGGCAACACTGTCACGCTTTCTGACGACACCACGAAGCGATTCCTGCAGGCTCGCGAGACCCACTTCTCACACGTTTGTACTTTACTGGATGTCTCACGATGTACAGCATATGCTTCAGTGTCCCCTGCCAAATGCCTACTATCAACATACAGTGTTCTTTTGTCTGACTACCTGTGCACTTCCACAGCATCCAAATGTCCTATTAAAAACCATCACATCCTCCATTGCCTCGTCTGAGAAGCAACAAATTACTGCGAACACTGCCAGGTCATACGGAGGAGAAGGCACTGTCAACCCAGACTTACTTTCGGCTGATTCCAACTATGCTGAGCCTGACACTTCCCCAGTGTCTACTCACGATTAAGTTCGAACTTTCTCTGCCTCTCGTTCTCAAATTCTTGTTTTAACACGAGTAGTCACTGTATTACAGCAGCAACTGCATCCACACTAGTAGTAGCCAGTGTTTCCACCATTTGCAGACTCTTACTTCTACCGCAATTCAATTGCCAACTGCTATGAAAAGAAAACTTCCCATTTAACCCTTCTCCACACACACACTAAAGCCTAACCACTAATTAATTCTTGTGGTGAATCAGTGCTCATCTAGAATCTAGACTGAGTACAGCTACTAGCCAGATGTTCAGTTTGCTTACACACAGAACAAGTAGCTACTACAGGTCTGCCGCACTGGAAATTGTGCCCGGACAAATTTCAGAATGTACAGCTCACTGGCACGGGGCATGCAGAGGTATACAGAGAAGTTTGGCATCGATTTACATTCTGCTGAAGAATACACAGTGCCTCTGTCGGTCCCTACGACGATGGTGCAGTACATGTACATGTGTCGGCACAAACACCAGTGCTGGATCTGCTGCTACAGCACCTGGCTACTCCATCCTTGTCAAGAAATGATTACTGTCCTGGACTGGGTGGCACGACCAGCAGCACGTGTTGGCCGAGTCGAAATCCCCAGGCTGCTCTCTGGAGCTCGGCTGGTTATTCCCTCGAGCATTCCTTGCGTTCACCGCGTGTAGCACCGAAGTATAACAGCCGGCATCCGTCACTGTAGTAAAGCCTCAGCAGCTCCAGTCGCCCACTCGGAGCAGCTCTTTCAGTGACAGGACAGCCTCGAATCGGGGAGGCCACGATATCACATCCCAGCTCCGCCCGTGCAGACAGTGGCTCGCAGTCTGTCGGACGGTATCGCCCAGAGAGCAAAGGACGGCTGTCCCCTGCTGCCCACACCTCTGCAGTACGAAGTTTGGGACCTGCCTCGCCACGACTGTGGCACATCTCTATAGCAGAGCTGACGGTTCATTCAGTGGGCCTGTTGCTGAAATTCATCCAGACGGTTGTTGTGGTTGGCCTGCAACAATCGTTACTCTCTCTAGTTCGAGACACAAAGTTTGGTGGCACGACTGCTTGCTTTGAGCCTCTGGGCTCCCATATTTATACTCCTTTCCTTACACCTCTGGCATAGTCTCTCTGGAGAGCACGAGTGGTACGTTCCTTAATAATTATGCAGTTGCAACTGCAACATATGGGTTTTTCATGCCATGTCAATGCCCTTTATTCCACCTTATCACTCCACATCCAAATTTGTTTATAGTGCCTGTCAGGCTATGCGTCCTCACCTGTGAGCAGTGTTGTAATCATGCCTTGCAGAACTGCTTTTTTAGTAACAACATCGCTAGTGTTTGCTACCGGGCGTGTCCATCAGTATGTTAACTTCTACTTTCTGGCCACAGCTGTGTAAAATTTTCAAGTATTTCCCAGATCAATGCCTATACTTTTTTTTTAAGCAGCAATTCTTTCTTCTGCCCATTATGGTTTCCAAGAAAATAAAACAGCTACTGATACAAAATTTGAATTTCTTGATACTGCTCTACATATTTTTGATGAAAAATTCCCAGCTATAGGTGTCTTTCTTGACCTCACAGTGGCCTTTCATGCAGTAAACCACAACATACTCTTACAAAATTTGGATTTGCATGGGTAAAGGGCACTGCCCATGGCTGTCTCAGCAGTTATATTGAAGACTGAATACAATACGTCCACATAAATAAAATCAATCACGACTCCTAGAAGTGGTCACTTTGAGACAAGTCATTAAACATGATGTGCCATGAGGATCAGTTTTTAGTACCTCATTACTTCTACTTGCCCCCACATACCCACTAGTAAAGCATTTCCATTTGCTGACTATACTGATGTCCTTACATCTAATACAGATGAATCTATCCAGTCAGCAGTAAAAAGGAATACAATCCAACTATACTCCTGGCTTGAAGCGAATGGACTGGACTTCAGTGGAAAACAGACAGTACGCCTAACCTTCCACACCATTCAGAACAGAACTCTCCAGGCTCCAACAGTAACACTAAGTGACAGTAACGTCAAATTCTTGAATTCACCACACCAAATTCTTAGGGATCCAAATGACTGACACACACACACACACACACACACACACACACACACACACACACACACACACACACACACACGGAAAAACGACATCAACGCAGTGTGCGATTTGTGCTTTTACCAGTGGGGGGGGGGGGGGGGACGTTTAGGGGGTTAGTATAATTACATATGTTACTAGCTTGGACCGTGGCATTACCCATGGTTAAACAGTTATTTATAAATAGATGTTAGAGCCGAAACTCACTATTCACGCGTATGCATTATCAGAAAAGCCGTCCCTTGTTATATCTTTAAAAGTACATTATAAGTAAAGCTCATTTACAAAATTCTTCTACATACAGGTATACGACGGGAATTCAAAAAGTAAAGCTGTGAGGACCGGGCGTGAGTCGTGCTTCGGTAGCTCACATGGTAGAACACTTGCCCGCTAAAGGCAAAGGTCCCAGGTTCGAGTCTCGGTCGGGCACACAGTTTTGATCTGCCAGGAAGTTTCATATCAGCGCACACTCCGCTGCAGATTGAAACTCTCATTCTGGAAACATCCCCCAGGCTGTGGCTAAGCCATGTCTCCGCAATATCCTTTCTTTCAGGAGTGCTAGTTCTGCAAGGTTCGCAGGAGAGCTTCTGTAAAGTCTGGAGGGTAGGAGACGAGATACTGGCAGAAGTAAAGCTGTGAGGACCGAGCGTGAGTCGTGCTTCGGTGCCTCAAATGCTAGAGCACTTGCCCGTGAAAGGCAAAGGTCCCGAGTTCGAGTCTCGGTCGGGCACAAAGTTTTAATCTGCCAGGAAGTTTCATACCTCGAATCTCAACTCCTTTGTTGCGTCGGCTGTCCGTTTGGCAGAATGTGGACGAGCGTCATGTTGCTGCAGGATGACACCTCTTCACAGTTCTCCACGACGTTTGAATCTGATTGTAGGTTATAGTTTCGTACGCAACACCTCACATCCATCATACAATACAGACCTGGCTCTAAAGCCTCGTTTACGCTGGGGCGACGTCTTGTAGCATGCTACAACAGGCAACATCTTGCGGCGCATGCGGCAGGTTAATTTATACTAAAGCAACAGAATTTGTGCCACACGTGTGTCGGTCTTGCAGTATAAAGGATGATAAAGTATCGCAGCGTCGGCCTACTTGGTGCTTGCACATGCGGCTAACAACGGAAATGAAAACCAAAGAAAAAGAAAACGATGGTGGAAGAGAAGGGTACTTAAAGAAGATCCACGAAATAGTATCCCAGGAACTAGATGCAGACGATGGTGCGGTATTTAGTAATGTGTTCTCTCGTCCCAGGCGCGTTAGTCCGCACCATACTGTTGCCAAAATCTGGCCTAACAGTGAATGTTCGGACAGGTACCGGGACGGTCACCACCCTGTGTCAGGGCCTGGGGTGGGACTTTCAGCCCCCAGCTCACCCAACTCTGCGCTACGACTGCTGCGGTATGACTGCCACATTAGACGAAAGCAACAATGACGACATGGGAATGATGATTTAGTTCTAAATGTTTTGAAATGGTTAACTACTACGTAACACTTTTTCAAAATTAATAAGGAAACATATTAATAGTATTAATAGTAAGACTGTATTAAAAACTTTCAGTGTTCAGCTCCACAAATTTAAATTACATGTAAAGTTTTACTCCAGTGCGTGGGAAATAAACATCCCAGGTTGGGATGCATAAATTAAAGCCAGAGGAGGGGATGGTCTGATACAGAGGGGGTGAAATCCCCCCAATCCCCCCCCCCCCTCTGCAAATCGCACACTGCCTCCTGGAATGCAAATGAACACATTTGAGTGATTGGCTAGCACAGAGTGTGTTTGACAGTTGTTTTCAGACTCACTTCCTCCTGTTTGCCTCAGAGAAAGGACGACGGAGAGTAATTATTAGAGATAATCCCTCTTCTCACATCTTAATGAAAACTACGGGGCTGTGTGAGGAAAACAACACAAATTTCATTTGCATTCCACCGAACTGTACTAGTCTTATGCAGTCTTTAGATGTGGCTTATTTTTCTTCTCTGAAGAATGACTGGAGAGAGATTCTTTGTCAATGGAGGTAGACTGCAAATGGAAAAAAGAAACATCGTTTTGCGAAGGGTGTATTTAGTGGCCGCTTGTCGAAGATTTTTTAGATGAACAGACAGCTTCTACAAATTTAGTGAAAGGATTGAGAAATGTCAAATGCGCTGGAAGTGTGATAATGCCAGAAATAAGCCGTGTGTTATGAGAAGTGTCTAAACTGAATTCCAGAAACAATTGGAGAAGGCGAGAAAGACAGTCAGAATTCATTGTGAGGATCGTCAAAACGTATTTGTTCCCCATAGAGTCAGGGATGATATGGACGTTGTTTCGGGGTAGGATATGCATTAAAAGAACAATCATCTTTCACAGCCATCTGTTTTTATGTAATTCAAAATACGTTTTAATTAGCTTGGACTTTGACAGAAGAGCGGTTTATGTGCCGTCGGCCTGCTTCGTATTGGCCAACCAAAGTATTAGCAAAGAGGTAGACATTTTGGCATACAGGTGTTAATACTACACCAAATACACGTACTGCTGTGAGCCAAGGACCGGCTACCGCTCTGCCATCTCTTGGCGACGCCCAGCAACAGCTGTGCGGCCCGCCGTCCCCGACCAGTAGCAACAGACAGCTGGGAATCGCATTTATTTCCAATTTTGACGTCTTGTCGGATAGTATCTGAAGTAACGCTAATCTCAACAACTGCATATACTTTGTTCTGTAATGACGTTGATGTAAATGAACGAAGATTTACAATACTTCTTCGAAGAATGTTTAATACTCGTTCTCACGGTTTGTGGCAAATGCTATATAACTTTCAGTAACTTCATTAAACGTTGATGTGATACCTGACCGTGACAGACTATGACAATTTTTGCAGGTACAGACCGTTGTAGAGTCTGTGCCCGAAATGCTTATGATCGATGGGTTTAGCGATTGGCTTCACAGAGCTACTCACTACGTGAAATTTGGGCAGGTACAGGCTGTGCCTCGCAATGTTAATGAATGATGGCTTTAGTTATTGGCTTCACAGAGCTTCTACTCACTACGTGAATTTTTGGCAGGTACAGACCGCTTTAGAGTTTGTGCCTCGCAATGTTAGTGAACGATGGCTTTAGTTGTTGACTAGTAGTTATTTGCCTTGGAAACTGCGAGCCAGACTCCGAACAGACAGGCTCCCAGAAGACAGCAGGGGTCTCAACCGAGACCCTCTGATACACAAGCCTCACTGCGCAATTGTGAGTTCATTGCCTCTAGGTCGATGCTGCAAACCAGCGTTAGCGCAAGAGCTTTTACTTCTTTCCCGAAAGTGTAACGGTGTGTCATTTACGAAGAAATGGTGCCGCTCTTTATCTTTTACAAGGAAACTGTGTCGTTGCCGTCTGCTAAGGTGCAAAATGCATGTTAAGCTAGTTACAATACACTGTGACTTCCTTCTATCCTGCTGAAGGCTGTATGCAAACTTTAACTACTTGCGACAGAAACAGACACCATAGCCTGTAAATTACACTAACAGAGTTACTGTGACAGTGATATCTAAAATAAAATTCAGTAGATAAGATGTCGTAATTATTCTGGTGATCGTAAGTAAGTTTAATTACTTCGACAAAAATTTGGTTCACTGAGACATAAATGACTCATTCACACAGAGAAAGTAAAATTATGTTCTACTATTATTTTAAAAAATAGCTTCAAATATTTACCGAAAATTGCGAAAAAAGGATATAATAGACATACAAATAATAATAAATAAAATATAATAACATAAAATAAATAATAAAAGTAAATAATAGAAATTCAATAGGAAAAAAGAATATAAAATAAAAATATCGGCACTCGATACAGGCGTTTCGATATAAATATGTCGATATGTCGGAGTTGAATTTCACGTCGTAGAAAATCTATATATTTTGGAAAGGATATCGATATTTTAGGAACAGCTCAAGATATTATGGCCGCACTGCCTTACCGTTCGACAGCTAGAGCGATACTAGCGCCCCGAGGGGTGAGAAAGCAATCACATACGTCTTAAAGATAGTGTTTTGTTTTTAGTTATTTTCTACTAAATTCAGGAAACAGCTGTTACATTTTTGCGTGCCATGTATTAGGAAGTTATCAAGAGACGTGAAGTATCATCAAATACATGTGAAAACACCCCAACCACACTGGTTCAATGATGTAAGCTATAACTAATTCATTTAGAAATTCTTTCGAATAAGTGTATTTGTAGCGTACTGCGCTGAAAGAAAGAGAATGTAAACGCATATGTCATGCACGAGTAGCATATATTTCTGTTGTTATTACCGTGGGCACTTTCCAAGCCACTTAAAAAAATTTTATGGTGTCTAGTGATTTGCCCTTTCTAACACTTCACTCGACTTCCTAATATACAAGTATTTTTGTAAATGTATATATATATATATATATATATATATGAATAGGATGCTAGTACTTCATCGGCTTCGCTAGTACTAGTATCGTATTCTTCAACTGGACTATGTAGGTCACCTGAAGCACAGGACACAAATTTTATGTTTCTCCCTTTTTTCGCGTTCGCTAGTACTAGTATCGTATTTTTCAGTTGACACTAGTACCAGCGAAGGTGAAAAAACTGATAAACGTAAAATTCGTGTATATATCAACATAGGGCCCGTGCCAATGTAACATATATCGCTTTATACTAGCGTTTTCTACTGTAAGAAATAGCTATAAGCGTCACATTACGTTTGAAATATAAATGTACATGACACAAGTCCCCGATCTGTTGCCTCTGTACTTCAATCGTTTGTTTCTCAACATTCGTCTATACTTTTAAATCTTTGCAATGCGAGATGTGTGGTAACGTGTGGCGTCATTGATCAAAGCTGACGGGTTGTGTCCCATTCTTCAATATCCTCACACTTTTTCATCTTCGCTACTGTGAAATGATCTCTCCTACTGAACAAGTGCTCATAGCCATTTCAGTTACGCATTTTAGAGCTCACGTTTACTGTACTCCGTTCATCATAAGAACAAACCTGATTTAAACAAACACAAACGCGATGATTGATCAAAAACTGCAGCACACGTACACTGGTGTTGTTACGCTCTTGGAAATAGGTCCTACTTATCTATTAGATACATAGGATATGTATTATTGCTAAGTTACGTTAAACGAAACTTTAAGATATTCAAATGTATTAACAGCCATCAAGGTTTTTCTTAATCACGCTTTAGCTACGTTGTTTTCATTTCAAACATCGTGTACATTTACAGCCTCTGCAATGTTGTGCTTTGATTGTCGCGTTGTTAATGAGCAGTACGAAAATGGCTGAGGCTGCTTCCTGTTCCGTAGTGAAACATGCGTGTGGAACACGGTTACAAAGTGCCGAGAAATAGGTTGTTCTTAATGTTTTTCATTAATTTACAGAGATTATCTGCTTTAAAGTTTTCGATGCACTGTACTGTATACAGGTGAGGCACAAATGGTTAACGGATGTGTAGCGAAATCGTTAGCAAACAGATAATCAACTGTCGTTTATGGTACGCTGGTTCAAATCTCACGTGAGGTTTTTTTTTTTTTTCTCGTTCAGTTTGAAATAAGGAAGGTGCTAGGAGCTTACCAGTCGACTGACAGTAATTAACACCTTCAGCGGCTACAGTGGTCAACAGTACGGTGAAATCCCTGCAGTATGCTTTTGCATCATACACAGCTCGCTCAGAAAAATGACGCTATGTTTAAGTTAGAAATTTTCATCTCTCTTGTTTGTAATTGGAATACTATGTCAGGTGAGAAAGAGAGCATTTTATGTTTTCCGTCTGGTCACCTAGAATGCGCGCAGTAGTGCTGGAGTTTTTCCGAATATTATTTCATTCTCTTTAAAAATTAAATGACACTGGAAGCTATATTGTTTCTTTGCTCGTCTCAAAAACTATTCGCCTAAATATTATGATATACACATACAAGGCTATTACAAATGATTGAAGCGATTTCATAAATTCATTGTAGCTCCATTCATTGACATATGGTCACGACACACTACAGACACGTAGAAAAACTCATAAAGTTTTGTTCGGCTGAAGCCGCACTTCAGGTTTCTGCCGCCAGAGCGCTCGAGAGCGCAGTGACACAAAATGGCGACAGGAGCCGAGAAAGCGTATGTCGTGCTTGAAATGCACTCACATCAGCCAGTCATAACAGTGCAACGACACTTCAGGGCGAAGTTCAACAAAGATCCACCAACTGCTAACTCCATTCAGCGATGGTATGCGCAGTTTAAAGCTTCTGGATGCCTCTGTAAGGGGAAATCAACGGGTCGGCCTGCAGTGAGTGTAGAACCGGTTGAACGCGTGCGGCCAAGTTTCACGCGTAGCCCGCGGAAGTCGACGAATAAAGCAAGCAAGGAGCAAAATGTACCACAGCCGACGGTTTGGAAAATCTTACGGAAAAGGCTAAAGCAGAAGCCTTGCTGTTTACAATTGCTACAAGCCCTGACACCCGATGACAAAGTCAAACGCTTTGAATTTTCGGCGCGGTTGCAACAGCTCATGGAAGAGGATGTGTTCAGTGCGAAACTTGTTTTCAGTGATGAAGCAACATTTTTTCTTAATGGTGAAGTGAACAGACACAATGTGCGAATCTGGGCGGTAGAGAATCCTCACGCATTCGTGCAGCAAATTCGCAATCCACCAAAAGTTAACGTGTTTTGTGCAATCTCACGGTTTAAGGTTTACGGCCCCTTTTTCTTCTGCGAAAAAAACGTTACAGGACACTTGTATCTGGACATGCCGGAAAATTGGCTCATGCCACAACTGGAGACCGACAGTGCCGACTTCATCTTTCAACAGGATGGTGCTCCACCGCACTTCCATCATGATGTTCGGCATTTCTTAAACAGGAGATTGGAAAACTGATGGATCGGTCGTGGTGGAGATCATGATCAGCAATTCATGTCATGGCCACCACGCTCTCCCAACTTAACCCCATGCGATTTCTTTCTGTGGGGTTATGTGAAAGATTCAGTGTTTAAACCTCCTCTACCAAGAAACGTGCCAGAACTGCGAGCTTGCATCAACGATGCTTTCGAACTCATTGATGGGGACATGCTGCGCCGAGTGTGGGAGGAACTTGATTATCGGCTTGATGTCTGCCGAATCACTAAAGGGGCACATGTCGAACATTTGTGAATGCCTAAAAAAACTTTTTGAGTTTTTGTATGTGTGTGCAAAGCATTGTGAAAATATCTCAAATAATAAAGTTATTGTAGAGCTGTGAAATCGCTTCAATCATTTGTAATAACCCTGTATTTGATGTGATCGTTCCCATTTGGGTTATTAGTAGTTGTAATCCCTACAAGTATTTAGTAGAATCTACAGCCCTCAGATTTGTGTGACTTATCGCGTTATCGAAATTTAGCTGATTTCTTTTAGTACTCATGTGAATAACTTTGCACTTTTGTTTATTCACGGTCAATTGCCAATTCTAGCACAATACAGATATATTATCTAAATCATTTTGCAAGTCGTTTTGATCATCTGAAGACTTTACAAGACGGTAAATTACAGCATCATCTGCAAACAATCTAAGACAGGTACTCAGATTATCTCTTATGTCGTTAATATAGATCAGGAACAAAAGAGGGCCTATAACACTTCCTTGGGGAACGCCGGATATTACTTCAGTTTTACTCGATAACCTTTCTGACAAGAAATCACGAACCCTGTCGCACAACGGAGGCGATACTCCATAGGCATGCAGTTTGATTAGAAGACGCTTGTGAGGAACGGTGCCGAAAGCCTTCTGGAAATCTAAAAATATGGAATGAATTTGACATCCCCTGTCGATAGCACTTATTACCTGATGAGTAAGAAGAAGAATCTCGCGAAGTTGGGTCTGACAGTATGCGGGGATCTGACCTCTGAAAGACTAAATATTTTGAAGAGCGCGATTTCGAAATTTGGGCTACAGAACGTATGGACAAATGACAGCAGGATAATGGTTAAGACCGAAAACGGAAGGAGAACAATTTGCAGTGTTAATGAACTCAAAAGACTGTGCTTTAGAAGCTAAATCATGTCTAATCTTGCTGCCACTAACCTGTATGTTTATATTGTTTACACTGTCAATCATAACTTAACTAATGTATTATCAAATTTTTCGATTCTCCACATAACTATACTTTATCCCTAATTGTTTTCTCATGTAATTTTGTTATTATTTGTATTATCAACTTTTCGTTCCTCCACATAACTATTTTCATCTCTAATTGTTTTTCTCATGTAATTTTGTTAATTATTACATAAGGTAGTCTCGCTTCCATCTCTAATTAGCAACCCACCATCATACTTTAGTTGTTATCCTCATAAGTGCAATTAATATCACACTCTACCATTACGTGCAGGTTACTCCCGTTGTGTTTAGCGAAATTCCTTTTCCTGCCGGCCTATGGCTACTGCCAGAATCGTTGCAGACCTCGTTGACCTTGGTCGCAGATCCTGTTGCCTCCCCGGGGACGCACCCCCTCCCCCCCCCCGGCGGCTTTCACTGCGCAGAACTGGGAGGATACTCCCTCACCCCCCCCCCCCCCTCCTTCACACGCCTTCCGCATTCCTCATGCCAGACCCTCTTGTCACCACTAACCACGACCCGCAAACATCGGTCGGCAGCCTTCTCGGGCAATCAACACCCGAACGCACCAAGCTGCATATTGCACATGTAAATTTCCAGTCTCTGCCAGCTCACTTCGACGAGTTCAAATATGTATTTCAAACTACTGACATACACGTAATACTTTTGTCAGAGACTTGGCTCAAACCAAGTATTCCTACAACTTCCATAAACCTAGATGGCTATATCTTTCTCAGGCACGACAGATGCAGCAGACGAGGGAGCGGAGCAGGGGCATACATATGCTCTGATTTGTCACCTACTGTACCACATACATCCGACAACAATGTAGATAAACAAGAGGAATATATGTTCGTAGAGATCAAATCAATTAACAGAAAGTGCTTAATATGTGTCCTTTACAAACCTCCTAAAGCAGGCGGGTTCGCCTGCTTCGAAACTGCCCTCTCGAATCCTCATACCAACATGTAATTATAGCAAGTGACAATAACATTAATGTTATGCGCAATAGTCCTTCCACTGGGAAATTTAAGAGAATGCTTTATTCCTCAAATATGACGCTACTTCAGCTGGCACCTACTCATCACACGACTACCAGTCATACTTTCATAGATATATTCGCAACCAAATCTCCAAACAGAATAATCCGCACCTATCAAATATCTGCGCCTGGCATGTCTGCCCATGACATCATTTTCATGACGTATTCACTAGAATGTCCTAGAAAGGAACCACAACTGTCTACACACCGAGACTTCAAACGCATAAATTTGCCTAAACTCGAAACTGAGGCACAAGACATGGTTTTGGGGATGACCTCTACTCCCCTCATGGACATAAAAGACACCTACACCTGAAAATCATACTGTATACAAGCCGGAACGAAACATAGTCGCCGGCCGAAGTGGCCGAGCGGTTCTAGGCGCTACAGTCTGGAACCGCGCGACCGCTACGGTCGCAGGTTTGAATCCTGCCTCGGGCATGGATGTGTGTGATGTCGTAGGTTAGTTAGGTTTAAGTAGTTCTAAGTTCTAGGGGACTGATGACCAAAGAAGTTAAGTCCCATAGTGCTCAGAGCCATTTGAAACATAGTCAGTCAAGCGGTGAGAAACGCTAAGCTCAGGCATGCCCGTACATTAGCTGACAATAGATGTAGACCAGCTATCCTGTGGAAAAATCCCTGTGGTCTCAGTTTAGGCAAAATAAACGTTGCAGAAAATCCCATGGTCCCAGCTGAAGAACTAAACCGATTCTTCATAATACCTACAACCACAACTGAACTGAAAAAAAAAAATAAAAGACAGAGAATCATTGATTACTTCATGCGGATGAATGACTGTAGCAAAGGAAAATTCTATCTACAGCACGTCACTTGCAATACTGTCAAGAAAGCGATAATGTGGATTAGATCAGGATCTACTGGACATGATGGCATCACTATCCAGATGGTAAAACTTATTATTGATCAACTACTGCCCCCTATAACAGACATTTTAAACGTTTCATTAATCACAAGTGTTTTCCCTGAGGCCTGCAAACTGGGACCGTTTAAGCCACTGCCTAAAAAGAACATCGCCATTGCACCCTCTGACTACTGCCCCATCTGCATTTTTCCTGCACTATCAAAGGCCTTAGAATATATAGTCCATGACCAGCTCACCAACTACCTAACTACTAACAAACTACTAGACGAATACCAATCAGGTTTACGTAAACATCGAAGCACAACGTCCACACAGATAAAGGTGACAGATGACCTGAAACTTGCCATGGACAGACAACAAGCGACTATCATTTGCTTCTTAGATTTCAGCAAAGCATTTGATACTGTCGACTTCGACATCTTACTAGACAAACTTAGAGGTCTAAATTTCTCACCAAGTGCAGTGCGATGGTTTCGCTCCTACATGACGTCTCGTCAGCAACGCGTCCTGTCTGGGAATATAAAATCACAATGGCGGCAGGTAGTGTCAGACGTTCCCCAATGCTCAGTATTAGGTCCTATACTCTTCTCTCTGTAAGTCAATGATGTGTCCTCAGTTCTGACCTATTGCCAATATCATATGAATGCTAATGACCTTCAGTTGTATCTAAGTGCGAAACCAAGCAATCTTAAGAAAGCTATTGAAAATTTCAATACTGACCTCGATGCACTATCAAAATGGGCACAGGACATAGGACTCGAACTAAACCCATCTAAAATCCAAGCGGTACTTGTTGGTCTCTCTAAGCCCATTAGCCCAAAACATCGGGAATCTGTACCATCTCTTATCCTAAATAGAACAAATATTAACTTCTCTCCCTCAGCAAAGAGTTTGGGAGTAATAATAGACGAAAATCTAAATTGGACAGAGCACGTAACTGCAGTGTGCAAAAAAGCGTCAGCATCCCTTCATGTCCTACAAAAATATAAAAAACTCTTCCCTTTCGATATAAAAAAGAAATTAGTACTAACGTTTATACTCCCAATCATTGACTACAGCGATATTATCCTACAAGGCCTCTCTCAGGAAAACTCGCGACGTCTGGAACTGGTCACGAATGCCTGCGTCCGATATATCTGTGACGTTCGACTTTTTGATCACATTTCACCAGCATATGCAAAATTGTCCTGGCTGCGTGCAGACAAACGCACAGATTTCCATACACTCTGTCTCATCTACTGCCTTATAAATGTACACTGTCCCTCATATCTCTCCTCGTCCTTAACGCTTGTGTTGGAACAACATGACAGAATCACACGTTCCCATCACAATGAAATCCTCTCTGTTCCACTGCATCGCTCAGTCACCTTATCCAAGTTCTTTGCAGTAGCGGGAACCAGACTCTGAAATAACCTCCCTCGTTATGTTAGAGAACTTAAAAACATGTACAGCTTCAAAAAACAGTTCATGACGTATCTACTTAAGCAACAGTAATGCCTTCCTCTGTACATGAAAGCACTTCACCTCATTACTACCCTCTTTCCCCCTCCTTAAATCTCCCTTCCCAAAACTCGCTATACTAGTAAACATCTGTACCAAGATATTAATGTACATCTGCACAAATCTTCATTACTATTGCCAATTTTTCTCATATTTATCATTAATATTTGATTTTTTACTGTTATTATTATTGCTTTATCACAATTTGTATGTATATCACCTGTTGTAAAAATACTGCCAGCATTTATTTTATTAGGTCTTCGTCAATACTCTTTATTCATATTGTCACTAGAGTAATCTAATATTCTTATTGAGGCGCTACTTTCGTTTTGCCTCAGGTTACAGTAGGAAGTAATTATGTTTTATGTATCGAGATATAAGTTTTTCTTTGAGTGTCAGCAGCTTCAATACTTTGCTTGGTGAAAGGAATATTTGGCGCATTTGTTTATTTATTTTCATCATTTCACAAAGAGGTCACACGCCGTTAATATGTATACTCCTTGTTCCACCCTGTATGAGTGTGCATGGGTATGAATGGAAGTCAAGTGTAGCGAGGGCATGGACCAAAGGGAACAGTTTAAGGGAATAGCAGTCATTGCCAACATTACAAGAACAACGGCAGGTAGGCCAGAGCAGCAACCAAAGATGAAAACAGGCACGGGGGTAGGTTACAAAGTTGGTGCGGGGGTGAGGTGAGTCTCCCCACCACCGCGTCTGAATAGGAACGCTGGTCGGATTTCGGCGCGTGGAGAGCACTGTGGCGCCAGCCATGAGACGGACCGGACGCGGGAGCACAGCAGCTCGCAGATTTGGTGAGATTGAAATGAGGTAATATGGCTAAAACTTCACGACAGGGTATGCTCATAGCACGCATTCAACATACCTTCATCGGTACAGGTTACGGTTTTAATTTATTTGCAATAGTTTTCTCAGAAATGTGTTTGTGAAATTTTGCTTTGTGATAGTGAGCATGCAACAGGAACCATCAGTTCATGCAGCTATTTCCCGAGTTATAAGCTTCACTTTTAGCTCAATGAGTGCAGAGTGCGTATCGGATGGTAGATCGAGAAATTTCTGTCGCGAAATTTAATTATTTTTGGTACTTTCTTTGTGAGTTCAGTTCGCACTTCATTTCGGCGCCAATAGTACATCATTTTTGCCCAGAATCTTTTCTCTGATAGAGGTTATCTACCTTCAGCAGTGGCCTACCTTACATTTCTAGTGGTGCAATTCATGCATGACGATAAGTGAGTCTTAAAGAATGAATGACGATTTTCCCGCTAAAGACGGTGTGGCCCTCTTATGTATTTTTTGTGTTATTATGAAATTATGTGTCATATATGAAATTATTCGTGTAGTGTTTTCGTTTTGTCATTGTCCTACCCATGAGAGGTAACGCTGATTCAGACATAAGTTTTGTAACTAAAGAAAAATTGTAATGTGTCGGCTTCTAAAGTTTTCATCAAAGTAGAAAATAAATCTATTAAATGACAGTCAGCATTTCAGTTAAGAAATATTCCCCCAGTCACCTGAGACATGAAATGGGTAGGATGTATCTTATTCAGTTCGATTTTCTAAAGTTAATAAAAGAAATAATCTGCTATCTGAATTTAGATAGGCTACCAGCTGCGATAGTGACGGCTTTGAGACCAACCACCGCAGAACGTGTTATCTTAGAGAAACTCGCACCAGTTTCTGTTGCGCACATTTCAAAAATAATTAATTTGTTTACCAAGTTAATCAAATAAGGGTTAAAATATAGATACCATTTCTTATGGGCCTGGTATATTAGCAGCCACGACGCCAAGTCGAGTACAATTCTCTGAGGTAATGCGAGTAGATGGCCACACAGGGTCAATATAAAAAATTATATATATATATATATATATATATATATATATATATATAAGAGCCTCCTAACGTTACCACTGCATATATTTCGTAAACCGTATCAAATACTGACGAACCGATTCCACAGACCGAACGTGAGGAGAGGGGCTAGTGTAATTGTTTAATACAAACCATACAAAAATGCACGGAAGTATGTTTTTTAACACAAACCTACGTTTTTTTAAATGGAACCACGATAGTTTTCTTAGCGCATCTGAACGTATAAACAAATACGTAATCAGTGCCGTTTGTTGCATTGTAAAATTTTAGTTACATCCGGAGATATTGTGACCTAAAGTTGACGCTTGAGTACCACTCCTCCGCTGTTCGATCGTGTGTATCGGAGAGCACTGCAACATACATCGCGGTTCTACAGAATGATCTGCCAACGTTGCTCGAAAATGTCCCACTGGAAACGCGTCGACGTATGTGGTATCAGCATGATGGTGCACCTGCACATTCCGCAATTAACGCTAGGCTGACCCTTGACAGGATGTTCGACGGGCGTTTCATAGGACGTGGAGGACGCATAAATTGGCCAGCCCGTTCTCCAGATCTTACACCTCTGGACTTCTTTCTGTGGGGTACGTTAAAGGAGAATGTGTACCGTGATGTGCCTACAACCCCAGAGGATATGAAACAACGTATTGTGGCAGCCTGCGGCGACATTACACCAGATGTACTGCGGCGTGTACGACATTCATTACGCCAGAGATTGCAATTGTGTGCAGCAAATGATGGCCATCACATTGAACATCTATTGGCCTGACGTGTCGGGACAGACTCTATTCCACTCCGTAATTGAAAACGGAAACCACGTGTGTACGTGTACCTCACGCCTCATAGTAATGTACATGTGCGTCAGTGAAAAAGACCAATAAAAAGGTGTTAGGATATGGACGTAATGTGCTGTTCCAGTCTCTTCTGTACCTAAGGTTCATTACCGTTCCCTTTGGATCCCTACGTAATTCGGTGCTCTCCGATACACACGATCGAACAGCGGAGGAGTGGTACTCAAGCGTCAACTTTAGGTTACAATATCTCCGGATGTAATTAACATTTTACAATGCAACAAGCGGCACTGACTACGTATTTGTTTATATGTTCAGATGTGCTAACAAAACTAACGGGGTTCCATTTAAAAAAGCCTAGGTTTGTGTTAAAAAACATACTTCCGTGCATTTTTGTATGGTTGGTATTAAACAATTACACAGCCCCTCTCCTCACGTTCGGTCTGTGGAATCGGTTCGTCAGTATTTGATGTGGTTTACGAAATATATCCAGCGGTAACGTTAGGTGACTCATCCTATATATATATATATATATATATATATATATATATATATATATATATATATATATACAAAGAACCAACATACAGCCAACCAGCAGTCATATAGCATTACTTAAACTATTGTCATGATGTAACTGTGATGTGTGAAATGCTGCATGTTGCAAACACTGTTCTGATGTAAGAGAGGGCCTGATGGCCGTAATCTGATCAGGTTAAATAAATAAATATAGTCTGCAAATGCTGTGATCTCTCCGGTGGGCATTTGTTCCATTGTTAAAATCCACGCTTCATCGACAGTGTTAAGTGGAAGGTGTGCCACAGCAGCACCCATGCGATAAAACAGTCGGACTTCCTCCCTATCCCCGTAGTCTTCCGTTAATCCCAGATCCTGTATCTTCTTGCACAGACACTGGTTAAAGAGAAAATTACAACCGGAAAGTTGTGTTTCAGGGAACACTGAATTCATTGCTTTAATTTTAGCCATTTCAAAATCTAACACTACAGTTTTTGGTGACCACCCAGGCATCTTAGATTTCAAGCCAGAAAAAAGTCTGTCCTATGAATTCTGACTTTTGTCTGGCAGCAAAGCAACTGTACTTCCGATGTCGACATGTATTGTGTACAATTGTTTGAACTGTTTCGAACAGCTGTCAAATGTCCCATCCATATGCACAGTTCCATTTTCACAAAGAATTTTCTCTGCTTCTTGACGAGAAAATACTACAAGTCTCTTGCCTGGAACAGAGCCATCATCATAAATCTTCAAAAAACTATTACCTTCCGTTAATTTCAAAAGGTCTCAGCTAAGATGAATTTCCAAACTAGAGCCAGGGTTCTCGGTCGTCCCAATAACTCCTCTTCTCGCCTTACACAATTGAGTCTCGGAGCTGTCACAATTCGGAATACATGCCACGAATTCTAATGTCTTATCTTTCAAATCTTGAAATTCCTGCTTAAACATTTGGGCTACTGGCAGTGTCTTTTCTTCACGAACTCTTTTTCTGCAGTTATGTAGTCTTTTCTATATCTCCACATCTGTTTTGTCAGAGGGACAAGAATGTTGCTGTTGAGCAACGATTCCACCATTTGCAATTTTTAAACGGCCTTTGCACCTACTCCGTTCATAATTGACACACACATTCAGTTCGTATATTCTTCATTTTTCCTATAAATACGGTAGCGATGACCATCCTTGATAATACACGGCCTCCCTTTCGTTGTTGTTATCACTTCCATCGTGTACACTGCATAGGACAGAAGTCGTATAGGAAAACGCACGGAACGAAAGCTATCGAAGACGACACAGTCTGAGAAACGGTGACAACTCCTGCACTGAGGGTGAGCGACTCGGGTGGACAAGCAGTGGGGGAGGCTCAGTTCGCAAACACCTCGTTAGGGAACCGGTTGTTAGGGACAGCTTCGCTACCTGCTGCACCCTTGTAGGAAACCCCACGATAGGAAACCCCACGTAGCCGTCTCTGCAGTGCAACTACTGTCATATCATTAAAGGTACAAAAGCACTAGTTTAACATTTTGCTTTCCAATTGAACCTGTAAACAGAGATTTTAAAGTTAGAGAGTTTCTGCATTGTAATAAATCGTCTTTTTCAATCATGTGAAGCACTTTAAGTGTTGTGACTAATGCAAAACCTCCCTCCATGCCCTCACTGAAATCAGGAAAACACAGAATCTGCTCCTTTTCATTTAAGCAGTTGTTACAGATACAGTTTAAAAGATGAACTGTATCCACAAAATAGTACAGTGGGCGATCTAGAGAAGTTTGTGCAGAGTGACAATATGCTACCTTTACTTCTGGCGGAGTACTACAGTTAGATATTGGTTTCTATTAATTGAATTATTGTCTGCCACTAAACCAACCACCACAAATCAAGCTGCTTCTAATTGAAGAATGACTTCTTTTATGTATAAGAAAAGTACATCAACCTCCATTGTTTAAGGTAGGAGAATGTATACCACATCCATGTAAGATGAATCTAAAATTTTTGTCATAAAAACATAAGCACTGGTTAAACAGAGGTCTAGCGGTTCTAGGCGCGCAGTCCGGATCTCAGGTTCGAATCCTGCCTCAGGCATGGATGTGTGTGATGGCCTTAGGTTAGTTAGGTTTAAGTAGTTCTAAGTTCTTGGGGACTGATGACCACAGATGTTAAGTCCCATAGTGCTCAGAGCCATTTTTTTTTTTTTTGTTAAACAGAAACATTTGTGACTGTTGAAGGCACCACCTACAATATTCACACTTTCGTAACGAAGCTGGGATTTCAAATGTATTTTATCAATTAATAGAAGAAATGTTTTATTCTGTGAGGTGAATGTTCCAGCTTTCTGTGAGATATAATTCATAAGCTGATCACATTGTTTTTGAAGGACCGGAGTAGTTAAAAACTTACTACAAAGCCTACACTGTGCAATTGGATTTGGGAAGGAAATAAAGCCAGTGCTTCTGAGAAACTTACATCTACGTGGGCTAATAGTATTTACTAATGGCCACATACGCAGAGTCGCGTAATATCTAAGCTGAAATAAACTTTTACATTTCAGGAGTGAAATCTGTCCCTTTAAGAAATATATTTCAGTTTCCATTTCTGGCAACTTCTCGACTAAATTTTGCAAATTATCCTCACTGAACGACAGAAGACTATCAACAGGAACCTCATCTTTACTAGACACCAAATAAATTTCCTTAAGAGCATGACTGCCTGCGACTTATGGGGTCCCCTTGGGCTGATGTTGGCGTATTGGAAAAATATGAAGGCCATCCCAGTAACTTTGAAGGTGTAGCATCTGAAAAAGAAAAGCATAATATAGAATGATATGTAACTAAACAACCAGCTTCCTCCTTATGACATTGTAATTCACAAATGCAGGCCTCTGCCTAACATTTCGTTCTTTATCTAACTTTTCTTAAGTGTCGACGATCAAGTGGTGTTGTTAACAGTTTGCCATTTCTTGGGTGGTACATACTTGTACTACTTAATATACTTTCTTCGCTGAAATGCAGCTCACAGACCTTCAAAGAAGAGTACAGTTGATTGGTAGAGATGTTATTAAAATGACAGTTGAGTGGGATTGTGTATTGGTTTCATTCGTAATAGATTTCGAGATAAAATCTATTATGCATTACGATTTATGTAACGGTATTGTAATAGTTAACAAAAACAACGATAGTTACAACTGAATGTCGACTGTGCATCCAATCTTATCTGTGAACAGCCGAGATCAATTTCAGTGTTAGAGATTCATCAAACGGAAAATAACAGACAGAAACATTAGGCCCATTTCCGTAATTGCCTCTGCAATTTGGCACCCACAACCTCCGTGGTATTCTGATAAGCGCTGTAACTTATTTAGCACAATCTAAATCGTAAACAGTCACTCGATCCGAAGCACAACACACCATGTGATACTTGCAAAAGACTAAAACGGTAGGCATCTTTTTAAAAGATTGAGAATTCTTACAACAGCCTCACAGTGCATTTACTCATTACTGAAATTTGTACTCAACAACATGGACCAGTTTAAAAACAACAGTGACATCCATGATTATAACACCAGATAAAAGAAATACTTATACTATCCTTTACTATCTTTGGAACAAGGGGGAAAATATGCTGCAATGAAAATTTTTGCTAAGTTAAAAGATGAAATCAAATGTCTGACAGACAGTGGTAATAGCTTCAAACATAATCTGAAATTATATCTCCTTGACATCTCCTTCTATACCGTAGATGAATTCTTGAATAGGAATAAACAAATCTATAAATATAGTATATGCATTTTGTGCCATTTAAGGGAATGGGGTAAATAATAGAAACGTTAATCTTTAACACTTTAATATATATATATATATATATATATATATATATATATATATATATATATATATATATATATATGTGTGTGTGTGTGTGTGTGTGTGTGTGTGTGTGTATATATATATATATATATATATATATATATATATATATATATATATATTAAAAGTCTTGTTTCATATGTGCATTTCTTGTGCACTTGACGCTTTCTACATCATAGCGGCTACTGTACTGGGCGATCGAGCAATGGAACACCCAACCAACTAACTACCTAACTAACAGAAAGCAAAAGTGTAGGATTATCTGTCGCTTCAATACAACAAAATCTGGCTTTATAGTATGCCAATGTTTGGTCTGCTTGATACCATCTGAGAACTTATGAAAGCCCTTCATATCTTCATTTTAGTTTTAGGCACATTATTTACATTACTAAAATCTGATACAGCGGTCGGCACTCATGCCTTATATTTCCATCAACAGAGAGGCTGTCAACGTATGAAGATCAGCAACAATTTTAACTGTTGGGTTGGGTAATGTCTCAGTATTGAGAGACTACACAGGAATTCGAAATATCTATGTCTCACTGTGTGGAAAGATAGTCGCAGACAACGACAGTAGGATTGCGGTGAGATGTTGAGGCTGAAGCCGATGGAGGTTTTCCTCTTGATCTCGTGTTTTCATTCAAAATTGACGCAGAGGACATACCGTGAGTGTGAATATCCGTAATTACGTTCCCATTTGTAACAAATATTTAACCTAGAGCTGTTTTGAGGGCACTATTTCTTGTTAAATGCCACCTTAGGTGCTCTGTTGTCTGATCCTGACCATCTGAAAACTAGTGAGCTGGGGTGACTTGTAGTAACGATGACTTCGGACTTCTGGCAGGATACTCGGACAGTGGAGCCCGTCTGCACTCGATATAGGTTACGAAGCACATGTTTGTCCTGTCAAGTGTGTGGGACCCATACCAGACAGCACTGATAGCAGCTACTGAATGTATACAGAGAAGGGCTGCACAAACTGTCACAGGTGTGGCTGACGCGCGGGAGAGTGTCACGCAAGTGTTGAAACAACTCAGTCAGCAGACACTTGAAGAGAGCCACAAGTTACCCCACGAGAGACGTTTATGATATTTCGCAGGCGGCTGCTGAGCGAGGAGTCCAGGGGCGCTCTCCAGGCACTACGCGTCACTGACGTAAGGAGGCTGAATGCAGAGTCAGGCCGGCCACAGCACAGAGACGTCTCAGCACTCGCCCTTAACGCACTCCTTTCACGAAGGGAATGGGAACAAATTTCGAAACTTTTTACCGTGCCAAGTATTCTCTGCCATGCAGTTCGCAGTGGTTTGCAGTGTAGTACGGGGATGTAGATGTGACGGTGAATTTGGTGCTTGTAAATAGGTCGCGTATGTGGACGATTTAATGTCACAGTTGTGTACAATCGCGAAACACATGCAGCCATAAATGGAAATATATTGCACTTTTCCAAAATACATTTTTACGTCTCTGTATGCCTTTTAGAATCTGGTACGACGATCATGTATTCTCACCACCGTGCGTGATGTAACTGCTTGCTGATTCAGAGAGACAAATGTGAATAGTAAGAAACATCATACAAATATTTTTGGATGGGGTCCGCCTTTAGCAAAACACTACTTTGTTTCACATCCCAAACGTGTTTCACTACAGTTGCACATCATCAGCAGACTTTTATTTAATTGCTGTTAAACATAAAGAATGTTCTTTGCTATTAGTTTTTAATATCCTAATTACTACCTTTTGAAGAACACGTAAAGTTATATACTCATACCCTTTTACCACGTGGTGTGGTCTTCGTGAGGGATTATGTCTTTATAGTGCCTGTTTTCTTTCACTGTTTGTCATCTGCAAGTTAATGTAGACGAATTATTTACCAAAAATTACTATTTGGAAATTATTACAGTTATGCCTGAAAATAATTAGTTCTCTCTGTGTGTGTGTGTGTGTGTGTGTGTGTGTGTGTGAAGGGTAAGGGGGCGTGGGGGTTCTATAAGTTGCTTCTTAGAGGACGAGAACAGAGGTCTATTGCAGAGAACTGTGTATTCATTTATCACTTGTTTTCCTTCAACTGTGGCTTTCACAGTATTTGATAGTTTTCTTCAATTATTAGCTTTTTTTGGGGGGTGTGGGGGCTCTTGTTGCATTTGAGAATTTTCTAGTCAGTATTGATTTCTGTTGGGGGTATTTTTCTTGTCCATAATGTCTTCAGCAAATGTGGAGTGAGAGCTGTTATTTTTTAATGCTGATCTTTGTATCTGGTATTAAAGATTTGCTTGGCTGTCCTATATAAACTGATTTGCAGTCCTGACATGTTAGTTGGTAAATACGAATTGTATTGTGTTTGTGTTGTCCTTAGGTTTCCCTGTGTTGAGCTGTCTGCCCTGTAGGCTATTTTTAACCATTGTCTTTTAAGTATGTTGCCAATTCTGTGGGCTGTTCTGTTGTTGTAGGTAAGAGTGAACCAATTGTTTATTGTTGTTGGTTCAAATGGCTCTGAGCACTATGCGACTTAACTTCTGAGGCCATCAGTCGCCTAGAACTTAGAACTAATTAAACCTAACTAACCTAAGGACATCACACACATCCATGCCCGAGGCAGGATTCGAACCTGCTACCGTAGTATTGTTGTTGGTGTTTCTTGTTCATGTGTCCTCATATGTGTGTTCTTTGTGTATGGAAGTTGATGAGAATGCTTTTGTTTTTGTGTGTTGTGCGTCCTTTTCGAATGTGTTTTCATTTTGTTGTTCAGTCTATCTATAGTGTTTGTATCGTATCAATTCTGTACAGGTATTTTTCTGATTGTCTGTTGTTCATTGTTATAGTTGTCTTCAGTGATTGGGGTTTTGTTCAGGGTGTGCGGTATATACTGGAAACCGACTAGTTTGTGTGCAATCGGATTATTAGAATGTTTGTGAATGGCTGTGCTGGTGGTGTTCACTTTCCTGAATAAGGAGAATTGGTGCTGCTTGTTGCGCCTATATACTGTGAAGTCAAGGAAATTTAACATTTGGTCGTTTTCTGTTTCCATGGTGAATGTCTCTAATTTTATGTTCGTGGTCTTTTGGCGAGATACACGTAGGGAAAGGCAGTGTATTGATTGACTCTTCTAGCAATGGACGCTCTCGGAACATTAACACTAGACCGTGACGTGACGCAGAACGCCTCTTTTGCAGCGCCTGCTGCAGGAATTGGCTGAGGATCTCAGAGACGCTTTCCCGCTCACTAAACGAACCTGTGACGAAATGTGCTGCTCTTCTCTTTTTCCTCAGTCAGCTCTGTCTGGTACGGATCCCATACTAATGAGCAGCATTCTAATATTGATCGAACGACTGTTTCGTACGTTACTTCTTTTGTCGGTGTATTACATCTCCTGTGGATTGTTTCAATGAATCACAGTCTGGGAATCTGGCTTGCCTCCTTTCTACAAGCAGTTTATCTTTGCAGATCGCTGGAGCAACTAAGATTATGTAGCGACAGGAGGAAAGCGCAGGTCATTCCAGTTCCAGGAAGGGTCATACGACAGATGCACGTGATTACAGGCTTATACGGCTGAAAGCAAGGGGAAACTACAGCCGTAATTTTTACCGAGGGCATGCAGCTTTACTGTATGATTAAATGAAGATGGCGTCCTCTTAGGTAAAATATTCCGGAGGTAAAATAGTACCCCATTCGGATCTCCGGGCAGGGACTACTCAAGATGACGTCGTTATCGGGAGAATGAATGCTGGCGTTCTACGGATCGGAGCGTGGAATGTCAGATCCCTTAATCGGGCAGGTAAGTTAGAAAATCTAAAAAGGGAAATGGATAGGTTAAAGTTAGATATAGCGGGAACTAGTGAAGTTCGGTGGCAGGAGGAGCAAGACTTTTGGTCAGGTGAATACAGGTTTATAAACACAAAGTCAGATAGGGGTAATGCAGGAGTAGGTTTAATAATGAAAAGCAAAATAGGAATGTGGGTAACTTACTACAAATAGCATAGTGAACGCATTATTGTGGCCAAGATAGACACAAAGCCCATGCCTACTACAGTAGTACAAGTTTATATGCCAACTAGCTCTGCAGATGATGAAGAAATTGATGAAATGTATGATGAGATAAAAGAAATTATTCAGGTAGTGAAGGGAGACAAAAATTTAATAGTCATGGGTGACTGGAATTCGTCAGTAGGAAAAGGGAGAGAAGAAAACATAGTAGGTGAATATGGATTGGGGGGAAGAAATGAAAGAGGAAGCCGCCTTGTAGAATTTTGCACAGAGCATAACTTAATCATAGCTAACACTTGGTTCAAGAACCATAAAAGAAGGTTGTATTCCTGGAAGAATCCTGGAGATACTAAAAGGTATCAGATAGATTATATAATGGTAAGACAGAGATTTGGGAACCAGGTTTTAAATTGTAAGACATTTCCAGGGGTTCAAGAACCATAAAAGAAGGTTGTATTCCTGGAAGAATCCTGGAGATACTAAAAGGTATCAGATAGATTATATAATGGTAAGACAGAGATTTGGGAACCAGGTTTTAAATTGTAAGACATTTCCAGGGGCAGATGTGGACTCTGACCACAATCTATTGGTTACGACCTGTAGATTAAAACTGAAGAAACTGCAAAAAGGTGGGCATTTAAGGAGATGGGACCTGGATAAACTGAAAGAACCAGAGGTTGTACAGAGTTTCAGGGAGAGCATAAGGGAACAATTGACAGGAATGGGGGAAAGAAATACAGTAGAAGAAGAATGGGTAGCTTTGAGGGATGAAGTAGTGAAGGCAGCAGAGGATCAAGTAGGTAAAAAGACGAGGGCTAGTAGAAAGCCTTGGGTAACAGAAGAAATATTGAATTTAATTGATGAAAGGAGAAAATATAAAAATGCAGTAAATGAAGCAGCAAAAAGGAATACAAACGTCTCAAAAATGAGATCGACAGGAAGTGCAAAATGGCTAAGCAGGGATGGCTAGAGGACAAATGTAAGGATGTAGAGGCTTGTCTCACTAGGGGTAAGATAGATACTGCCTACAGGAAAATTAAAGAGACCTTTGGAGATAAGAGAACCACTTGTATGAACATCAAGAGCTCTGATGGAAACCCAGTTCTAAGGAAAGAAGGGAAAACAGAAAGGTGGAAGGAGTATATAGCAGAGGTGTACAAATTCCCATTGCAGCCTGCTTGCCCCTAGCTCCTCTGCAACCATTCATGCAGGTCAGCCTGCCGCGACGTAAACACAAGAGTACGCATGTACCGAGGCATAGTGGGTAATGCGACCGACTTAGGCTCCCGCAAGCCCGGGCTACCTGCGTTCCCGCAGGCCTGCCAAGCTTCACGGGACTCGCTCAGCTTGCTGCGCCTGACAACAGGTTGCGCTGTCAAGCTACCGTGACTAGAGTAGCCAGGTAGTTAGCCCGCAGTACATTTATCGCAACGGTGGGGGCAGCACAATGAATAGGTCGGACTTTAGTGAGATTGAAAAAAAATTGACAACTGGCGAATACATGCTGGTAACGAAACTGAGCACAAGTGCCCCATAGGAAACGTTTTCGTGTGTTTATGAGGCCGCTTCAAATAAATCGGTAGGTGTGTCTCAATGCAAACTATGTAAAAAGCTCTTAAGTACTTATTTAGGAACCTCGAGTATGTTACGACATGTGTGCAAATTTGACAAGCAGTTCCCTCACTCCGTAAATATCTTGAAAGAGGACAAAGATTTAGTGGCCGAAAAGGGCGTCGAAATGTGTGCTAAGGACCTGAGACCATTTAGCAGTATATAGGGAGAAGGATTTCATGGTAACCCGCAAACTATGTCAAAATCTTTTGTAAGGTACTCTATTCCATGCACTGACCGAAATATTATGTAGACAGTAATGTTCCTCTTGATGGTCAAGTGTGCAAAATTTTTTCAAGATCGGAATAAAACTGTAGGTTGGTGTAGAAGTGTGTAAGTAAAGTACCCTCCGCCATGTACCATTCAGAATTTTAAGCAGACAGCGCCCTTCATCCTGCTTTGAATATCAAGTATGCCAAATTTCATCAAGATCGGAATAAAAACGTACAATTTGTCGAATTCCGTTAGGTAAAGTAACCTTTGCCATGCACCCTACGAAATTTTAAGTAGACTGTGACCTTCCTCTTGGTTTCAAGGTATAGTGTGCAAAATTTCATCAAGATTGTATGCAATACAAACACACGGACACAATGAAAACACACTTTCAGTTTTACTCAAATTTTCCAATTCTTCGGTCGATTTTTCGAAAAATTTTATTTCATAAAAACCTTGTCCTGAGAATTACGAACACAGCAAAAAAAAAAAAAAAAATTGCCGAATTGGTCCAGCCGTTCTCGAGTTTTACGCTTATCAACGCATTTGGCAATTCATTTTTTATTTATATAGATAATAAGCCCGAAATATACGCGTAAAGGAAGAATGTACAAATAAAACCCAATATTTTTTGACCTGAAATTAATATATATATAATGTTAGGGCTTGTCTTTTGGTGCTCAGGTAAAATAAATCTTTTAATTAACGTTCATAGTACGACAATGAAGCGCTCAGACTAAACGGCTGCGTAGCGCAGCTCAGCAGTAATGTGGGGAGGCAAGCAAGTTTCCCGCAGCCTGCCCGGGTTGGGTTCTGCTTGGCTTGGCTGGGAGTGAAGCAGCCTGCCCGTTCTGTTGACAACGCGCGGCGGCCTGCCCGCCTGGCCACCGGGCAAGCATGGGCGGGTTAAAAGCGGAACATGTACACCTCTAGTATATAGAGGGTCTATACAAGGGCGATGTACTTGAGGACAATATTATGGAAATGGAAGAGGATGTAGATGAAGATGAAATGGGAGAAACGATACTGCGTGAAGAGTTTGACAGAGCACTGAAAGACCTGAGTCGAAACAAGGCCCCCAGAGTAGACAACATTCCATTAGAACTACTGACAGCCTTGGGAGAGCCAGTCCTGACAAAACTCTACCATCTGGTGAGCAAGATGTATGAGACAGGTGAAATACCCTCAGACTTCAAGAAGAATATAATAATTCCAACCCCAAACAAAGCAGGTGTTGACAGATGTGAAGATTACCCAACTATCGGTTTAATAAGTCACAGCTGCAAAATACTAACTCGAATTCTTTACAGACGAATGGAAAAACTGATAGAAGCCCACATGGGGGGAGATCAGTTTGGATTCCGTAGAAATGTTGGAACACGTGAGGCAATACTGACCTTACGACTTATCTTAGAAGAAAGATTAAGGAAAGGCAAACCTACGCTTCTAGCATTTGTAGACTTAGAGAAAGCTTTTGACAATGTTGGAATACTCTCTTTCAAATTCTAAAGTTGGCAGGGGTAAAATACAGGGAGCGAAAGGGTATTTACAATTTGTACAGAAACCAGATGGCAGTTATAAGAGTCGAGGGAAATGAAAGGGAAGCAGTGGTTGGGAAGGGAGTGAGACAAGGTTGTAGCCTATCCCCGAGGTTATTCAATCTGTATATTGAGCAAGCAGTAAAGGAAACAAAAGAAAAGTCCGGAGTAGGTATTCAAATCCATGGAGAAGAAATAAAAACTTTAAGGTTCGCCGATGACATTGTAATTCTGTCAGAGACAGCAAAGGACTTGGAAAAGCAGCTGAACGGAATGGACAGTGTCTTGAAACGAGGGTAAAAGATGAATATCAACAAAAGCAAAACGAGGATAATGGAATGTAGCCAAATTTACTCGGGTGATGCTGCGGGAATTAGATCAGGAAATGAGACACTTAAGGTAGTAAAGGAGTTTTGCTATTTGGGGAGCAAAATAACTGATGATGGTCGAAGTAGAGAGGATATAAAATGTAGAATGGCAATGGCAAGGAAAGCGTTTCTGAAGAAGAAAAATTTGTTAACATCGAGTATGGATTTAAATGTCAGGAAGTCGTTTCTGAAAGTATTTGTATGGGGTGTAGCCATGTATGGAAGTGAAACGTGGACCATTAATAGTTTAGACAAGAAGAGAATAGAAGCTTTCGAAATGTGGTGCTAAAGAAGAATGCTGAAGATTAGATGGGTAGATCACATAACTAATGAGGAGGTGTTGAATAGAATTGGGGACAAGAGGAGCTTGTGGCACAACTTGACTAGAAGAAGGGATCGGTTGGTAGGACATGTTCTGAGACATCGAGGGATCACCAGTTTAGTATTGGAGGGCAGCGTGGAGGGTAAAAATCGTAGAGGGAATCCGAGAGATGAATACACTAAGCAGATTCAGAAGGATGTAGGTTGCAGTAGGTACTGGGAGATGGAGAAGCTTGCACAGGATAGAGTAGCGTGGAGAGCTGCATCAAACCAGTCTCAGGACTGAAGACCACAACAACAACAACAACAACAACTATCATTTATGTCGATCTGCTGAAAATGTATGGGTCAAGTTCACCGGACATGGACCTTGACGTTCTTGGGTAACGAAAATATCTTCTATAAAATTGCAGACGGTTTCCACGAACAGGAAGTTTGCGAAACTCAGCTCGCGCTGTTCCCCCACAAGACATCGGCCCTCACCTTCATGCCGTGTTTGTTGACAGCAGGAAGGCATTTGACACCGCCCCGCACTGCCGTTTAGTGAGAAATGCGAGCTTAGCGGGTATCGCATTAGATTTGCCACAGGCTACAAGATTTCCTTACGGACAGAACTCACCACGTCGCTCTTAACGAAACAAAATGGAAATGTAACGGTTATTTCTGCAGTACCCCAAGGAAGTGTCAGAGGCCTTTTATTTAGACAGTATGTAAACTGTGTAGAAGGACGCTTCGCGTGGCGTTTATGTCACATCCTGGCCGGCGTTTATTACATTTTTTTGCTGTGTTTCAATGCGCGGTATAGGAAGATTTTGCTCAAAGATGTGAGTCTTTTTATATTTACTGCTTAAATATTAATACACAGCTACAGCGGTGCTGGTGACGTTACTTGTAGCGAAAACATTTTAATAATAATAATTTCAGTATCATTCAATTCTTTAGGAAATGCTACTTACAAATTTTACTTGCTGTCAGTGCTTGTTGATGGCACTGATGGACCGAGGGGTAGGCGCCAAACTCTTAAGACAGCTGACGACTGGTCTACGATCGGTCTCCAAAGCGGCAACACTCGAACTAGAGTGAGAAGTGGAGCTCCACATAAAGGCAGAGTTAATTGTTTCATTTGTCTGTACGATCTCACGCTGATTCTAGGATCGTTGAAGCATTTTTTACACGTTAGCGATGCTCGGGACCGAATGCTTAATGAGCAGGAATCTTGTTATGGATGTTAACGACAGACTGGCTTTAGATATCGTCTTTTTAACTTTGGGATTGGTGAAATAAAACAAAATTAGTCGCCATCCTAACATTTTAAGATGCTTGTCATGCTTAGCATTTAATCCTACAGAATAGTCACATGATTATGGACTGTTTACGGTTAGAGCGCTAAAGCGCGCGAAAAGTGGACGAGAAACCGACTGGGGCAACTCTTACGAGACGCGAGATAAGAAAGTAGACTAAAAATCAGTTACGAGAAGTGTGTCGAGGACGCACCGGTCTTTCATACGTAAATCACACGTAGCAGCACTGTGCGTCCCCATGTACGTCTTGTGGCAGTCATCAAAGGCACACGATTCTGCCTTTGGCACCGAAACCCCATATCGATGATGCTTGGTTGAACGGTTTGCACACTGACACTTGTTGATGCCCCAGTATTGGTGTCTGCAGCAATTTTCGGAAGTTTTGTAATTCTGTCACGTTGAATGATTCTCTTTAGTCGACGTTGGTTCCGTTCTTGTAGGATCTTTTACTGGCCGCAGCGATGTCAGAGATTTGATGTTTTAATTTTAATTTTAATTTTAATAACTAACAGACTCAGTTGCACCGTTTGCCTTGAATTTACGTAGGTTTCAGTAGGGGTAACCCAACCTTCTTCAGAATAACAGTAACTACCGTCTTTACACAGTGGACATCGTCAAGCTAAAACTACAAATCCATAAATTAATACACTGAAACCTAGGTGAATTCTAGGCAAACTGTGCAACTGATGCTGTTAATTATTAAAATTAAAATTAATACTTAAGCAGTTGCTGACAGGGCCGCGAAATGTAGAAGATATTTAAATTTGATGTTTTACCGGATTCCTCATATTCACTGTACACTCGTGAAATGTTTGTACGGAAAACTCCCCACTGCATCGCTACCTCGGAGGCGGTTCATCCCATCGCTCGTGCGCCGACTATAACATCATAGCAACCGCGCCAGTCTCTTGTTGTCTTACATACGACATGCCGACCACTGCCCCGTATTCTACCTCTTTACATATGTCTATATTTGAATAGGCATGCCTACACCAGTTTCTTTGGAACTGCGGTTATCCCATCAGACATTATGTCTGTTTTTGTAATCGTCAGCTCTCTTAAGAGGCTCTGGCTCTGAGCACTATGGGACGTAACATCTGATGTCATCAGTCCCCCAGAACTTAGAACTAATTAAACCTAACTAACCTAAGGACATCACACACATCCATGCCCGAGGCAGGATTCGAACCTGTCGCGCGGTTCCGGACTGAGCGCCTAGACTCTCTTAAGAGGTTGGCGCCTACCCTTCGGTCCTCCATTAATAAGCCCTGACAGCAACTAAAATTTGTACTTAGCAATTCCTGAAGAATGAGTGATTTTGAAATTCTTACTAACTTGTTCTCCCTGCAAGTAACGTCATCAGCACCGCTGGAGCTGTTTATTAATATTCATGCAGTAAATGTAGGTGATAAAAGACTCGGTTCTTGGAGCAAAATATTCCTATACTGTGCATTAAAACACAGCAACAGAAATGTAATAAACATCGGCAGGGATGTGACATGAACGTTACACCAAGCATCCTACTACACCATTTACATACTTTGTAAGCAGCAAAGGCCTATCACACTTCCTTGTGGCACTGCAGAAATAACCGTTACATCTGTCCATTTTGTTCCGTTAAGAGCGACGTATTGAGTTCTGTGTACTTTGGAAAAGCGTCGTGTATTACCGTTGATGGCTGCATATGTCACGCGATTGTACAAAACTGTGCCATTAAATCGTCCACTTAGGCAACGTCTTTACAAGCTCCAAGTCCACCGTTATGTCTATATCTACATCCCCATACTACATCTACACGGATACTCTGCAATTCACACTTACGTGCCTGGCACAGGTTCATCGAACCATTTTCCTACTAATTCTCTACCATTCCACTATCGAATGGCGCTTGGGAAAAAGGAACACCTAAATCGTTCTGTTCGAGCTCTGATTCCTCTTATTTTATTATGATGTTCATTTCTCCCTACGTAGTTGGGTGTCAACAAAATATTTTCGCATTCGGAAGAGAAAGTTGGTGATTTAAATTTCACAAATATATTTCGCCGCAAAGAAAACCGCCTTTGTTTCAGTGACTGCCACCCCAACTCGCGTATCATATCAGTGACACTCTCACCCCTATTGCGCGATGACACGAAACGAGCTGCCCTTCTTTGCACTTTTTCGATGTCCTCCTTCAATCCTACCTGGTAAGGAACCCATACCGTGCAGCAGTATTCCAGCAGAGCACGGACAAGTGTAATGTAGGCTGTCTCTTTAGCGGGTTTGTCGCATCTTCTAATTGTTCTGCCAACAAAGTGCAATCTTTGTTTCGCCTTCCGCCCAACATTATCTATATGGTCTTTCCAATTTAAGTTGCTGGTAATTGTAATTCCTAGGTATTTAGTCGCATTGACAGTCCTTAGATTCGTGCGATTTATCATATACCAAAAATTTATCGGATTTCTTTTAGTACCCACGTGGATGATCTCGTACTTTTCTTTGTTTAGTGCCAATTGTCACTTTTCGCACCATACATAAATTCTCTGTAGATCATTTTGTAATTGGAATAGATCGTCTGATGATTTTACTAGACGGTAAATTACAGCGTCATCGGTTAACAATCTAAGGGAGCTGATCAGATTGTCACCTACTGGCAGATCATTTATGTAAATAGGGAACAGCAGGGGGCCTATGACACTACGTTGCGGAACACCAGATGTCAACTCTGTTCTACTCGATGATTTACCGTCTATAATTACGGACTGTGACCTCTATGAGAGGAAATCACGAATCCAAACTGAGACGATACTCTATATGCAAGCAATTTGATTAATAGTCGCTTGTGAGGAACGGTATCAAAAGCCTTCTGGAAATCTAGGAATATGGAATCGATCTGAGATCCCTTGTCGACAGCACTCATTACTTCATGGGAATAAAGAGCTAACTGTGTTGCACGAGAACGATATTTCTGAATCCATGTTCGTTATGTATCAATAAGTCATTTTCTTCAAGGTGATTCATAATGTTCGAGTACAGTGTACACTCCAAAATCTTACTGCAAATGGAGGTCAGTGATACAGGTCTGTAATTGTGGGTTACTCCTATTTCCTTTCTTTAATATTGGTGTGACCTGTGCTACTTTCCAGTCTTTAGGAGCAGACCTTTCGTCAAGTGAGCGGTAGTATATGATTGCTAAGAAAGGCGCTATTGTGTCTGCATACCTGCTTGGTATACCATCTGGACCTGAAGACTTGCCTTTCTTAAGTGATTTGAGTTGTTTCGCAACGCCTAAGATATCTACTTTTATTTCACTCATGCTAACAGCTGTTCTTGTTTCGAATTCTTGAATATTTACTTCGTCTTCTTTCGTGAAGGAATTATGGAAAACTGTATTTAGTAACTCCGCTTTAGTGGAACCATCATCGGTAACATTTCCATCGCGATCGCGCAGTGACGGTATTGACTGTTTTTTGCCACTGGTGTACTTTACATACGACCAGAATCTCTTTGGGTTTTCTACCATGTTTTGAGGCAATATTTCTCTGCGGAAACTATTAAAGGCATCTCGCATTGTTGTCCACAGTAAATTTCGAGCTTCCGTGAAACTTAGCCACTATCGGGGATTTTGCATTCTTCTGAATTGGCATGCTTTTTTCGTTGCTTCTGCAGCAGTGTTCTGACGAGTTTTGTGTACCATGGTGGATCAGTCCCGTCTCTTATTAACTTATGCGGTATGAATTTATCTACTGCGGTCGATAGTGTATCTTTGAATTTGAGCCATATCTGGTCTACACTTACGAAATTAGCTTGCGAGGAATGGAGACTCTCTATTAGGAAGGCATCAAGCGAATTTTTATCTGCGTTTATTTTTAGAGGTTTTGGTTGATATGGTTCTGAGCCTCGCTACCATGACCTTGTGTTCACTAGTCCCTGTATCCTTCATGACCCTCTCTATTACATCAGGATTATTTGTGGCTAGCAGGTCAAATGTGTTTTCGCAACCATTTACGATTCGTGTGGGCTCATCAACTAATTGTTCAAAGTAATTCTCAGAGAAAGCATTTAGTACAATTTCTGAAGATGTTTTCTGTCTACCATCGGCTTTCAACATGTATTTTCACCAACAAATCGAGGGTAGATTGAAATCTCCACCAATTATAACTGTATGAGTGGGGTACTAATTTGTAATGTGAGTCAAGTTTTCTTTGAAGCGTTCCGCTATTATATCACTTGAGTCGGAGGTCGGTAGAAGGAGTGAATTATTATTTTGGTACAGCTGTTGAGTATAACCTCTACCCATAGTAATTCGCAGGAATTATCTATTTCAACTTCACTACAAGATAAACTACTACCAACAGACACAAACAGACCACCACCTACTTTATTTAATCTATACTTTCAGAACACGGTTTGCGCCTCTGTAAAAATTTCGGCAGAATTTATCTCCGGCTTTGGCCAGCTTTTTGTTCCTATAACGATTTCAGCAAACCACTATGAAGTGCATGGTAGAGGGTACTTGGCACGGTAACAAGTTTTGAAATTTTTTCCCTTTCCGTTCGCGTACGGAGTGCGTTAAGGGCGAGTGCTGAGACGTCTCCGTGCTGTGGCCGGCCTGACTCTGCCTTCAGCCTCCTTACGGCTTTTCGGTCAAAAAATCGATTTTTCAAAAACATTGTTTTTTGATATAAGCAGTTTAATCTATGTTGTTTGTGAATTTTATCACGCTAGTAGCTTTAAAAATGCCTTTAAATTGTTAAACTGATTAATTCTTCACTTGGGGCCTCTCCCACCTTTTCTGAGATTTGGGAAACTGCTTGCTTCAGCGGAATTCTTTTCAGTGTGAAGGCTATTTTCTTTCGATATTTTGGCTGACATCTATATCTCTGGCTAACATCTACATCTTTGCCTGAAAGCTTTCTTGCAGTGGTTTATGTACGTTTCGACTATACTAACATATATTAGTGGGTGGACGCTTGAATTTGCAAACCTTTACGTGGAAGTTAAGATTTATGCATAATGTTGGTGGAAAAACTGTGTTTGGGTGACGCAGATTTAATGGAAATCGGTTTACCAACAAAAAAGAGGAAGCAGCTCGAAATGAAGAGCATAAGCTCTCAGCTTCAGCATCGGAACTTGGGACAGGAGAATTGTACAGATGCGTGAATGGTGTTGATATCGATTCCACTGGATTCAGACTTATTGATTTAGAGCTTCTATGCCAGGCTATAAAGTTTCATGTTCGTGTGTTTGCTGTAAAAATACGCAATGCATGATTGTTGCTGGAGAAAGAAGAGTGGGAACAGCTTGTGACTTTAAATTAATTTGTAATTCGTGTGGCTATGAATTTTCATTTTCCTCCTCCAAGAAAACTGACACTGGTACCTATGAAAGTAATTTTAGGTTAGCATATGCTCTGATATGCATTGGACAGGGCAGGGAAGGAGGTAATTTATTGTGTGGTTTTCTGAACCTGCCTCCACCTTGTGCAAGGCGCGAAATTTAAATAAAGAAATGTCTGATGTTGTGTGAGATACTGCTACAGTTTCTATGAAGACAGCAGTGCAGGCACTGGTGGAAACAATCCAGAGAGATCCTTGAGTAGATATTCATGACAGTGAATCTCCTACAAATGTTAATGACCAGTGTGTGTTTGTAGATGGGACCTGGATGCACATATCTCCATGGAGTTGCATCTGTTCTTGCTATTGACTCAGGTACAGTTTTAGATGTAGAAATTACGTCTAAATACTGCCGTCAGTGTGCAACAAAGAAAATATCCAACAATGAAAGTGAGAAACTGTGGCAAGAAAAGAATGCAGTAGCATGCTCTAAAAATTATAGTGGCTCAAGTGGGGGCATGGAAGCTGCTGCAGTTGTGAGGATGTTCTCCAGATCTGAGGACCAGTATGGTGTTAGATATAATAAATACCTTGCTGATGGGGACTCCTCTACGTTCACAGCTGTAACAGATATAAAGCTGTACAATACAACAATAGATAGGTTGGAATGTGATGACCACATCCAAAACAGCCTTGGTGGTAGGCTTCGTCGCTTGCTGGAAGAGAAGAAAGGTGAAGTACTTGAGGATGGAAAACCACTAGGGGGAAAGGCATGGTTACTCTGAAAGAAACTGATTCTCTACAGTTATATTATGGGAGAGCTATCAGAAAAGGTACACATAAATTAGAGGCAATGTGGCGTGCAGTGTGGGCAATTTTTTTCCGCAAACTATCCAGTGACCAAACACCAATGCACACTCTGTATCCGAAAGACGATTGGCGTAAGTTCAACAACAGCAACGAGATGTATTCACATGAACATGTAGTGGTTAATAAAAAAAAAGAAAATGAGAAGAAAAGAAAAAGAAAGGGTTGAAAATGTGGGAAGAAATGGTGAATAAAAAGGGGGTTTCAAAATCGTTATTGACCGTGAAAAAGGGAAAGAATGAAATGCAAATCGGACTTCGTATTACAGAAAAGTTATCGGACTTCGTGATTCGGAAAAGCTATTGTTGAGTGGTTCTTGTGGCGTTTCTGAGCAAAAGTCAAACAATTTCCACTATAAAAATTATTTGAAGTAGAGCAGAGAATAACAAAACGTGATTAACAGGAGGAAAGGGCGTAGATAAGAGTTGATCCTTTACCATGTTAACATGTCTTCTCTTCTGCGGCGTCCAGGTCTTCAAAAATCTCCTACTTCATTTCTGCGTGAAAAGTAGTAGCTGCTCCGAAATCTTGCAATCGTCCAGTAATCACTAATTTATACAAATCAAAATCATCTTGATACTGAATGCAAATTATTTTACGTTGCTACTTCCCACCTCCGAATTTCATACCAACTTCCACAATACGTCTGCGCATCAATGAGTTTTTTCGTCTTAGCTAATAAGTAAGTTAAGCTTCCGCTCTCAAAGACAAAAGCGGGTAGTAAAACGGAAGGAGTTAAAATTTTTTGTACCTTCATATTCTTATTTTCTCTGCCGTCTAGAGCTCATACCGCTGTGGCGGTGTAATTTATGTCTGAGGGAACGAGTGTAGCGCGGCGAAATTCAAAGTCCCGCTACAAACCCTCACTACCAGAACCAGTTATGAATCCAATGAAGCCCACATTCAGGTTTCTTGCCAACCCTGGTTTATTGAGGAAGTGTCTTCATGGAAAGACACAAAATTTAAATGAAAGCCTCACTAATTTAATTTGGATTGGATGCTCAAAAAGGTCATTCTGCAGACTTGAAGTACTAAAAATAGGTGTCTATGATGCCGTTTTATGTTACAATAACGGAAATAATGGCAGAATTGAAGTACTGAAGAGAGTTGGTTTAGATCCAGGAACGTTTACAACAAAAGCATTCTACACCATCAACGATAGCAGGGTCAAGAAAGCTAACAGATGAGTGTCTTACCGGCAAATACAGGGCAGTCAGATTCGAGCAGGAGAGAAGAGAAACCTGGAGTATGAGGAGTATCAGTATGGAGAATAAAATTTTCAGATTAATTGCATGATTAGAATTTGAGTTATGGCTTTTTATGAAGAGGACAATAAAAAAATAAAATTCTGTTCAGTGTCAAAATATTAATTTTGCATATTTATTATTTTTCCGTTAAGACAAAGCTCTTTTGCTTTACACATGAAAAATTTTAGGTTTGTACATTAATAAATACGGCTACAATGATTTTTTAAATAAGTGTTTACAGTTTCCGTTACATACCCCCTTAATAGTCACGTCTGCGAAATGTCGTAAGTGGCCTCTCGTGGGGTAACTTGCGGCTCTCTTCAAGCACCTGCCGATTGAGTTGTCTCAACACTTGCGTGACACTCTCCTGTGGGTCTGCCACACGTGTGACAATATGTGCTGCCCTTCTCTGTATACGTTCAGTAGCCGCTATCGGTGCTGTCTGGTATGGGACCCACCACTTGAGTATCGTGCTTTGATGGGACACACAAGTGTTTCCTAACCAACATCGACTGCAGACTGGCTCCACAGGCCGAGTATCCTGCCAGACGTCTGAAGTCATTGTGACTGCATTTCACCCCAACTCTCTAGTTCTCAGTTCGTCAGTATCAGATAACGGATCAACTAATATGACATGTAACAAAAAAGAGTGCCACCAAAACAGCTTTCGGTAAAAATTTTGTTGCAACCGCGAACGAAATTTCGGACACTGACGCTCACGGTATTTCTGCTGCGTCAAATTTGAGTAAAAATGGAGTATTAGGACGGAAATCTCCATCGGCTTCTGCCGCACCATCTGACTGCAGTCCTACTGTCGATATCTCTCTGTCCGCACAGTGATACATCAATATTTCGCATTCCTGTGTGATCTCTTAACGCTGGGACATTACCCGCCGCGACAGATATAGTTATTGCTGATCTTCATGCGATGAACGGCCTCTCTGTTCATGAAAATGTAAAGCATGAGTGCCGACCGCTGGATCAAGTTGACGTAAAGTAAATACCTGTGCCTAAAAGTCAACAGCGAATATGAATGGCCATCTTAAGTACTCAGAGTTCGTCAAGCTGACCAAACATTGGCATATTATAAAGTCAGGGGGTGCCATTGGTTTGTTCTAATAGAAGCTACAGATATTCCTACACTTTTGCGCTCTGTTGTGATAAATACTGACGACAGTATGTAGTTAGTAGAAGTGAAACCACAAATCTTGGTACAGGTAGGTTCCCATTAACAATAAACCAATGAAAGGTCTTACTTGACGTTATTGATATCTTGGAAAACTTCGCCAGAAAGAACAATGATCGTTCACAGCAGACTACTTGCTACTCATAACCATTTATTTGAAAAATAAGGTAAATTTTGTTTAAGAAACTGAAAGTAGCAACGTTAATTTTTTGTGTAAGGAAGTGAAATAAATGGGTGTGCAAAAGAAACAGTATAGATACTTGCTAGATTCTACTATGTTTTGAAGTATTTTATTTTCAATATCACCACGAGTTTAAAAAGAGCACACACTGTTTTGTGCTACCACATCCTAATACACTGCATAAGATCTCTCCTCATTTTGAAACGCACCCAGCAAGTAAGGAGCTGGGTGGCAATTTTCTGTTGTATACAAAGCAGAAGATTCGTATCCTTTGTGAATGAAATTATGTTGTTTCACTAATAGCTGACGAAATTATCTTGACGCCTTATTTGCACTTCACGGGAGATAACATTTTGGAAACTGGTTCAGTTCTAAAAATGCACTAGGCTCAGGTTTTTATCCTTACAGCGAGAAACATAAATGGTGAAGAACTCTTCACTCTAATTAAGAAAATAGTTTCTAGACTACATGCAATTGGTTATAATTATCTTGTGTTGTTAGTGACGAGAATTCAATTGAAGGGGCCACATCATTCTCTGCTTCCTTTCCTCAACTGTCAATAGTTTACAAACACCACTGTGATGAATCACATCCCCTCTTAAAGTTTTATTTTTTTCGCATATTAAAATGTGTCAGAAACAACTGAATCGATAAAAAAGATACTGATGAGGCAATAAAGTAACTACAGTTTTAAACAGATTCAAAAAGTATACAACTGGTTATGGCCAAGTTCTCTGCTATTAAAAAGCTACATGATGCAGGGTGTATACAGGTAATAAAATCTGCCAATCAACTTAAAGTATCATTATAAAAGCCACCTAGAGCGACCAAATGTCAAACCTGTGCTTAATAGTTTCAATGAGATGACTGTTCAAGGTTTCTTAGCCTTTAGGGGACATCATCTTACTAAGTTCTGGGAGCACTGCTAAACTCATCAAAATTAATTTACACATGGCGGAAGATTTTAAATTTTACCTCACCTGGTAGAGATAGCCATTTCAATAATGCTCTTCAGTAACCACTTTCTAGCAAAAGTGACGAAAATATCAGATATTTAGAAAGATTTTTATCGTGGTTGGATATGCAGGCATGTTGTCCTGATTGCACATTTGGATTATCCAATAACACACATTTGGCCATATCAGATACCATTCACAGTCTAGAAATGACCAAGTATTGCAGTGAGGAAGAGCCAGGAAAGGTTCAGATAGCTACTCTAGAAGCGAGATTTGGAAAACATCGAACAATGGCAGGATCTCAACGTTTGGTTTCTTGAGACAGGGATTTGATATTCAAATTAAAGATAAGAATTCAGACCTGGCTGCCCTTGAAAATTCTGACATGTGCTCTTGAAGAAGTTGTAACAGATTCAGATTCTTTTTAAACTGACTGTGTAGATGATGAGTCCTTACCTCCACTCCCACCAACTTTGACAGTGAAATGGATTTCAGTGAGGAACAAATTCAGTCTGTTCAGGAATACTTGACTATTTTCACATACTTGGCGGGGTTTTATGCCAGATCTGTTCTTAAGAAGCTGAGATGTGAGACATCTAAAACGTAATTAGTGCTAGATAAAAGACTTTTAGTAATAGAAAATGATGAACACATAAGAAAGGTGAACAGATTTGTGTCGTGGTGTCCTAATAATGGGTCATTAATGTTGTTATTTTTACTTATTTTGTTGTTAAAATCATGGCATCTAGAGAACATGAACACAGCTTCATGAGATGCTCTTCCCGCCGGCCGGTGTGGCCGAGCGGTTCTAGGCGCTTCAGTCTGGAACTGTGCGACCGCTACGGTCGCAGGTTTGAATCCTGCCTCAGGCATGGATTTATGTGATGTCCTTAGTTAGGTTTAACTAGTTCTAAGTTCTAGGGGACTGATGACCTCAGCTGTTAAGTCCCATAGTGCTCAGAGCCATTTTAGATGCTCTCCCCTGAGATATTTACTGTTGTTGTAATTAAAAGAGAAGACTTCTACCTAAGGGACTTTTCTTGTAGTAAGGTAGATCAGACAGACCACAGAATTATTCAGTGTGTAACAAAAGTACCGTGTATATTTTTTTCAATAATTATGTTTAAACATTTAACGAGAGCCATAATGGTAATAACAGCAAGATGAGAAAATTTTCAACTGTATATTAGTTTGGAATAAATTTTCTGACAGGTTCACAAACATTTACTTTTGTCATTTTCCCCTCATTCCTAGTTTCCTCTCCTCAATATGCGTAACTGTACTTTTAGCACTGAATGTTCATAAAATTAGGCCTATATATTATTTTTTCATGTGTTGTTTAAAACTTGGTTACATGAGGGTTTAAAATTTAATTAATCCCAGCGACAATATCGATACGATCTTTGGTGAGTCATTTATGTCTCAGTGAACTACATTTTTGTCAAAGTAATTAAACGTAAGGTCATCAGATTAATTACTTCATCCTGTCTTCTAATTCTTACTAAAACTATCTCTATCACAGATACTCTTGTAGGGTAATTTACAGGCTGTGATGTATGTCGGTTTCACTCTCAGCATTTTTCTTAACAAGCAATAAAATTTTGTATATCATCTCAGACACAATGGCAACGCGTTTGCGATACATTTTCAGCGCCCTGTGACCTTGAAACGGCAAATGATAAAAACGTTAATGTTTAACTTGAAAATGATTGACGATAAAAACTCACTCCTCAAAGAGCACGCCTATACGTAGACATTAACTGCCGATAATCGTTATATGGGTCTTAGTATTGCAATGACTATAATAAATCATTTCAAGGCTGACGTGTTTTTGTAAATATCCCATATGCGCACATGAAGTCCTGTGAGAGGCCCGTATCGAACGCTGACGAAATTCGCGGTCGTTGACTTTTGCGTGTGGGGTGAAAGTGACGTCACGTTTGCGGGAAGTTGTGCGAAACGAGTGTTACCAAATTGGCTGTGAAGACAGCAATACAGGTAGAGATTTCAGTGCAGTGACCTCCTTCATAATGTTTCATTTTCAAACAGTCAAATAATTCTTTCAGTTTACAGTGGAGTAATGTTATTTCAAACGATTAGTTACTGTATCGAAATTAACACTGTGACACAGTTAGTTGCAAGTTCATGCTCGTTTTAGAGAAACATTCCGTCGGTGAAAGGTTGCCACTACTATAGCATAACGTTTACTAAATTGAAACTGCAATAATAAATCAAGATACTACTACAATAAAATTGAGAAAGTTACTCGCTTTAGCGTGAATTATCTGATTTTGATGATGGACCCTGTCAATACTACTATACTACTTATGCATGTAAGGATTGGAAAATTCTTATCCCAATTATAAAAAAAGAAGTTCTGGTAGACAGTTGCACAATTTCTGATGTCACTTGAGACGAAGCAAGTTCAGTATCCTGGCTCATCTTCTATGTTTTTCAATCCCGATAAATTTTCGAAAGTAACCATAGTAATGATAACTGTAATAATGACAATATGATACTGCACCTAGTACTCAGGGAGTGCATAGTGATTTCAGGTTCTTAAATAAGCTTAGCCCTACTGACTTTCATTCTCATTACACACTGCTTACTAATACAATTGCAGTTATCTAATTAGTTAACTCAGAAACTTTGTTTATTGTGAATTATTGTTAATTGAAAAAGTTCATACAATACGATGATACAAATGTAGCATGTGGTAGGAAACGTATTTCAGCATGTTAACGAATATCATTTGAAAGTACCTATTAATTCCACAAGGTATCTAAAATTGTCTGAAACGAATTATCTTCTGAATCAATTATTATTAAAGCTAACTACTGTTACAAATTATGTCGAAATTACTGATAGATTCTGAACTTGGATTTTATAATTTTATTAGTAAATTTTTATGTTCCATTTGATATGCAGCATTTGTTGATTACATAGCTAATTATAAAGCTCAGTATTTGGAGGGTTATAAAATATTTTATGCAAGATAGCTGCTATCAATAATGAGTACCGTAGAACATATTGTTCATAGGCGAAACTATATACAGACCTAGTACATCTGAGGTAAGGCAGTCTGTGGCTGAGGGTAAATGGAGCAACATCTGTATCTCTTGTCATGGGCTGTGTGCTGTAGTCTGATAACTAACATTCTGAAATATTCACATATATTGTGTACTGTACGATTCCTTCATTCGTGACTTTTCTGACAGTAATTACTTATTAATTCCGAGTGAGAACTTATTATTCACTCCCATGAACAATGACCTCTTAGCAGGGCAGTGTTGTCGGACTTTATTATTTTTGTGCACTATCTCAATGGTTTAGAGTTCCTTAAATGTGTATGAGAGCAATGTCATGGATTACTAATACGTTAAATTTTTGTGACATGTGAATCGCTTTCAGTTGCTGGGCTGTGTAGTGTGATTACTAAAACTAGGACAATTTAACAATATATGAATCAGTGTAGTAGATTTTCTTTGATTCGAACTACATGCGAGACCCAAATCTGGCCTTATCGATGAATACTTTACACTGTGTGTGTAATTAAAGTGTTTTAAACCTACCTCTGGCGTCGACCACAGTATCGCTTTAGACTATTAGTAGAACCAGCATCTTTCAGTCAGTTCTGGAGGCAGCACAGCTACCGAGAACAACAGTAGAAACTTATGCAAAAGAAAACAGGATTGTTCTATATTCTTCCTTCAAAAGTACTATAGGTTCAGTTCTAAATAAGCTTAAATATTCATTCTAAGCCTCCAATTAGCCACGAATATAAATCAGTAGGCTTACTATGTTTTTCTTCTACAGACCACTGGATGACAGAAACGTCCATACCCAGGTACTCAGGGATATGACACAAAACTTGTTATTCGAACAAAAATCAAGAAGATATTAAAAGAAATTACTTCTTTACGAATTTGCGAGAGCTGCAGGGAAGTGTGACATTCCAAGACAAGAAATATTGTGAACAAATTGAGAAACAAGAATAATGGGAAAGGTGGAAGGCCCACAGTTCTTACCGGGACTGGAGAAAGATCTTTTGTAAAAGACAGTATTTGTGTCAGTGATGTGGGTCTCTCAATATCAGTCTTTGAATTGAGGTGCATGGTTAAATCATAACTTGTTACCTATAAAAGGAAAGTAGACTGCCTTGCTGATAACATTGTGCAACAATGAAAATGTAAATCGAATGAAACTAGCCGATTCCTATCAGTTCTAATGTACTTATCGCGAATATCACAAAGACAATTCAATATTAGCTCTAGTTTTCATTTTACACTGTTGAATTACGGTGAGATTATTATATACGGATTTTTATGTTAAATTTAAAACCAAATATTATATTGGTTTGTTAAAGTCATAATTACTAGTAACAATGCATTATATTATTGTCCCTGCGCTTACCTGTGCATTATTTTAGTTATAAACATTTTGATATAAGTCTTAGTGATCTTTTTGTCTCCCTCATCTTCAACTTCATAGACCTCATGAATGCATGTAATAGTTTTTGCTCATTTGTTTCCAGATTAACTACCAATTGTTCAAGGTGACTTCTGCTGAAGTGAACACATTTTGCTGTGTGTGGGGAGAAGTGACATTTGCTTTACAAAAGAGAGTGAACCTCTAGTAGACCCTAAAAGATTCTTCTCCCGCCCTTGCACATCAAGTTGGGTCTCATGAAAAACTTTGTTAAGGGATGAACAAAGATGGTGACGCATTTAAGTACTTAAGGCAAAAACTCCCTTACTTAAGTGATGCCAAAGTAAAGAAGGCCACCTTTGTAGGCCCACAGATTCAAGAGCTGTTTGGAAACCATACTTTTGATAGAATCATACAAGGTGATGAGAAGCACACATGGGAATGTTTTAAGGCAATCTATTAACAGTTCTTATGGAACAAATGCACAATAAATTACAAGGGGATTGTAGATAACATGTTGTCATCTTATGAAAAACTAGGTCCATACATGTCACTGAAAATGCATTTCTTACATAATCATCTTGACTTCTTCCCCAAAGATTGTGGTGCAGTAAGTGATGAACATGGGGAGCGATTCCATCAAGATACTGTCACATTTGAGAAGAAGTATGCCAGAAAGCGGAGCCCTTCTATTTTAGCAGATTACTGCTGGACTGTCATAAGGGAAGTTCCCTAGTTTGTGTATAAACGTAAAGTCAAGCGAAAACGGTCATCTTCTGTATTTATCTCCGAACAAAATATGTAATTGTATATACTATATATATGGACATTTAACATTTCTAATCCTTTATATATATTTGTGGCCAGTTACTTTATATATTTTCTTTTGTGCTTTACATAGTTCTGGTACAATGTACACTTACAAAGTATTTTCATTCATGTAATATCATCTTCATTTTTTCTTATTATTTTACTTTTGTGCTCCCAGAATAGCAACTGAAATTCATCAATGCATAACACATAACATAATTCAAGTACCGGTAATTATTCAGTTAAAATTTGTTACGCTGAATCTTGGAACATGAATACATATTTAGTTAGTGAGTTATTTATACAAAAATGTAGATTACTTTTTCAAAAACTAGAGCTAAATATTTATGAAGATGATGCAGAGCGGCTGGCTAGAACAGAGTTGTTTGGCAATTGGTTTCAAACTCACTTCCTCCTGTTTGCCTTAAAGAGAGAAGGAAGGAGAGTAATTATTGAAGATAATCTCTCTTGTCACATCTCAATGACAACTTTGGAGCCGTATGAGGAAAACATCATAAAGTTCATTTGCATTCCACTGAACGCTACTAGTCTTCTGCAATGTTGTTTCTTTTTGTTCTCTGAAGAGTTTCTCTGGTGGAGGAGGATGACTGCAAATGAAAAGAAGGAACAGCGTTTTCTGTTGTACATTTAGGGGCGCATTGGCGATAATTCTGCATTTAGGTGAACAGACAGCTTCTACAAATTTAGTGAAACAATTGAGAAATGTGGATATTAAATGCGATGTGAGTCTTACAGCATCTCCCTGTTATGCCAGAAATAAGTCTTGTGCTATGAGACATGTGGGAACTGAATTCCACAAATGTTTGGAGACGGTGAGTAAGACAGTCAGTTTTCAATGTGACAAAACGTATATGTTGCCCATGGAACCAGGGATGATATGGACGTTATTTTCGGATAGGATATGCATTAAAAGAACAAACAGCTTTCATAGCCATGTTATTATTTGATTTAAAATATCTTTTATTTCCCTTGAACTCTAAAGAGTGGTTTATGTTCCTTTAGCCTTCCCCTTAGTGGGGAATTAGTTTAAGAGAAGTCGACATTCCTGCATACCAACACGTACTGCTGCATGCAATAGAATGACTACCGTACTGCCATCTGTTGGCGACGGCCGGCAACAGTTGCGCGGCCCGCCCTTCGCCTTCCAGAGCGGCCGACAGATGGCAGTCCCGTTTATTTAGCTTTTTGCCGTCTTGACGGAAAGTATTTGAAGTAGAGTTCATCTCAACAAAAGCATATCTCTTGTTCTTTAAAGACTTTGGTATAACAGAACATAGATTTGCACTACCTTATTCTAAAAATATTTAATACTCGTTCCTATATTTTTTGTCATATGTTATATATTTTACAGCACTTTCAATGAAATGTAGTACAATTTTGGTATCAGTTATAATTTTTGGCTGGAGCAGATTCGAAATGTGATCCATTACCCATAACTTTTATCGAACGTTGGGACGTGTGTGTTGGATCTATGCATTAGTGATTCACGTCATATTTTGGAACCAGCGAAAGCCATTAGGTAATTCATTTCAAAACCCAGAAGCTCTTGAACTGATGCCTTTCGAACAAGCAAAACGAATTTGCTCTGCAAGAAATAATAAAGGTGCTATAAAACAATAATATTCAAAATTGGTGTCACTTCCCTTGTAAACTGTGACTTAATAAAACGTGTTTCAACTTTTTTCTATTGTTTGAATATAGCTGGAGGAGAAGTTGTTCGATACTGGAACATATTTCGATGAATAGAAAACTTCCGCCCATTAAAAAAAATTTCGACTGAGGACAAGGCTGGAACGACATGACAAGGCAGTTCGACGTCACATTCAACTGTCGAGTCAGGCGCACAGAAGGCTGTAGGGGGTTGAACCCATAGCTTCTGATTTACAGGCCTCATGGCGCAACTGTTACGTCATCGCCGCTAGGCTGTGGCTGCAAACCTCCATCATACTGCAGAGTGAAAGCCTAACAAAATCACGAGACTTACATCTCGACTATCAATCTGTACGCCATTTACAGAGAAATAGTGCCGCCCTTTATCATTCATAAAGAAATTATGTGGTTCCTGTATGCTGTAGTGCAAAATGCATATTACGCTGGTTACAATACTCTTTGATTTCCTTCTATTGTGTTTCAGATCGTACGCAAAATTACGAGTGAAACCAACATACAACACAGCCTGTAATTTACACCACGTGAGAGAGATAGTTTTAGTAAAATCTATCAGCCGAGATGAAGTAATTATTCTGGTAACAAAATGTCGTGTGACTAGGGCCTCCCGTCGGGTAGACACCACGTCGGCGACTTGCGCGTAGACTTATTTTGGTGATCGTAAGCTTAATCACTGGGACAAAAATGTAATTCAGTGAGACATAAAGATCTTATCGATATTGTCGCCGGGATCGGTTTAATAGTAAATCGTCATCTTACCAAGTTTTAACCAACAAATCAAACAGAGTGTTTTCATACATCTGACACCTCCATCTGTCTGTGTCGTCAGAACTGTCAAATATGTACCAGAATAATGCCATTAATTAAATGAAATCTTTTTAAGTAAAATGTAGGCTTAGTTTTATGCAGTTTCAGTGTTAACAATGCAATTAAACAGATCAAGAAAAAAAATTATAAATGAGGGGAAAAGGACAAATGTTAATCTCTATTAACCAGTCACGAAATTTATTCCAAACTGCTTTACGGTTCACATTTTTCCCTTTCTGCTGTTATTACTATTATGGCTATTGTTATTTTTTTAACATAATTATTGAGAAGCATATTACACCCTACATTTTATTACACACCGAAGAAGTCTGTTATCTGTGTGATCTACCTGACTACGACAAAAGTACCTTAGGAAGATGTCTTCTTTTTTAATTGCATCAACAGCTAATCTTAAAAGTAAATTTCTCTGGGAAGAGCATCTAATGACGCTGTGTAGATGTTCTCCAGAGACCATGTTTTTAACATCGCAATAAGCAGAAATGACAACATTAATAACCTTATTGGCCTTCATCATTTTCTGTTGCTGATAATGTTTTATCTCGCTCAAAATATGTTTTACATGTCTTACGTGTCAGCTTTTTTCGATCCTCACTGAAATCCGTTATATTGTCAATGTCTGATCGCGGTGGTGGTAAGGTGACATCATCTACACAGTCAGCTTCCAAAGAATCTAAATCTGTTCCAACTCCTCCAAGAACAGATGATGGAATTTTCAAGAGTAGCGGGGCCTGAATTCTTAGCTTGGATTCAATTTCAATTACCTGTCCCAGAGATGTCAAATAGTGACATACTGCCATTGTTAGATATTTTACGATTTTTTTTCTACAGCATCTGTCTGAAACTTTCGTGGCAAAAGATATTCAAAATTCGAGTCCTTAGTGCAATACTTGGTCATTTCTAGATGACCGTGAGTGGCATGAGGTATGTGCAAATGAGTGTCTTTGGACAATCCAAATGTGCGATCAGAACAACGTTTCCATTTATCCAGCCATGATAAACTCTTTTCAGAATATCTGACAGTGGCTTCTGCAGTGCATTCTTGAAACAGATTACCTGTTCAGCTAATATATAAAATGTTCCACCATGTCCAAATTAATTTTGCTGCTGTCAAAACCTTCAGTAACGTGATGTTCCCCCAATGACAGGAAACCTTGAACAGTCCTCTCCTTGAAAATATTTAGCACAGATTTGACAGGTAGTTTTTATAATGAGACTTTAAATTCGGTTTTTTTACAAAAATTGATTATCTGTGGACTTTCCACATCATACAGCTTTTTAATTGCAGAGATTTTGCCCATACTTAGTTGTGTACGTTCTGAAATATTTTCAAAGTGTGGGTACTTTGTCTGATCTGGATCTTCTTTACTGATCCAATCCTATGTGACACATTTTAATATGTGAACGGAATGTTAAACTAAAAAGAGGGTTGGGTGTCATAACAAGATCGACAAAACAGGAAGAAGTTGTGTGGAACTATGAAATAACAAGCAAAATATACAAACTGAGTAGTCCATGTGAAAGATATGCAACATCAAGGATTGTCTGAACTCTAGAGCGCTGTGGTCACGTGGTTACTGTGAGCAACTGCGGAACGTGAGGTCATTGGTTCAAGTCTTTCCTCGAGTAAAACATTTACTTTATTTATTTTCGCAAAGTTATGATCTGTCCGTTATCATTGACGTCTCTGTTCACTCTAATAAGTTTAGTGTCTGTGTTTAGCGACCACACCGCAGAACCGTGCGATTAGTAGACGAAAGGATGTGCCTCTCCAATGCGAACCGAAAATATTTGATCGCAAGGTCATAGGTCAACCGACTCCTCCACAGGAAAACACGTCTGATATATTCCATACGACACTGCTGGTGGCATGTGCGTCACATGACAGGAATATGTTGTCGACCCACCTAACTTGTACACTTGGCGAATGAGTAAAAGCATTCTTCTAAAGAAGACTGGGTGTGCGTCGTGCTTTGGTAGCTCAGATGGTAGAGCACTTGCCTGCGAAAGGCGAAGGTCCCGAGTTCGAGTCTCGATCGGGTACACGGTTTTAATCTGCCAGGAAGTTTCATATCAGCGCACACTCCGCTGCAGAGTGAAAATATCATTCTGGGAACATTCTTCTACCTTGCCCGATTTAGGTTTTCTTGTGGATGTGATAATCACTCCCAAGAAAGTGATGAACACGTAAGAGTTTGTCACATAAACTGAAAATGAAAAATTAAAATTTTCACTTGCGGGAATACTTGAACGAAAGACCTCTCGTCCCACAGTTGCTTACGCTAACCACGGGACCACAGTGGTCATGGGGTCAGATGGTTCTTGATGTGAACTATGATGCACATCAACTACTCAGTTTCTATATTTTGCTCATTATTTCATAGTTCCACACGACTTCTTCCTGTTTTCTCGATTGATCTGTGTTCACTTTTTCAAGGCCTATCGACTGTGGCAACTTATAGCTAACTCTGAGGGGGGTGCGGCGGGGAGGTTCCCTTGTAAGAACAGAGACTAATTAGTGAAGCAAAATGATCCGCTTCACACAAAAAGATTGGAACTTGTGTTTTGTATACAACAGGTATTTGTCATCGAGCTTCTAACCTGCTGAGTGTGTTTGAAAATGCAGCCAAATCTTATGAAGTGTACTAGGATGGGGTAGCACAAGACAGTGTGTGCTCCTTATATACTGGTAAGTGTGTGGTGATATTGAAAATAAAATACTACAAAACGTAATACAATCTGGCGAGTATCTGTAATCCCTCCTTTGGACACCCATTAATTTCACTTGTTCACATGAAACATTAATGTTGGTAATTTCAGTTTTACTACTCGTGGCTCATTTTCATAATTTCCTCTGCAACGAGGCACACAACACTTCTACACCATTCCGAACGATTACATTTCACTGCCACATATATCAGCTTTGTAAAATAAAACAAAGTAAGTAATTGATGCTACTGCGAGAACTTCCGCTGGTTTAGACACGTTCCTGCAAAACGCAAGAAAACGAAATGAAATCAGCGACGGCTAGTCCTGCCATCGAACGGTGCGCCACGCAACTAACCCCTGTTGCAGGCCGGTGCCACAAGATGGCAGCACGGTAGGCAGCCTCACGCCTGTCGTGAGCGACGTCTCTCTGCTTGCAGTTTGTAGCGTAGAGCTCGCCGTCGTCAGGTAACGCCACCTGGAATCAAAGCCTCACAGCCGGCGTCGTGTTGTCACAGCAGGGGTCAAGCAAATATCGGAACTTTGGCACGCCCAGCAAAACGGTCTGTCCAATTAAGTGAATGTATCATTACTTAATGCGTCTTGCATAAATGTAAATTGTCATTTCAAATAACGTAAAGTAAACATGTTCATAATATCCTTCACTGATGCGTATTATGACTGAAAATCTCATATTCGCAACATTTCGACTTTTTTCAGGTGCATGTTTGTAATTTTAGCATGGCCCCATAGAGTGACGATACATAAATCGCAATTTGCATCTTAATACCTTTTTAATGGAAAACAAGCGCACTCTAACTGTAAAATTTAGCAGGTGAATACCATGTTCATTTTCTGTTGCTGGAAAATTACCGAACTACCTGAAATCTAGCCACCAAAATTTTGTTTTATACGAATACACACAAATTACTGCAAACATTATGGAATCTATTCATTCATGCAATGTCATCAATGAGTAAGGAAACTATTTAACATAATTGAGAAATTCTGTTGCAGACAGATGGGAAAAAAACACAACACAAAAAGCGAGGGGTGGGAGGAAACGGAATCTAATTAAATAAATATATAAGAGTGACTTTTTATTTCACCTCGTAATATGATTTCTAAAACACTCTTGTACACGTCAATAATAAATTAAAGTACACCTTAATTACATTTTTCATTCTTTTAAAAACATTTATGTTCTTCTTCGTAGTTGCATCATTTCTTCCCTTAGTATGATTATTTAATACGATATTTACACAACAGAGCAGTATGGAACAGCGGATAGATTCAAGACTATGTCTAGTTTTACATTGGAAACCACTAAACATATCACTGGGAATATTATTACAGGATGCTATCTTCAAAAGCACACGCCTTTGATTTGCCAATTGGAGAAACAAAGTTTCATTTTCTTTTACAATTTTTTGAAAGGAAAGTAAATGTAAGTTACACATGCCACTATATCTTGTTTGGGGTATACCAAGCCTCTTCAATCCTATGCCACTATCAAATGATCATCGTGCTTTACTTCACCCGAAATGAGAAATACTCACAGTCCAATACTCACAGTGAGTTTTTTCAGGACTTGGTGTGAGCAATATCCTGGTATGTGGGGCAATAATGGCTAAGTGTCCTGTACTGTGCCTTAAACATCATTCTCATCTACTGCTACATTTAACAAATCTTTTAACTCCTGGATTTCTATACTTGTTTCAAAAGTATCCGACATCTTAATAAGCACATCTCGAACTACTTTACATTGTGCTCTAAGCCCTAAGTTTTTGCTCAGTTTCAAAAACCTGTCTAAGAGAAATGTGGTAATTTCCCCAAGGTATGGCAGTATTTACCCAACCTTTCTTCCAAACTGTCAGTCTTTACTCTTCCAAGGAGCAAACAGGACCTGTTTTTGTCAGAGAGCTAATTACTACTGAAATCAGTTAAAGAAGCTGTTGTATGTTTTAGAGCAAAGTGTGTCTCTTTATAAAGTATCCTGCATCATTCAACCCATGCCATAAACCTAACCAAGACACAAAGCTCTTTAAAAAATCAAATATCTCATGGGAATTAGAAGTTACAGGTTCCTGCAAAACATTTATTAGCCTTTGGCCCTTACATAATGTTTTCACATTCACAGTTCACCAGCGAAGATTTATTATTTTTATAAATGTCGCAGTGCTTTCCCAGTTTTGAATTCCTTTCTTCGAGTCTAGTCTCTGCAAAGCTACAACTGTCTTATTATTTAAGATACGAAGCACCAATTTAACATCTTGCCTTTCAATTGATTTTGGAAAAAGAGTTTTTAAAGCGAGAAAGTCTCCATATTGCAATAGATCATGTTTTTACAGATACACTTTAAGAGATGAACTGTATCCACAAAAGAGTACAGTGGGCGATCTGCAGAAGTTTGTGCAGGGTGACAGTACTTTATCTTTACTTCTGGTGGAGTAATAAAGTTTGATATTGCTTTTCTATAAATTTAATTATTGTCTGCCACTAACCTAACCACCTCAAAGCAAGCTGCTTCTGAGTTGAGAATTACTTCTTTTATGTATCAGGAAAGTTCACCTTCGTAATCAAGCTAGGATTTCAAATCTATTGCATCAGTCGACACAAGAAGTGCTTTACCCTGTGAGGCTAAACTTCCAGCTTTCTGTGAGATATGACTACTAACTGATCACCATGTTTTTCAATGATGGACTATTTAAAAGCCTACTACAAAGCCTGGACAGTGTATTTGTATTTGGCATAGAAATAATGGCAGTGCTTCTGACAAACGTACATCCACGTCAGCTAATAGTATTTAGTAATGATCACAGCACCAGTCAGTATAATATCTAAACTGAGATGAACTTCTACATTTCAGGAATGAAACCTGGAACTTTAAAAAAAATTTTCAATTTCCCTTTCTGGCAACTTCTCCACTAAATTCTGCAAATTATCTTCAGTGAACAACAGAACACTATCAACAGGAATCTCATCTTTATTACACAATAAATAAATTTCGTTAAGAGCTTGACACACCTCTTGTGTGTTGCAGACTTTTCGGAAGTTTCATCTTTCGAACACATTTCAATTCCACACCATTAATAAAAACTCTGAGAAATAAATCACTGTTTATAACAGAGTAGCAATCGACTGTAGGGTAAGGATTGTGGGTAATTAACAATAAGCACACACTGTCTAATTTGTGATCTACGATCCACTCACTATGCTTATCGCAGTCACTTATTTTACTTTTTAGCTGTTCTAAACTACAGAAAGAAGCCGCTCCTATCAACTTCTCTTGCGTTTATACGCTTTCTCGAATGGCGATGTGAAGGGCACTGTATTCTAGTCGCTCCCTGCGACTTTCGGGGTCCCCTCAGGCTGATGTCGGCGTATTGGACAAATATGAAGGGCATCCCGGTAACTTTGAAGGTATTGCATCTGAAAAGGAAAAGTTTAACATCAAATGAGATGCAACTATACAACCAGCTTCCCACTTAAGACATTGTAATTTACAAATGTAGGCCTCTGCCTAACATTTCGTTGTTTAACTTACCTTTTCTCAAACATCGACGATCCAATGGTGCTGTTAACAGCTTGCCAGTTCTTGGGTGGTACATACTTAATATACCTTCTTCGTTGAAATGCAGCTCACATACCTTAAGTGAAGCGTACAGTAGATTGATAAAGATGTTATGAAAATGACCGTTAAGATGGGTGGGACTGTGTATTGCTTTCATTCGTAATACATTTCGCAATAAAAGTAATGTGTTACGATTTAGTAGTTAAGAAAAACAACGATACTTACAACTGAATGTTTGCTGGGCATCCAATCTTGTCTGTGAACAGCCCAGATCCATTTCAATCTTAGAAACTCATATATGGAAAATAAAATACAGAAACTTTAGGCCCATTGCCGTAATTGCCTCTGCAATTTGGCAAGCAACACCTCCGTGGCATTCTGATAAACGCCGTAATTTATTTAGCACAATCTAAAATGTAAACAGTCACTCGATCCGAAGCACAACACACCATGTGGTACTTGCCAAAGTCTCAAAGACCTCGGTTTGTTATGGCCCCTGCGTGTGACGTCACAGCTGCCTGAGGCGTGCGCTGTGAGGCTTCGTTTGGAGGCGGCGCTGCGTCAGGTCCCAGACTCTCAGAGCTCTGACGGCGCCGTAATTCGCACAGCGCGGAACCGCGGCGCACCCTGAACACTGCCGGTACTCCACGCAGCACCGCGACTGGCGACACAGCTCTGCAGGCTGCGTGGCTGAGCGGCCGGCGCCTCCGTCGCCCCGGTTTCCGACTCTCCATCTGCGACCGACAGTGTTGCCTGTTTCTGACAGTGAAATGTTTAGGACTAGCTCTCGACGCATTACTAATGTGGAACGCACACCTCGTGACCATCCAACAGCACCCACTGTCCTCGCCTCCAATTCCCTCCTAAACCGTCCCACAGAGCGGTGCGGGGCTGATCCTGTGTCCTTAGCAGAATCAATGTCTTTTTAGAGAAATACAAAGCCAAGGTTGACAGCGTTCCTTTTGAAATGTTTTCAGTTTTGATGAAACTGGGTTTCATCACATACTTGCGAAATAAAGCCCTTGTTTCGTCGGACATGTCGATGTCCTGAGAAAACTGAGGACACCTCAAAACGTTGCCTCACTCTCATATTGTTTGGGAAGGCAGCACGAGAATTCCTTCTCCTTTATCGTATTGATAAAGGTAAGCCAAAATGGACAGACTGGATTTACAGTTCACCTCCTGGAGTGCAAATGAACACATATGAGTGGCTAGAACAGAGTGTGTTTGACAGTTGGTTTCGGACTCACTTCCTCCTGTTTGCCTCAGAGAAAGGACGACGGAGAGTAATTATCAGAGATAATCCCTCTTCTCACATCTTAATGAAAACTACAGGGCTGTGTGAGGAAAACAACATAAATTTCATTTGCATTCCACCAAACGGTACTAGTCTTATGCAGTCTTTAGATGTGGCTTATTTTTCTTCTCTGAAGAATGACTGGAGAGAGATTCTTTGTCAATGGAGGTAGACTGCAAATGGAAAAAAGAAACATCGTTTTGCGAAGGGTGTATTTAGTGGCCCACTGTCGAAGATTTTTTAGATGAACAGACAGCTTCTACAAATTTAGTGAAAGGATTGAGAAATGTCAAATGCGCTGGAAGTGTGATAATACCAGAAATAAGCCTTGTGTTATGAGAAGTGTCTAAACTGAATTCCAGAAACACTTGGAGAAGACCAGAAAGACAGTCAGAATTCAATGTGAGGTTTTTTTTTTTTTCTTTATTGTTATTTTCAAACCCGTACAAACAGGCAGGCTGTCAGCAGCATGGTACGCCGCTCTTCAGCCGTAGAGGAGATAAAGATAGAACAGAAAAAAGACACAAATGTGACATAACGGTGGGTAATACAACAGTAGACACATAAAGACAAACACGGAGCCGTTCACACTTGACGAAAATTCACTACAAACTGTTGTCACGACGTACTAACACTGAAGATGGCGATGGCACAGGTGAACGATGGAGTATGACGGGAACACTGAACACGAAACACGACGGCACTCACGAGACACTGATGGCGATGATCTCCAGCGCGCGAATGTCCACTCAGCGTGTACGAGTCCGGGGACCTGCCAAGAGAGGAGGTGGAGGAGGAGGAAGGGGAAATGGGAGAGGGGAGAGCAGAGATGCCATGGGCAAAGGAGAGAGGGGGAGGGAGGAAGGGGGAGTGGAGCCCGGAGGAGAGGGTAAGAGGGAGGGGGGAAAGGAAAGAGAAGGGAAGGGAAAAGGGGGGGGAGGGAGGGTGCCTGAAGGAAAGGACACAGGAGGGGGGAGGAGGATCAAAGTTGATAGGAGGGGTAGATGCAGGGGAGGAGGACATCATCAGGGAGGAGGAGCTGGCGGAAGCCACCTTGGGAGAGGGTAAGGAGGGTGGAGAGATGGAGACCGGGTGGGACATGGGAGTACAGGCGCGGCAGCGGGCGGGGGTGGGAGAGGACCGGGGAGACGAGCGGGTGAGGTGGATCGAGTTTACGGGAGGTGTAGAGGATTCGTAACCTTTCGAGGAAGAGGAGGAGGTGGGGGAAGGGGATAAGGTCATACAGGATCCGCGTGGGGGAAGGGAGACGGATGCGATAGGCAAGGCGGAGAGCATGGCGTTCAAGGATTTGGAGGGATTTATAAAAGGAAGGGGGGGCGGAGATCCAGGCTGGATGGGCGTAACAGAGGATAGGGCGGATAAGGGACTTATAGGTGTGGAGGATGGTGGAGGGGTCCAGACCCCACGTTCGGCCGGAAAGGAGTTTGAGGAGACGGAGTCGGGAACGTGCCTTGGCTTGGATTGTCTGGAGATGGGGAGTCCAGGAGAGGCGACGGTCGAGGGTGACGCCAAGGTACTTAAGGGTGGGGGTGAGAGCGATGGGACGGCCATAAACGGTGAGATAGAAATCAAGGAGGCGGAAGGAGGGAGTGGTTTTGCCTACAATGATCGCCTGGGTTTTGGAAGGATTGACCTTGAGCAACCACTGGTTGCACCAAGCGGTGAACCGGTCAAGATGGGATTGGAGAAGGCGTTGAGAGCATTGCAGGGTGGGGGCAAGGGCAAGGAAGGCGGTGTCATCGGCAAACTGGAGAAGGTGGACGGGGGGTGACGGCGGCGGCATATCCGCCGTGTACAAAAGGTACAGAAGGGGGGCGAGGACGGAGCCTTGGGGCACACCGGCGGAGGGGAAAAAGGTGTAGGAATCGGTATTATGGATGGTGACATGGGAAGGACGGCGGGAGAGAAAGGAACCGATCAGACGAACGTAGTTAATGGGAAGGGCGAAGGTTTGGAGCTTGAAGAGGAGACCGGAATGCCATACGCGGTCATATGCGCGTTCGAGGTCAAGAGAGAGGAAGATTGCGGAGCGACGGGAATTGAGCTGTTCGGAAAGGAGATGAGTGAGGTGAAGGAGAAGATCGTCGGAAGAGAAGGACGGCCAAAAGCCACACTGGGTAACGGGGAGGAGGCGGTGCTGGCGGAGATGCTGGTGGATGCGGCGGGTGAGGATAGATTCCAGGACCTTGCTGAAGACCGAGGTAAGGCTGATGGGACGGTAGGAGGAGACGGCGGACGGCGGTTTGCCAGGTTTGAGGAACATGAGGATACGGGAGGTTTTCCACAGGTCGGGGTAGTAACCGGTGGACAGGACTACATTGTAGAGCCTGGCCAGGGTGGAGAGAAAAGAGACAGGAGCTTCACGAAGGTGACGGTAGGTAACACGATCGTGACCAGGAGCGGTGTTGCGTTTGGTGCGGAGTGTATTGATGAGATCCTGTGTGGTGATGGGGGCATTAAGGTCCGTGTGTGGAATGTTGTCCAAGTACTGGAAACCAGGAGCGAGGGGAGGGACAGAGGTGTCAGTTCGATCGCGGATATCTGGGAAGAGGGAGTAATCGAACTGGGGATCATCAGGGATGGAAAACACATCGGACAGGTAGGAGGCAAAGTGATTGGCCTTACTAAGGGCGTCAGGGAAGGGGTGATCATCGTGGAGAAGAGGATAGTAGGGGGAGGGTTTAGTTCCGGTAAGGCGACGGAAGGCGGTCCAGGACTTGGACGAGTTTATAGGGAGGGTAGCATTTAAACGGGTGCATGTCTGTCGCCAGTCCCGGCGTTTCTTGGCCGCGAGCAAATTTCGAATGTGTCGCTGTAGTTGCCGGTGGCGTCGTAGGGTGTCCGGGTCACGCGTGCGGAGGAAGGCACGGTAGAGACGACGGGATTCACGGAGGACTAGGACGGCCTGTGGTGGTAAGGTAGGATGGTGGGGGTGGATGGCAACAGTAGGGACGTGGGCCTCCACGGCCTCAGACAAGGTCTGCTGGAGAAAGGAGGCGGCATGGGTGACATCATCGGGACGGCGGTAGGCGAGAGGGTGGCTATCGACCTGAGTGGAGAGGGTATCCCGGTAGGCATTCCAGTTGGCACGGGAATAGTCATGGATGTACTTAGGGGGAGGGTCATGACGAGGGTCGGGGCGGGGGCGACGGCCGTCTGAAACGGTGAGGAGGACAGGGAGATGGTCGCTACCAATAGGCTCCAGGACATCCACCGTAATGCGACCAAGGAGGTTGGGGGAGGAGAGGATAACATCGGGAGTGGAGTTGGATTCGGGACGGGTGTGCTGGGGGATGGGGATGAGGTCGCCTTGAAGGGAGGAGAGGAACCGATGCCACCGCCGTAACTGGGCAGCGGAGCGACTATGGATGTTGAGGTCGGCAGCGATCACATAGGAGGAGAAGGTACGGTCGATGTGGGAGAGGAAGTCGAAAGGAAGAGGGGCGTTGGGGCGGACATAGATGGTGGCACAGGTAATGGTAAGGCTGGGGAAGAAGAGACTAAGGATCAGGTGTTCGGTGGGGTCGGGAAGGAGAGGCTGGAGCCGAACGGGGATCTGGCGGTGGTGGCCAATGGCAACTCCGCCACGCGCAACTGGGAGGGGATTATCGGAGCGGTGGAGGAGATAGGGGGAGGTGTGGATGGAGTGGTGGGGTTGGAGGAAGGTTTCATTGAGGAGGAAGGCATCCACACGGTGGGTAGCAAGGGTGTGCAGGAAGAGGTTCTTGTTGGCGGGAAGGGAGCGGATATTGTTGAAAAGGATACGATGCTGTCGCGCCATGATAAGGACTTATACGAGGGTGTCAAGGCGGGAGAAGGTGAAATGGGCCTGGTTATTGGAAAAGGTGGCGTACATTTTAAGGTGGAATATGGAACGGGCGGCGAGGGAGATCTGTTGTAAGGTGTGGGGGCGCTGAAAGGGATGGACGTTTTGGAGGACAATGGTGAGGAACCTGATGATGTCCTCAGCAGTGGGGGGGGGACGAAGGGAATTGCCAGGAGGGGTGGGGGCATCCAGGGGACGGACAGGTACGGTGAGTTCAGGAGTGGTGGGAGGGGGTTGGGCTTTACACTTTTGGGAGTAGGTGGGGTGGGGGAGGCTGCAGGTATTACAGGAGGGAGGGGATTGGAGGTTGGGGCACTGCCGGAGGAAGTGCGCTTGCCGACAATGCGGGCAGGTGGGGGCCTCGCGGCACTCTGCTGTTGGATGTGCATTGTAGCGCAGACATCTCTGGCAGCGCAGGGATTGAGGGGGGGAACGGGAGGGGTCGACCTTGAACCGCTGATTGAAGAGGAGGGCACCCTCCTTCAGGAGACGGTCAATGGAGGGGGTGTCCTCAGAGAAAACCCGCATAAGGCGGGTGGGGCCGGTCGCGTTGAAAATGCGGCGGACTGCCCGCACCTCCAGGGTGGGATGGGCCTTCAGCTCCGCCAGCACCTCCTCCTCCGTGATCGACGGGCTAAGCCGAGTGATCACGGCGGTGAGGGTCGGCGGGCGACGCGGGGGTTGGGGTTGGCGGGTAGGAGATGGGGAGGGAGCAGGGGTGAGGGTGGCGTGAGGACCAAAACGGGTGATGGGGAGGCGGGAGAGGATGTCAGTATGGAGGGTTGGGCTGGGGGAGGAGATAAGAACAGAATCCCGTCTGGGAGTAAGGAGAGAGATGGGGGCGCCAGGGAAATGTTGGCGGAGGAGGAGGGAGAGATTCCGGGCCTCGAGGAAGGAAGGATCGGGACGGGACAGGAGATATTTGTAGAGACCGGGTGGGGAGGAGGAGGAGGAGGGAGTGGGGCCTGGTGGGGAGATGTCCATGGCATTTTGGGGTGGGGATGGGGGGCGGGGTGGAGCCTTTTTAGGAGCAGAGGAAGTGGAGGCGCCACTAGGGCGTTTGACAGCGGCAGATGGGCAGGTGGTGACATGAGGGACGGGAACGATGGGGAGGTGGCGGGAAGGGACAGGTCCCGGCACGGACGCAGCAGTCGGCGCTGGAGAGAGTGACTGTGACGGTGCAGGCGAATGTGGCAGTGATGGTGATGGCGACGATGACGGTGGTGGCGGTGATGGCGATGGCGATGGCGACGGGGAGAGCTGGGCGTGGGCAGTGGCCCGACGGGCCACCACCCTAGCCGGAGCTGCAGTGACAGGCTGGGGGAGTGGGGGGAAAGGATCAGAACGAGAGGAAGAGGCGGGAGAGGGGGCGACAAAGAGCGAGGGCGAAGGGATAGAGAGGAGGGGAGGGATGGAAGGAGGGGGGTGGGACTGGGCACACCAAGTGATAGTGGTGGAGGCGGCGGAAGGGGACGTATACACGATGGCGGTGGTGGTAGTAGTGACAGTGGTGGTGGGGGCGGACATGACGACAAGAAGAAGAAAGAAAAGACACAGCACTAAAAGGACAGGACACACACTGGGAGACGACGGACGGCGACGGCGACGGCGACGGCGACGGCGACGGCGAGAGGCAGGGACGCTGCTGCCGCGGACGGGGCCGTGGCCGGGGCGGCGGCGGCGGCTGCGGCTGCTGCTGCTGCTGCTGGCTGGACTGCTGCTGGCTGGACTGCCGCTGCCACCGGAGGGCTGGCTGGCTGGCTGGCTGGCTGGCTGGCTGGCACCTGTAACCCCTAGCACTTCGATTAGCGCGAAAATGGCACTATCGAAGGGCGGTAACCTTGCGGTGTACCGCCGGAGAACCTGCAATGTGAGGATCGTCAAAACGTATTTGTTTCCCATAGAGCCAGCGATGATATGGACGTCGTTTCGGGGTAGGGTACGCATTAAAAGAACAATCATCTTTCATAGCCACCTGTTTTTATGTAATTCAAAATACGTTTTAATTAGCTTGAACTTTGACAGAAGAGCTGTTTATTTGTCGTCGGCCTGCCTCTTATTGGCCAACCAAAGTATTAGGAAAAAGGTCGTCATTCTTGCATACAGGTGTTAGTACTACTACTACTACTACTACTACTACTACTACACGTACTGCTGTGAGCAAAGGACCGGCTACCGCTCTGCCATCTCTTGGCGACGCCCCGCAACAGCTGTGCGGTCCGCCGTCCCCGACCAGTAGCAACAGACAGCTGGGAATCGCATTTATTTCCAATTTTGACGTCTTATCGGATAGTATCTGAAGTAACGCTAATCTCAACAATTGTATATACTTTGTTCTGTAATGACGTTGATGTAAATGAATGAAGATTTACAATACTTCTTCGAAGAATGTTTAATACTCGTTCTCACGCTTTGTGACAAATGCTATATAGTGTTCAGAAACTTCATATACACTTTGGCATTCGCCAGTTGTCGGCAGGCACTCCGCAAGGATCGGTGCTATCTCCCATCCTATTTAATATCTATGTCAATGATATGCCGGTCATCCCCGAGTGCCACCTTGCACAATACGCTGACGACACAGCGCTATACACCACTGGTCGCATTACTGACGCCGTCGTCGCCCGCCTCCAGCGACAGGTGGACGCCACTATCACCTGGTGCCGGACAAACAAAATAGCTCTCAATGCCGCCAAAACTACGGCAGTTTACTTCACGAAACGGCGCCCAGTCCTCCGCCGCAATATCTCAATTGCAGGTGTGCAGGTGCCCTGGTCCCCGACAACCACCTATCTCGGGGTCCAGATGGACCACAAGTTGCTCTTCCACTGTCATGCGGAGTATGTCACCACCAAGGGGCAAAAGCTAACCAGGGCTTTGTACCCGCTCTTTCGCAGTAGGGATCTTAACCTGCATACCAAGCTCCGCATTTACCGAACAGTTATCCTGCCTGCCCTCACGTATGGATCTGCTGCATGGGCCACGATTAGTGTCACCAGGATGCGGACATTGCAGCGCCTGCAGAACAAGGTGCTCAGGTGGAGCCTGAACGCCCCGCCACTCACGAGAATTGTTACTCTCCACGAGGAAGCAGATATCGTCCCCCTAAAGACGACCATACGCAACAACGCGCGGCGGCTCTATGAGAAAGTGGATGCCTTGCGGGACACTGTCCATGGGTTACGCCACGTTGGGACCACACTTCCACGCCGCTGGCATCGACATCCGGTTCCACTAACCATCCTAGAGGAAACGGATTCCGACCATGGCTAACGATAGGTCTGGCACGCCCACCACGGACGCATCCTTTGGCGGGACTAGCCCCCATTCTACGTCCAATACTTTCCAATCATACCTGCCCATGTTAGGCTAAATTTTTCTGCCTGACTCATGTAGTACTGTCACCGTCAGAGGGTGGTACGGGACTACAAGTCCCACCGCCACACCTCCAAAGTGAATTGCAGTGATGCAGTCACTGCCCTGTGGAAATTTACTGCCTCACCAACACAGTTAGACCGCAATAGAACGGTGATGCTGTAATGTAACATATCACAAAGGAAAAAAAAAAAAAAAAAAAAAAAAAAAAAAAAAAAAAAAAAAAAAAAATATACACTTGACTATTCGTCCACGATTTCGTGCGATGGATTAAACTGCCGAAACGGCGTAGTTTTTGGCAGGCACAGACTGGGGTAAAAGCCTGTGCCTTGGAAAGTATTTGAAAAGTTGTATGCGTAATTGAATAGTAGGTACTTTCTTTGAAAGCAATGATTTTGACCTAATGAGATACAGAGTTTTACGCTTCCGAGCAGCGAGATTCCGAACAGCCGGGCTTGCAGAAGATAATAGGGGTCTCAACCCACACCCTCCGATATCCAGGCCTCACGGGGCAACTGTGAGGTCATTGCCTCTAGGTCGCTGCTGCAAACCAGCGTCAGCGCAAGAGCGTCTACTTCTTTCCCGAAAGTGTAACGGTGTGTCATTTACGAAGAAGTGGTGCCGCTCTTTATCATTTACAAGGAAACTGTGTCGTTGCCATATGCTAAGGTGCAAAATGCATCTTAAGCTAGTTACAATACACTGTGGCTTCCTTCTGTTCTGCTGGAGGTCGTATGCAAACTTTTACTACGTGCGAAGAAAAACGTGGGGACAGAAACAGACACCATAGCGTGAAAATTACACTAACAACAGAGTTACTGCGGCAGTGATATCTACACTAAAATTTAGTAGAAAAGATGTCATAATTATTCTGGTGATCGTAAGTTTAATTACTTCGACAAAAATTTGATTCACTGAGACATAAATGACTCATTCACACAGAGAAAGTAAAATTATGTTCTACTATTATTTTTTTAAAAAAGCTTCAAATATTACCGAAAATTGTGAAATACAATATAATAGACATACAAATAATAATAAATAAAATATAATAACATAAAATAAATAATAGAAATTCAATAGGAGAAAAGAATATAAAACAAAATATCGACACACGATATAGGCGTTTCGATATAAATATGTCGGCGTTGAATTTCACGTCGTTGACAATCGATATATTTTGGAAAGGATATCGATATTTTAGGAACAGCTCAAGATTTTATGGCCGCACTCCCTTTCCGTTCGACAGCTAGAGCGATACCAGCGCCCCGAGGGGTGAGAAAACAGTCACATGCGTCTTAAGGATAGTGTTTTGTTTTTAGTTATTTTCTACTTAATTCAGGAAACAGCTGTCACATTTTTGCGTTCCATGTTTTAGGAAGTTATCAAGAGACGTGAAGTATCATCAAATACATGTGAAAACAGCCCAACCACACTGGTTCAATGATGTAACCTATAACTAATTCATTAAGAAATTCTTTGGGATACGTGTATTTGCAGCGTACTGCGCTGAAAGAAAGAGAATGTAAACGCATATGTCATGCACGAGTAGCACATGTTTCTGTTGTTATTGCCGTGGGCACTTTCCGAACCACTTAAAAAATGTTTATGGTGTCTCGTGATTTGCCCCTTTCTAACACATCGCTCGACTTCCTAATACACAATTATTATTGTAAATGTAATTACTTTTGTTTCAAAACTGCACGTGTTGAAGATTGTAGCCGTACGCGGCCCAGGTTTAGCAAATCATTTTTGAAATGAATTTTTCCGTGTCGAGAAACAGTTTTAGTACTTCTGACGTTTTCCCTTAAGCTACAGTTGTGGGGGCTCATTTGTTAGGTTAAATAATTTAGGTATTACATTCCATATAGGTCTCCTACGTTCCACATTTACTGATGTGGCTGATAACATAGCGAATAAAACTCTGCTTTGTTGGGTAGATATAAGACGTATCTCTGCAGAAGGTCAGGTCTTCAGGAGTTTACTAGCACTTTCTTGTTACAGGAGAATCGTAAATAAACTGCCCTGTAATGTACCGCTTCATACCGCCGAGGGTGCTTACAACAGAAACTCCGAATGGCAGCCCCATCAGATTTGGTGGCTCAATGGATAGCCCGTCTAAAAATGAACACAGATCAAGCATGGAAACAGGAAGAGAGTGTTCTGAACTGTGGAAAAAGAAAAAAATACGAATAGTGAACGGACAAGTGATTGACCTGAATAGCCACGGTGTTGTGGTTAAGTGGTCACGGTGTTGGACTATCAAGTAAAAGGGGCATGTTCAAAACTCTCTCGTGCCATTTACTTTTGTTTCTTTTTTTCACAACATTATGAACTGTCCGTCTCGTCAATGTTTCTTCTCTTTCTGTTGGCTAAGCAGTTGTCATACTATACGTTGATTACAGAATATGAGTCATGTGGTAAGAATACGTTACCGTCGCAAGTAAACGTGATGAATAGTGGGAGCAGTTGAGATACCACACACACACGTCTCACTGAAATGAAAACTAATAATAAACGGGCGTGAATTATATTACGACAAAGGAGTGAAAACTTCCTACATGGAACGCAACTTAAAAAGACGTTAAAACGTATGTTTTGACAGAGCACAGAGAAACTGAGTGACTGTGAAACTGTTGCGTTCATTTGTTGCAGCTTATGTGACAAATTGTTATACAGGGTGTTACAAAAAGGTACGGCCAAACTTTCAGGAAACATTCCTCACACACAAATAAAGAAAAGATGTTATGTGGACACGTGTCCGGAAATGCTCAATTTCCATGTTAGAGCTCATTTTAGTTTCGTCAGTATGTACTGTACTTCCTCGATTCATCGCCAGTTGGGCCAATTGAAGGAAGGTAATGTTGACTTCGGTGCTTGTGTTGACATGCGACTCATTGCTCTACAGTACTAACATCGAGCTCACCAGTACGTAGCATCAACAGGTTAGTGTTCATCACGAACGTGGTTTTGCAGTCAGTGCAATGTTTACAAATGCGAAGTTGGCAGATGCCCATTTGATGTATGGATTAGCACGGGGCAATAGCTGTGGCGCGGTACGTTTGTATCGAGACAGATTTCCAGAACGAAGGTGTCCCGGCAGGAAGACGTTCGAAGCAATTAATCGGCGTCTTAGGGAGCACGGAACATTCCAGCCTATGACTCGCGACTGGGGAAGACCTAGAACGACGAGGACACCTGAAACGGACGAGGCAATTCTTCGTGCAGCTGACGATAACCCTAATGTCAGCGTCAGAGAAGTTGCTGCTGTACAAGGTAACGTTGACCACGTCACTGTATGGAGAGTGATACGCGAGAACCAGTTGTTTCCGTACCATGTATAGTGTGTGCAGGCACTATCAGCAGCTGATTGGCCTCCACGGGTACACTTCTGCGAATGGTTCATCCGACAATGTGTCAATCCTCATTTCAGTGCAAATGTTGTCTTTACGGATGAGGCTTCATTCCAACGTGATCAAATTGTAAATTTTCACAATCGACATGTGTGGGCTGACGAGAATCCGCACGCAATTGTGCAATCGCGTCATCAACACAGATTTTCTGTGAACGTTTGGGCAGGCATTGTTAGTGATGTCTCAATTGAGCCTCACGTTCTTCCACCTACGCTCAATGGAGCACGTTATCATGATTTCATACGGGATACTCTACCTGTGCTGCTAGAACATGTGCCTTTACAAGTACGACACAACATGTGGTTCATGCACGATGGAGCTCCTGCACATTTCAGTCGAAGTGTTCGTACGCTTCTCAACAACAGATTCGGTGACCGATGGATTGGTAGAGGCGGACCAATTCCGTGGCCTCCACGCTCTCCTGGCCTCAACCCTCTCGACTTTCATTTATGGGGGCATTTGAAAGCTCTCGTCTACGCAACCCCAGTACCAAATGTAGAGACTCTTCGTGCTCGTATTGTGTACGGCTGTGATACAATACGCCATTCTCCAGGGCCGCATCAGCGCATCAGGGATTCCATGCGACGGAGGGTGGATGCACGTATCCTCGCTAACGGAGGACATTTTGAACATTTCCTGTAACAAAGTGTTTGAAGACACGCTGGTACGTTCTGTTGCTGTGTGTTTCCATTCCATGATTAATGTGAAGAGAAGTAATAAAATGAGCTCTAACATGGAAAGTAAGCGTTTCCGGACACATGTCCACATAACATATTTTCTTTCTTTGTGTGTGAGGAATGTTTCCTGAAAGTTTGGCCGTACCTTTTTGTAACACCCTGTATTTTCAGCATTTCCTTGGAACTGACGACGTTCATACGAACACCTATACCGGGCAAGGAGGCATATCTCACTCACTCATCAGGCGTACAAATTAGATGCGTCGGTAAGAGGTTCTTACCACATGACACACCTACTGTCACTAATGCCGTGTATGACACACCAGACGTGTTTTCTGATGGAGGATTCGGTTGACCTGTCGCCTTGTCCTCAAACGTTTGCGGTTCCCATTTGAAAGACAATTCCTTTCCGCTTCTAATAGAGAAGTTGTGCAGAATCAACTGTCAATGTAGGTCCCATTCTTACACCCCGTTGTTGCAAACGGATGTTACACCACGACACAGACACAAATTTGAATATAGCGAACAAAGAAAAAACAAGTTGGCACGAGGTGGGTTTGAACACCACTCTCCCGCGTGGCGGCCCATCACCGTGATGCTACTATTTGTTTTACGTTATTGTTCATTGCATTTTTTCGGAGCGGATGTCCCACGACACCCGTTCTAGTTGTATCACAGAGGGCACTTAACCCTCTCCCCAAACACGCTGAGCTACCGTGCCAGCCCTTGACCACAACGCCGTTGCTACACTACAAGCACTAAAGAAACTGTTATAGGCATGAGTATTCAAATACAGGGATATGTAAACAGGCAAAATACGGCAGTACGGTTGGCAACGCATATGTAAGACAAGCGTCTGGCGATGTTGTTAGATCGGTTACTGCTGCTGCAGTGGCAATGGAAAGATTTAAGTGAGTTTGAACGTGGTGTTACAGTCGGCGCACAAGCAATGGGACACAGCGTCTCCGAGGTAGCGATGAAGTGGAGATTTTTCCGTACGACCATTTCACAAGTGTGCCGTGAATGTCAGGAATCTGGAAAAAGATCCTGCGAGAAAGGGACTTACGACGACTGAAGAGAATCGTTCGACATGACAAAAGTGCAACCCTTCCGCAAATTGCTGCAGATTTCAGTGCTGGGCCATCAGCAAGGTTCAGCGTGTGAACCATTCAGCGAAACATCACCCATATGCGCTTTCGAAGGCCCGCTTGCGTACTCTCGATGACGGCACAAAACGAAGCTTTATTCCTCGTCTCGGCCCGTCAACGCCGATACTGGACTGTTGATGACTGGAAACTCGTCGCTGGTCGTGATGAGACTCGTTTCAAATTGTATCGAGCGGATGGACGTGTGTGGGTATGGAGACAACCTCATGAATCCATGGACCCTGCATGTCAGCAGGGGACTGCTCAAGCTGGCGGAGGCTCTGGAATGGTATGGGGCGAGTGCAGTTGGAGTGATATGGGATCTAGATACGACTCTGACAGGTGACCCGTACGTAAGCATCCTGTCTGATCGCCTGCATCCATTCGAGTCCATTGTGCATTCCGACGGACTTCGGTAATTAGAACAGGACAATGCGACACCCAAACAGAGTGGGTTCAGGAACACTCTTCTGAGTTTAAACACTACCGCTGCCCACCAAACTCCCCAGACGTCAACATTATTTCGCATATCTGGGATGCCTTGCAACGTGCTGTTCAGAAGAGTTCTCCAGCCCCTCGTGCTCTTCAGGTTTTATGGACAGCCCTGCAGGATTCATGGTGTCAGTTCCCTCCAGCACTACTTCAGACATTAGTCGAGTCCATGCCACGTCGTGTTGCGGCACTTCTGCGTGCTCGCGGGGGCCCTACACGATATTAGACAGGTGTACCAGTTTCTTTGGCTCTTCAGTGTAGTTACAAGTAGTTCGAGCTTTCATTGTCCATAGATTATTGGTTCAATTATTAAAGAAATCAATAAAAATGTATCGACTTTTATGCAAATTTCAAATGTACTCTAAATATAAATATACTGTAAATAATCGGGATTTCAGTTTTGAAAGGAAAAAAAAACGTAAGCTTTAACAAGTTGAAGATGATGAAAAGAGCGTACATGAAATCCATTTCGCCAAAGATAACGCTGTAGCTTGCAGTGAGCTTCGTAGTATTGATCTCACTGGTAGCTTGTCACTGTCATTCCTCTGTCTCGATTGTCGTTGGGAAGGAATAGAAGTTCTAATGATATCAGCAAATGTTTTGCATGCCTAGTCTGCGTCTAAATCTGGGAGGAATCTTCTGGACGTGAACGTAATGCTCTCGCCATGTAAAGTCCACCTACTCTACGTGTGGCTTCTTCTGCTTTGTCACAATGCGTGGCATGTTGCGAGTCTTAAGGGAGGAAAGGATGTGGTAAGTACATTGCGCTTTCTCAAAGTTCGATAGTCAACGTAACTGTTTCGTCTTAAGTATCCAAACACCTGAAACGTACATGCGTAAACGTGAAATTGAGGTTTAAGATCGTGGAATTGTCACAAATATATAGAGCAATACTGAGTCTGCCATTTCGCTCGGAATTAATCAAGATCTACAAACTGTAATAAGAAATCAAATCGTTTCTCGATGGAGTAACTGATTATGTAGACATCCATCGAGACTTAGCGTAGTTTGGCGATTTGTATTAGGGAATAAGGTTTTTCTTTTATTCGTACCGTTTGTCGCGGTGTCATTACAACCACAATCTAATACAATTGCGACATTCATTACTGTGGATATTTTTACCGTCTTGACAGCTGGTGTGATACTAGCGCCCCAAGCGACCAGAAAGCGACCGCAAAAGTAAAGTTGGTTTTTAACGGTTTTTCTAATCGATTAGCGAAATAATTGTTAAATTTTTGCATTCGAAGCATTAGTAAAATGGCAAGAGACATGAATGACCGTGAAACACATGTAGGAACAATCGAATTTTCCTGGTTCAATGCCTCCCGAAGTGGCCGAGCGGTTCTAGGCGCTACAGTTGTAAGTAGGCTGTTTAGGTTTTCTTATTGGTAACGTCACGTAGCGCTCTGTATGAATATCACTGGCTGTGCTGTGTGCAGTCTGTGGCTAGTTTGCATTGTTGTCTGCCATTGTAGTGTTGGGCAGCTGGATGCGAACAGCGCGTAGCGTTGTGCAGATGCAGGCGGGCTGCCAGCAGAGGTGGATGTGGGGAAGTGAGATGGCGGATTTTTGAGAATGGATAATCTGGAGGTGTGCCCATCAGAAACAGTACATTAGTACGAATGGATGTCATGAACTGCTATATATATTATGACTATTAAGGTAAATACATTGTTTGTTCTCTATTAAAATCTTTCATTTGCTAACTATCCCTATCAGTAGTTAGTGGCTTCCGTAGTTTGAATCTTTTATTTAGCTGGCAGTAGTGGCGCTCGCTGTATTGCAATAGTTCGAGTAACGAAGATTTTTGGTGAGGTAAGTGATTTGTGAAAGGTATAGGTTAATGTTAGTCAGGGCCATTCTTTTGTAGGGATTTTTCAAAGTCAGATTGCGTTGCGCTAAAAGTATTGTGTGTCAGTTTAAGCACAGTCTTGTATAATTGTTCTAAGGGGACGTTTCATACTTCGACCCTTAGCCGAGGATACCTCACTGGAATCTTCTGGTTTTTTCTTGTAGTTTGTGTAATTAGTGTAGATTTTGTTTATTGCTAGCGCGTAATTGTAGAGAGAATCTCCTTTATAGTTGCAGTCTTTCATTGTTGTACAGTAAAACAGTTGTGGCATGCATGTAGATTTGCACCAAGTATTTCGCAGCTGCGCTTGCAACTAACTACATATTATTTTCAGTGCTATGTTAATGTGGTCTCTTATTTTTGCTCTTCAAATTGTGTTTTTCTGTGTTGTCGTGTGAAATATTGTGACAATAATGGCGTGTGAAAAACGTAATACTAGGCTCCAAAGTAAACTGAGAAATGACAGTGAAGACGAAAGCAGTGTGTTAGCGCCACCATGTAATGAATTAACTAATGTTCAAAGTAGTAATTTGGTAATTGTGCGTAGGGACATGGAGCGGGCTGCACTTAATGGTGTAGGCAGTGAAACAATTAGTAAACAGGGAAGCATTATCGATCGATCAGTCGGCAACGGCTCGCCTCAGGATTCAGAAACGACAGGACACAATCTTGCAAATACTGTAGATTCAGGTTTTGCGTCCTCACCGTTTTCTCAAATAAATCAAGACACATTTTCTGCTTTTCAAAATGCGAATATTACCGGTGCAAATTCACTGCCGAAAAGCACTGAGGAACATTTTTCAGACACCAGTGCACTGTTGTTACAGTTAATGCAACAAATGGGACAAAGGCTTCAAAAGTTAGACACAATGGAACAAAATCTTCAAAAGGTAGACACAATGGAACAACACCAGAGACAAACACAGCAACAGTTAGACACAATGGATCAAAATCTTCAAAAGTTAGACACAGTGGAACAAAATCTTAAAAAGTTAGACACAATGGAACAAAATCTTCAAAAGTTAGACACCACGCTTGAACAAACACGTGACGATTTAACTACTGAGTTACATAACATCGAATCGAAATGTCAAAATGTCTGTAATGACGTAAAAACACAAAGTTGTGAGCATTTCCAACCTATTTTTTCGCGTCATGAGAATGCATTACAAAATCACGAAGCAGCCATAAAAGAACTGCAAACTATTGTTCATGGAAATCACGACACCTTGCAAGCTAAAATTGACTCAGTTGCATCTACCGATTCGGTTACACAACTTGCAAAAACTCAAGAAAACTTAAAGGACACAGTAGATACGATTTCAACACAAATGGACACTCTGAAACTTGGTTCAGAAAAACACACTGAGGAAATAAGTACACTATCGGAGAAAGTAGCCGAACTTTCGGATCAGTTCACTAACTTATCTGCAAAGGTAGATGATGATCTGAATGACACAAGACCTGTAGCCATCACTGACACAGAAGAGTATGAACAAATTAGAAAATTCAAACAAAATCAAAATCAAATCAATACACAGTACAAAAGAGAAATCCAGGAAGTACAAGATCAGTTGGCACAAGTAATACAAGAATTACACTCGCGTTCCAGTACGAGAAGAGGGACATAGAAATACGGAACAACCACAAAATAATAACACAGGACACTTCGGAAATTATGAAAGAAATTGGCAAGGCGCATTGGATTTTGAGATGGAACCGCCGAAACGAAGTAACAATGAGCGATGTGCGACTCGCCGACACGATGATTTTGACTATAAGCTGTTCATTACTACACGTAAATTCAAAACATTTAAGAATTCTGACAACGACATTCATACACAAGCATGGCTCCATCAATTCTCTCATTGTTTTCCACCCAACTGGTCGTTAGAGCACAGATCAGAATTTGTGTGTGGCTACTTACAGAATGAACCAGCTGAAAGAATGCGATCGGTCATTCACGATTGTCACAGTGAAGGAGAATTTTATCATGCCTTCCTCTCAGCGTATTGGTCTCAAGCTACACAAGACCGTGTAAAACATAGCATCATAATGATGAAACGTCCCCTTTGAAAAATTATATACGACTGTGCTTAAACCGACACACAATATTTTTAGCGCAACGCAATCTGACTTTGAAAAATTCCTACAAAAGAATGGCCCTGACTAACATTAACCTACACCTTTCACAAATCACTTACCTCACCAAAAATCTTCGTTACTCGAACTATTGCAATACAGCGAGCGCCACTACTGCCAGCTAAATAAAAGATTCAAATTACGGAAGGCACTAACTACTGATGGGGATAGTTAGCAAATGGAAGATTTTAATAGAGAACAAACAATGTATTTACCTTAATAGTCATAGTATATATAGCAGTTCATGACATCCATTCGTACAAATGTACTGTTTCTGATGGACACACCTCCAGATTATCCATTCTCAAAAATCCGCCATCTCACTTCCCCACATCCACCTCTGCTGGCAGCCCGCCTCCATCTGCACAACGCTACGCGCTGTTCGCATCCAGCTGCCCAACACTACAATGGCAGACAACAATGCAAACTAGCCACAGACTGCACACAGCACAGCCAGTGATATTCATACAGAGCGCTACGTGTCGTTACCAATAAGAAAACCTAAACAGCCTACTTACACAGTCTGGAACCGCGCGACCGCTACAGCAGTAGGTTCGAATCCTGCCTGGGGCATGGATGTGTGTGTTCTCCTTAGGTTAGTTAGGTTTAAGTAGTTCTAAGTTCTAGGGGACTGATGACCTCAGAAGTTAAGTCCCATAGTGCTCAGAGCCATTTGAACCTGGTTCAATGACATAAGCTACAACCGAATGATGAAGTAATACTTTCGCATATGCGTATAATTGTAGCTTACTCTGCTGAAAACAAGAGAATATAAACGTATATTTCATGCATGAGAAGAATATATTTGTTTTGTTGTCTGTTCTAATTAAAACAGATGCTTTCCTTGACGCGTAACAACTTCGTAAGCAGCCTAATGTTTCGCATAGTCTTACACGTCACTTGGCTTTCTAATACATAAATATTTTTGTAAACCTAATTACTTTTGCTTCAAAATCGAATGTGTTGAAGATTCTAACTGTTTGTGAATCAGACGCAGCAACAATTACGGAGTTGGTTTCATCTGTATTGGGAAACAGTTTTATTGCTTGTATTCTTTTATTGTGACTCCAGTCGGGTTTTTCCTTGAACTACAGTTGTGGTAGTTTATCTGGTACTTTAAATAACGTAGGTATTGCATTGTTTACACGTTTCCTATATTCCACGTGTACTGATTTGACTGGAAGTGCAGTGAAGAAAACTTTACGTTTTTGAGTAGATACATATCTACATCTACACAGTGACGGGTACGGAAGAACCTCAAGGATGGGGCGCTATAGATATCTTGAGCTACCTTTACTTTTACTGTAATAAAAATGCGTTTTTAGGCATTTTCTCGAAAATCACTATTATCGTGGATTACAAGTTAGGTAAGGGAAACTACTGTTACGTTATTTGTAAAAATGTTGTTACGAGTCTCATAACAATATTTTTCCTGAGAAATTATTACGAATTACTATTATTAATACTTCACAATCAATTGGTCAATCTCACTCTTGACTAGCCTTCACACTTGCACTTGCTACAACTAGGACTTTTTACTTATTCATTCTTCAATATTCATATTTCTGCTTCTGAATGTAAACTAGCTTCCCATTCGGCGAATAGTCCGTATTTATAACGCTACGTATCGAAGGTTCTCTGTACAAGGAAACAGTAGAATATTCGCGACTTTCTTGAACAAATGCCAGACAGGATAACGAATCGATGTTACTAGAATGGTCGCGACTTTACTCGTAGGTGTGTGTTAGCTATTTATGTGCCAGACAAAAACGTATAAAATACGATCACGCGGACGCGCGTGCTACATAGGAAAGTACAACTAAAACTGGCTTATTTTGGAAATCAGCCTTATGTAAGCACAATTATTTTATTTTTAGTAGAACTACTCCATATCTCGATTCAGTCAAGTCGACTGCCGAGAGAAACGAACGAATCGGCCCCGCAAGGGGGGGGGGGGGGGGGTCGCCCCCGTATGTATCCGCCACTGCAGCTACATGGATCCTCTGCAAATCAGACTCAAGTGCCTGGCAGAGGGTTCGTCCAACCACCTTCACAATAATTCTCTATTATTTCAATCTCCGAACAGCGCACGGTAAAAACGAACTCTGATTTCCCTTATCTTATTATAATGATGGTTTCTCGCTACGTAGGTCAGCGTCAACAAAATATTTTCGCAATTGGAGGAGAAAGCTAGCGACTGAAATTTCTTGTGAAGTTTCCGTCGCAACCGAAAACGCTTTTCTGCAAACGGTCAGGTCTCCTGCTGTTTACTAGCGATTTTTTTGTTCCTATAGAACACGACATTCTCTAGTAAATATCTGTAGGTTACAAGAAAATCGTAAATAAACTATTCCATAATGTAGCCGTTCACACCTGCTAGGGTTGTTAGGAAACCAAAAAAAGAAAAATATGGTGTTTTCTTCTTGTTGTTGTTCCAATGTTCAGCGCTTCATACGCTTCCGTTTGTAAAAACCATTCTACACATCAACATATACAATTACGCATTGCTTTCGCTTTCAAAAGAGCTCACCGAACTCAACAGTGTAACTTCCTGGCCGCTTGGTGCGCTGCAATCGCTGTGGGTAACAAGAAAGAGACGGAGCGCCGTGACTGTTATGTTAAGACTGTGCCGCAGCTGTAGTCTTTCCTTGTTTCGCGGTACTTGGTTCGTTCCCATTTCGATAAATAGTTAAAGTTCTTTTGTGATAACCGTTCCAATTTGCTGCTGTCCCAGGAGCAACGGTCAATATTCAGAGATATGACAGGAATGATCATTCGAGGCAAAAATGTCGATTAAACATGAGCTCTAACATGCATACCTTAACAGCTATGAGCACTTCGTCATCTCAGATGCTGTTAAACCAATCTCTTCTATTGCAACTCTTTGCTTTCCATATTTTGGGAGGTGTTCAGTGTCAAACGAAGAATGGGATCAAACTCGTCGGCTTTGACTAATGACGTCATATTTTAGTCATAGATATTAATTTATTTTCGAATCATAGGTAATAAATCGGTTACTTTCTGTGGTAATAATCGTAACTAGGAGTAAATGAATGTTTTATTAAGAAATAAATATTGTGTACGATTTTTGATGCTGGTGGTAATTTTGAATCACTTGCGTAGGTCTTGCGAATTATACCTGTGTCTGATAGTCAGTCGTTCTAATTGCTGTTTCCTCTGCACTCGATTCGTATCTTGTACTATGTAGGTCAGCTGAAGAAGTATTGGCGAAAGAAGAAGAAGCGACGTACGCATAACTGGCATCACGTACCTCAGTTGAATTACGATGGTTGTATCCTGTTCTTCACCTGACCTATACATGTATATAGGATACAAGTACTTTATCAAATGGCTCTGAGCACTATGGGACTCAACTGCTGAGGTCATTAGTCCCCTAGAACTTAGAACTAGTTAAACCTAACTAACGTAAGGACATCACAAACATCCATGCCTGAGGCAGGATTCGAACCTGCGTCCATAGAGGTCTTGCGGTTCCAGACTGCAGCGCCTTTAACCGCACGGCCACTTCCGCCGGCAGTACTTTATCGCCTTCGCTGGTACTAGTATCGTATTCTTCCACTGGACTATGTAGGTCACCTGAAGTACAGGATACAAATTTTATGTTTGTGTCTTTTTTCGGCTTCGCTAGTACTAGTATCCTATTTTTCAGTTGACGCTAGTACCAACGAAGGTGAAAAAACTGATAAACGTAAAATTCGTGTATATATCAACATAGGCACTCCATGCCAATGTCAGATATATCACTTTATACTAGGGTTTTCTACTGTAAGAGAAAGCGATATGCCTCACACTACATTCGAAATATTGATGTACATGATACATGTGCACGATCTGTTGCCACTGTACTTCAAATGTTTGTTTCTCAACATTCGTCTATGCTTTTAAATCTTTGCAATGCAAGATGTGTGGTAACGTGTGATATCATTGATCAAAGCCGACGGGTTGTATCCCATTCCTCAATATTCTCACAATTTTTCATCTTCGCTGCTGAGAAATGATCTCTCCTACTGAACGTGTGCTCATAGCCTTTTCAGTTAAGCATTTTAGATCTCATGTTTACTACACTCCGTTCGTCATAAGAATAAACCTGTTGTAAACAAACACAAACGCGGCGATTGATGAGAAGCCGTAGCACTCGTAGACTGGTGTTGTTATGCTCTTCGAAGTACACTACTGGCCATTATAATTGCTACACCAAGAAGAAACGCAGATGATAAACGGGTATTCATTGGACAGATATATTATACTAGAACTGACATGTGATTACATTTTCACGCAATTTGGGTGCATAGATCCTGAGAAATCAGTACCCAGAACAACCACCTCTGGCCGTAATAACGGCCTTGATACGCCTGGTCATTGAGTCAAACATAGCTCGGATGGCATGAACAGGTACAGCTGCCCATGCAGCTTCAATACGATACCACAGTTCATCAAGAGTAGTGACTGGCGTATTGTGACGAGCCAATTGCTCGGCCACCATTGACCAGACGTTTTCAATTGGAGAGAGATCTGGAGAATGTGCTGGCCAGGGCAGCAATCTAAACATTTTCTGTATCCAGAAAGGCCCGTACAAGAACTGACCTGCAACATGCGGTCGTGCATTATCCACCTGAAATGTAGGGTTTCGTAGGGATCGAATGAAGGGTAGAGCCACGGGTCGTAACACATCTGAACTGTAACGTCCACTGTTCAAAGTGCCGTCAATGCGAACAAGAGGTGACGGAGACATGTAACCAATGGCACCCCATACCATCACGCGAGGTGATACGCCAGTATGGCGATGACGAATACACGCTTCCAATGTGCGTTCACCGCGATGTCGCCAAACACGGACGCGACCATCATGATGCTGTAAACAGAACCTGGATTCATCCGGAAAAATGACGTTTTGCCATTCGTGCACCCAGTTTCGTCGTTGAGTACACCATCGCAGGCGCTCCTGTCTCTGATGCAGCGTCAAGGGTAACCGCAGCCGTGGTCTCCGAGCTGGTAGTCCGTGCTGCTGCAAACGTCGTCGAGCTGTTCGTGCAGGTGGTTGTCTTGCAAACGTCTTCATCTGTTGACTCAGGGATCGAGACGTGGCTGCACGATCCGTTACAGCCGTGAGAATAAGATGCCTGTTATCTCGACCGCTAGTGATACGAGGCCGTTGGGATCCAGCACGGCATTCCGTATTACCCTCCTCAACCCACCGATTCCATATTCTGCTAACAGTCATTGGATCTCGACCGACGCGAGCAGCAATGTCGCGATACGATAAATCGTAATCGCGATAGGCTACAATCCGACCTTTATCAAAGTCGGAAACGTGATGGTACGCATTTCTCCTCCTTACACGAGCCATCACAACAACGTTTCACCAGGCAACGCCGATCAACTGCTGTTTGTGTATGAGAAATCGGTTGGAAACTTTCCTCGTGTCAGCACGTTGTAGTTGTCGCCACCTGCGCCAACCTTGTGTGAATGCTCTGAAAAGCTAATCATTTGCATATCACGGCATCTTCTTCCTGTCGGTTAAATTTCGCCTCTGTAGCACGTCATCTTCGTGGTGTAGCAATTTTAATGGCCAGTAGTGTAGGTACTATTTCTGTATTAGGAACATAAAATACATAAGATATGTATTACTGCTAAGTTACGTTAAATGAAACTTTAAGATATTCAAATGTAGTAACAGCCATCAACGATTTTCTTAATCACCCTTTAGCAACGTAGTTTTCATTTCAAAAATCGTGTGCAGTTACAGCTTCTGCAGTGTTGTGCTCTGATTGTCGCGTTGGTAATGAGCAGTACGAAAATGGCTGAGGCTGCTTCCTGTTCCGTAGAGGCCAGTCGGAGTGGCCGAGCGGTTCTAGGCGCTACAGTCTGGAACCGCGCGACCTCTACCGTCGCAGGTTCGAATCTTGCCTCGGGCGTTGATGTTTGTGATGTCCTTAGGTTAGTTAAATTTAAGTAGTTCTAAGTTCTAGGGGACTGATGACCTCAGAAGTTAAGTCCCACAGTGCTCAGAGCCATTTGAACCATTTTTTTCTTGTTAGTTCTCAGGCCAAATCCCGCAGGTTGGCTCCAGGTCAGTTCTCCTGTAAAAATGCAGCATTTGTATGATGTGCTCGATGCTGTGAAAATGATAGTTTTTCATGTTTCTACGGTACTTGTCTACCTCTGGGGCATAAAACGATGGAAATAGTCCAAATAAAGAGTATTTGGTTCTTCATTTTTGCGTTAAAAATTAAGTTGTTATGTTTTCTTACATCAATCAACTTTTATGAATAGTCTTTCATAAAACATCGATAGTTAGGAATTTGTATTTGAAATGGAAACAGGAATTTCGCGTCCAATATGTAATTAGCAACAAGAAGTCATGCATTATTCATAGAAAATGATGATAAGTTTTATAATTACGAGACCTAAGGATTTCAAATTGAAAGAGAGGAAAAAATAATGCATTTAGAGGAACGGCCCAAGTGTGACACTGAAGCACGGGAGCGTGTAGCCAACTGATCCCAACCCTCCCCATACCTGTTACGAATGGCGAATGTTAAAAATGATTGTCGGTAGCGTTAGCTCTAATTTCTCCAATTTTTTCGTTGTGGTCATTTCGCGAAATGTTTGAGGGAGGAAGTAATGCGCCGTCCGACTCATCCCTTCTCGAAATTTCAGCAGCAAAACTCTCCGTGGTACACAGCGCCTCTCTTGTAGCGTGTGCCGCTGGAGTTTGTTGGGCACCCCTGCGACGCTCTCGCGCCGACCAAACGATGACGAGGCGAAACGCGCCGCTCTTAGTTGGATCTCCTCTGTCCCTCCTACCAGCCCTACCCGGTAAACGTCCCAGATTGTTGAACAGTGCCCAAGGATCGACCGTACAAGCATCTTGTAAGCCACGTGATTCGTGGATGCGTTGCATTTCCTAATTCTTCTCCTTATGAGACTACTCATTGGTTTAGATGGTCATTCCACATAGGGTCGCTCTGGATTGTTACTCCTAGATACTGCTTCAATCAATTTGTAATCAATAGTGTAGTTGTGCAGTAATGGATTTCTTTTCCTATCTATGTGCAATATGTTACATTCATTGACGTTCAGGGTCAACTCACAGAGGCTGCAGCATTCATCAGTCCTCTGCAAGTCATTAAGCAAATCGATACTTTCTTCTCGCGTCGCCACTCTCTTATAGACTGCCGTATCGTCCGCAAACAGAGTCGTAAGGCTTCCAACAATAACACTACCACAAGAGGGCTACAAAAGCTCTTGTTCAGTATATCGTTTCCCACTTTAGTCACACATCCATGCACAGGGATGCAAAGCGTAACTCTATCACAACAGACAGCGGAACGAATGTTTGAAATATCGTCTGCCACAATACGTAGCCGGGGGTGCACAGTGCCCCTATGTGTGATTCACGTATCGAAGTCCAGTGCGTCCTCCCCTCACTTCTCGTAACTGGTTTGTAGTCGACTTTCCCACCTCGCATCTCGTATGACTTGCCCGACTAGGTTTTTCCTCCACCGGTCGCGAGCTCTAACGTTTGAGCCGTTAACAGTGCATAATAATGTGACGGTTGGGTAGTTTGAATGCTGAGCATAATAAGAATCTTGAAATGACAGGATTCCAACTAAATTTCAAACTTTATTTGACCTACCGTAAGATTAGCAAGACGATTTATAACACTACTCTATCGTTAGTATCCATGACAAGAATCCTGGTCATTTATCGTTAGAGAACGCACGGACAAATCTAACAATTGAATCTCTCTTTATGTGGAGCTGCACACAAAAGTTCGCATCTTGCTGCTTTGGAAGTATCTACATCGCGACTTATTTACGAGCACCGAATATTCACTGTCACGTCTACATCTACATCCCTGTATGTACACTGCAAGCCACTGTGAAGTGCATGGCATTGGGTACTTGGCACTGTAACATGTTTCGAAATTTTTTCCCGTTCCGTTGGCGAACGCAGTGCGTTAAGGGCGAGTGCTGAGACGTCTCCGTGCTGTGGCCGGCCTGACTCTGCCTTCAGCCTCCTTACGGCAGCGACGCGTGGTGGCTGGAGAGCGCCTCTGGACTCCTCGCTTAGCAGTCGCCTGCGACATTTCGTAAGCGGCCTGTCGTGGGACAGCTTGCGTCTCTCATCACTGAGTTGTTTCAACAATTGCGCGACACTCTCCTGTGGGTCAAACAAACCTTTCACGATTTCTGCTGCCCTTCTCTGTAGACGTTCATTAGCCGCTGTCGGTTCTGTGTGGTGAGCATCATGCTATGACGGGACCCACAGATGTTTCGTAACCGATATCGGAGGTCAGAAGTGATCGTCACTACATTTCAGACCAGCTCACTAGTTTTCAGTCCGTAAGGATCTGGCAAAGCAACAACTAAGATGACATGTAACAAAAAAAAGTGCCCCCAAAACAGCTCTAGGTCGAAAATTTTTTTTACAATCGGAGACGGAACTTCGGACGTTCACTGTATTTCTGTAGCGTCAAATTTCAACAAAAATGCAAGATTACGATGATAACCACCATCGGCTTTTGCCACAATAACTGACTGGAATCCTGCACAAGGAGACGTAAATAATTCTGCAAATTCCTGTCTAGTCTCTTAACCCTTAAGACAATATCCGCCGTGACAGTTAAAGTTATTGTTCAGTTTCATACCATGACGGCCTCCGTTGACGGAAATGTAAAATATGAGCGCCGACAGTTGGATTTGAAGTAATGTGAATAATTGTGGCTAAAACTTAACAGCACATGTTTACAATCATTACTAACTATTCTTTCTCATAACTTGAGCTACACATATCGGGGTAACGCGATGTTTCCACTACTTTCACACGTGCTTGTGAGTGTCGGCGAGCAATTGCACCATAAGCAGCGACGAAAACTCATCGCCATCTGAAAGGCATATACTGACGTGAAACACATCTGCGACGCTATAATTGCTGTATTCTTCAGTAAATGTCTAGGCTAAACGTAGCGTAGCGATATAAAGAAAAATCGTGATAAAACAAAAAATAACGCTAAACAAAAAAAAATGTTAGACAGTACCTATTGATATTAGCAACAAAAACCACTAATTTAGCTTCAATCAGAGGACCTGATTTATGGTAAATACATTGTAGATATCGTGTGAAAATTGCGACCATCGATTATCTACTGTACAATAAAATATTTTAACAGAAAATGAAAAAGCGGCGTCGTATATCACTAACAGAGTATATTTAAGTTACAATTCTATTTTTGCAAGGAGTATTTATTACTTTCATCAAAAACTTGACAACGAAGGTGGGAATATTGCAGGTGGTGCGTTCGACAGTGACAACTTTTTGTGTGCAACCAGTGTTTTTAGGATACAAAGATTACATTCACCTTACAAGGATGTGGTATAAATTCTCCCACTTAAAACAATTGAGGCTTAAGTAGTTTTCTCATACATAAAAGAAGTAATTCTTAAATTAGAAGCAGCTTGATGTGAGGTAGTTGGGTTAGTGGGCGACAATAACTGAATTTATAGAGAAGCAATATCTAACTTTAGCACTCCACCAGAAGTAAAGGTAAAGTACTGTCACCCTGCAAGGACTTCTGCAGATCGCCCACTGTACTATTTTGGGAATACCGTTCATCTTTTAAAGTGTATTTGTAACAACTGGTTCAATGAAAAGGAGCAGATTCTGTGTTTTCCTGATTTCAGTAGGAGCATGGAGGGAGGTTGAAATGGATGATTTATTACAATAGAGAAACTCTCTAGCTTTAAAATCTCTGTTTCCAAATTCAATTGAAAGGCAAGATGCTAAACAAGTGCTTTTTAATGATATGGCAGTTGTTGCTTTGCAGGCACTAGGCTCGAAGAAAGGAATTCAAAATTTTTAAAGTGCTGTAACATTTATAAGAATAATAAAACTTCAGTGGTGTACTGCGAATGCGAAAACATTACTTAAGGGTCAGAGGCTAAAAATGTTTTTCAGAAAACTGCAACTTCTAATTCCTATCACATATTTGATTTTTTAAAGAGCTTTGTGTCTTGGTTAGGTTTATGGCATGGCTTGAATGATAACAGGAAACTTTCTAAAGAAACACGCTTTGCTTTAAGACATGCAACAGCTGCTTTGACTGATTTCAGTAGTTACTGGCTGTCTGACAAAAAGAGGTCCTATTGGCTCCTTGGAAGAGTATAGACTGACTGTTTGGAATTAAGTGGGGGAAAATACCATATTTCTCTTAGACAGGCTTTTGAAACTGAGCAAAAACCTAGTGCTGAGAGCACAGTCTATAGTAGTTGGAGATGTGGTTATTTACGTGTCATATAGTTTTGAAACAACTTTTGAAATCCAGGGGTTAAATGTTATCCCAGTACCAGATTTATTAAGTTTGGTGGTAGATGAGAATGAGGTTGAAGGGATAGTGGAGGACAAATGGCCGTTATTTCACTACATATCAGGATACTGCTCACACCAAGTGCTGAAAGAAAAACTCACTGTGAGTATTGCACTGTGAGTATTTCTTATTTCAGATGATGTAAAGCAAGATGATCATTTGATAACGGCAAAGGATCGAGGAGGCTTGGCATATCCCAAAGAAGATGTATCAGGTGTAACATATGTTTATTTAACTCTTCAAAAAATGTAAAAGAACAACAAATTTTGTTTCTCCAATAGGGAAATCAAAGGTGTGTGCTTCCGAAGGTAGCATCCTGTAATATTCCCAGTGATTTGTTTGGTGGATTTCAATGTAAACAAACATAGTCTTGAATCTATCAGGTGTTCCATACTGCTCTGTTGTGTAAATATCATATTAAATAATCACATTAAGAGAGGAGATTATGCAGCTATGAAGAAAAATTTAAAAGTTTTTTTTAAAAGAAGTAAAAACATCATTAGAGCATACTTGAATTTTTTTATTGATATGTAGGAGAGTGTATTGGAAATCACATTATGAGGTGAAATAAAAAGTCACTTTTATATTTTTAAATAATTATTCCATTTCTTCCCACCCCTCGCTTTCTGTGTGTATGGTTTTTTTTCTGCCTGATGTGTGTAACAGAATATCTCTATTATTTTTAAGGGACATGAATGTGTGTTTCCTTACTCATTGATGACATTACATGAATCAATAGATTCCAAAATATTTGCATTGATTTGTGTGCCGCTCTTTAGATGTTTATTTGTATGAAAGAAAATTTTGGTGGCTAGGTTTCAGCTAATTCGGTAATTTTCCATTAATAGAAAATGAACATGGTATGCTGCCTCTATATTTTGCAATTAGTGAATCACATCTGCACCTGTTTCCCATTAAGAGATGTTAATGTTTTATATTCTGATGAAACATATACGTTTTAACATAAAAATGCGTATACGTGGACCACTAATTGTAGCACAAAATGGTGCAAATTACGATTTATGTTTTGTCAATCTACGAGCCTATGTTAAAATTACAAAGCTGCACTTAAAAAAGTCGAAATGTTGCAAACATGAGATTTGCAGTGATAATAGGAATCAGTGAAAGAAATTATGACCATATTTATTTTACGTTGCTTTAAATGATAATTTACGTTTATGCAAGACGCAGGAAGTAATGATACATTCACTTAAATGGACAATCCATGTTGCAGGGCATCCCAAAGTGCAGATATTGTTTGAGTCCTGTTGTGACATCACAACGCATGCTGTGAGGCTTTGTTTCCACGTGGCAAGCTATACGCTAAAAACTGCACGTCGAGTAACGATCGTTCTGGACAAACATGAGGCTACTTATCGTGCTGCCATCTTGTTGCGCCGACTTGCAACAGGGTGTAGTTATGTGGCGTACCGCTCGATGGCAGGACCAGCCGTGGCTGATTTCATTCCGTTTTCTTGCGTTTTGCAGGAACATGTCTTAACCAATTGAAGTTTTCATAGTTGCATGCATTTCTTACTTTGTTTTATTTACACTCTTGATATATGCGACAGTTAAATGCAATGATTCGAAATGGTGTAGAAATGTTGTGTACCTCGTTGCAGACGAAATTATGGAAATGAGCCACGAGTAGCGGTGTTTTTTTTCTCCTAAAATGTCAGAACTCCAGCAGAACTGGATAGCTCACTGCAATACATCATGAAAATTTCCATGTTACCCAGAATTCAAAGGTAAGCTCAGCGTCTTTACGAGTCACTTAGATTGTGTCATGGTATGAGGGCTTTAATACAGAGAGCAAGAACAACTTGTCGTGTGTTCGTGTTAGCATGATGTCCAGTTGTTCAGGAGCAACGTGATTTCAGTTGACCTGATGCCAATCTATAACAGAGCTATTTCACTGTATAAAGTACCGAATCACTAGCGGACTGTGATTTACTTATGCAGCTTTATAACTCAAAATACTGAGTCAGTATTGAACTATTTGTTCTGAAAGTAACCAACACTAATAGCATCTGTGCGTTAGTGGCAACCTTGCCCTTGGGCATTATCACTTGTAGCTAATGAAATGTTTTTGTCAAATTTCAAGGTCTGCAAGCTCCATTTCGCTGATGACCTCATTCACAGACGTGGTGAATATTTCTACACATCCACAGGAAAGAAATATTCTGTGCCTCTTCTGAAACCTCGCCTTAGACCAGCAACTGTACCATGGATTCTACCTAACTCTCTGGAGTACCTTTCGTCACCTCCTTTTTCATTGGAAGAGCCTGGAAAACAGACACTAAGTTCTAGCTATTGTAGCCAATGTAACTTATGCCCAGTATGAACAGGAAAGACATTTCGTAGACTTGAATGATTTTCTTCAGTGCTTGGAGGGGATCAAGCTGCTCAAAGAGTGGCATACTATAAAGTCAGATAGTGTCATTAGTTTTGCTCTAATAGAAACAACAGTTACTCTTACACTTTAATGTTCTGTTGTGGTGAATACTGGCCCAAGTATGCAGTTACATCTTGGTAATGTGTAACCACAAAACCTGGTACAAGGAAGTTCCCATTAACAATAAACCATTTGAACCTGGTATGCATACCCTGAGTCCAACAGACCTGCAGACAGTAGAAACTTTTAATTACAATATCAAAGACTTAAAATTGTGGCCCAACTCATCGGGTATGCTCTCTTGCAGTATTCAGTAACACATTAAATGTACCATTAGAAATCCGTGTCATTAGTTTTAAGTGTTACGTACATTGTCATCTTTATACCACATACTTATATAACCTGTTATATACATATAGCTATGGTTTATGTTGCAGCGTTATCAAATTAGACTGGGCTGTAATCGATTACGTTTTGTTGAAATACAGAGAATACATTATTAGTACACCTACACATTGTTTTCATTGCAGGAAATATATTGTTACAGCTCGCAACAGATGGTGTACTCCTGTGTGGTGTGATAGAGCGAAATCCTGTAGTGGATTATTACAAGTATAATGTTGTGGGAGTCTGCTGCACAGCAGTGGTGTGTTTGATATTCGATAGGAACTCGGAAGAAAGGTAAGTGTCATTTGTAAAACTAAACAATAAAATGAGTTACAGTCCTACAGTCTACAGAAGAAGAGAGGTTATTTCTTCACATTTTTCAGATATAATATCAGAATCCACATCTATAAATAGGAGCAGGAATGAAGATAGCATACGCTTATCAAACCCAAATTTTGAATCAGCTGTTAGTCAGTGGGGAGCTGAAGATGATTATTTCCTTTCAGAATAAAACCGTGAAATTGTTCCTTAGGCAACGGCATGCAGCTCTCTGAGTGAAGGACAACGTAGTGTTGGTGGTGATGATGATGTTAGTGACGATGATGATCGTAATGATGATGACGATGGCGTAGGTAATAATGCCTCAGGACAAATAAGCAGTGAAAATGCTACCATATATATTGCCCCAAATGGTATGCAGTGGGTTTAGTGCCCCCAGTGCCAAATAAAATGCCTGCACATAATTTGGTGAATAAATATTCCAAGACGAGCAAGGGGCGTAATCGCTTACACTCCCAAAGATGCTTGGGATTTATTTACTCTTCTAACTATTGCGGATGAAATCGTGAGATGCACAAACCTAGAAGCAAGAAGACTTTGTATACCAAAAAAATAAACTGGAATGATGAAGCTACAGACGAAATGTTCGCCTTCTGGGTAATTTTACTTAATAATGGCGCAGATAAGGTTTGGGATGTTCCAATTAGGGAATTTTTTCATGCACATTTTCCAATCCGTTATACAGTGCTACAATGTCTGTGAATCGGTTTGAGGCAATAAGAAGATTCATTAGATTTGATGACAAAAGAAGAAAGAGGCTAGGTTACAAACCGATAACCTTGCTGCTATATACTATGTATGGAAAATATTTACCAGACAATGCAAGAAAATAATGATACCTAAAAGTAATGTCGCTGTGGATGAACACCTAGTTGCATTTAGGAGCCATTGTGAATTTGTGCAGTATATGCCAAACAAGCCTGGAAAGTATGGAATGAAAATATTATGGATGTGTGAAGCTAAGCTGGTTATGCCATTGACAGGACTGTATACACAGGAAGAGAACCAGGTTAGTCACCCCAGAAAAATGTGGGCCTTACCACAGTGAAGATGCTTACAGGCAATATTGCTGGTACAGCCAGAAATGTTACTGTAGATAATTATTTTACAAGTATAAAATTGGCAGAAAATCTGTTGTGACAAAACCTTATTGTTGTGGGAACAATGAGGATGAATAAAACAGAAATTCCAAAAGAGATTAAGCCTACTTGGAGCAGAGCAGAAAATTCAAGTCTATTTGCATTTACATAAGAAATGACGAAGGTTCGATTATCACGAAAGAAAATCAAGTGTGTAGTCCTATGTACCATGCATCATGATAAATCTATAGATGAACAGTATCCAAACCTGACCCCCGAGATTGTGAAATCTTATAACTGAACGAAGGATGGTGTGAATATTATTAATTATACATGCAAAGAGGAACCAAACGGAGGCCAAGGGCTCTCTGGTGCAACATAAGGGATGCACACACTCGAAATGCCTTTATTCATTACAAAACACAACATTCCACGTATCACAAAGCGACTTTACGTAGGAGGAGACTTTTCATCAAGGACCTTTCAGTGGAGTTGATGCAACTGTTTATGAACAGAAGATCGTCTAACCCCCTTCAACAGAAATCCATATACCTGGATATGGAGAAGTTTATTACTATTCCTAAAACACAAAACTGCAGTAGTAACAATAGCAGCACTGTCAGTCATCAGAAGAGTCGCTGTTTATTGTGTCCTGCTCCAAAGGACAGTGTTCTGTAAATGCACAAAACGTGTGGCAAGACCATAGCAGTGTGGTGCGAAACAACTGTAAAAATTATTATCCTTGTTTCCTTATTAATTTGTTCCTCGTGAATACTACAGCCACTGATGCGAGAACAGTCTGTGATAATACTGGTGGCTTGTTTTTCAGTATAACTGTTAAAAACAATCGCAGCTGTCTTCTATTATACTGATAAGCTTTAAAACAAAATATTTCTGCATGTTAATGTCCACAGAATACGTTTCTATTTAAATTCTCGATTTATACATTATGGGTCCATTGGACCCAGGGTATGTAAATGTGCAGAAAATATAGGTCATGCAAAGTAGGATTAAATGACTTAATTGACGTTATAGATAACTTGGAAAACCGTCAGAGAGAACAAAGATACTTCAGAAACAGACTACTTACTATTCATAACCAATTATTTGAAAAAAAAAGTTAAATTTTTTTGATAAAACTGAAAGTAGGAATATTAGATTATTTGTTAGCAAGTGAAATGAATGGGTGTCCAAAAGAAGGGTTACAGATACTCGCCAGATTGCATTATGTCTTGTAGAATTTTATTTTCAATATCACCACACACTTACGAGTTTATAAGGAGCGCAAATTGTCTTGCGCTACCCCATCCTAACATACAGCATAGGATTTGTCTGCATTTTCAAACACATTCAGCAGTTGAGCAGCTAGGGGGCAATTAACTGTTGTATTCAAAACACAAGCTTGTATTTATTTGTGAATCAGTCTTTGTTGTTCACTGATTAGTCTGTGATGTTAGTGACAAAAGTTCAGTTAACACATGGGTCACGTCATTCTTTGCATCCCCTTCTCAACTGTCAATTGTTTACAATCTTCTTTGTAATGAAATACAACCCCTTTTTTAGTTTAACATTTCGTTCACATATTAAAATGTGTCACATACCATTGGATCGATAAATAAGATCCAGATCAGATAATAAAGTGCCCACAGTTTGAAACTGTTTCACAAAGCAAAGAACTCCTTATGGCGAAATTCTCTGCATGACGTGGAGTACAAACAGATAACAAGTTTTTACCAAACAAATTAAAGTATCTGCCTAAAATCAACCTGGAGTGAGAAAATTTCAAAGTTGTGCTTGATATTTTTAATGAGAGGACTGTTCAATGTTTGGTAGCCTTGGGGGAACATCATCTTACTGAAAGTTTCGAGAGCGCTGCTAAATTCATCAAAATTAATTTGTGCATGGTGGAACATTTTTAATATTGAAACTTCCTTGCAGATTATAACTGTGTGCCGGGCCGAGATTCGAACTCGGGACCTTTACCTTTCGCTGGCAAGTGCTCTACCAACTGAGTTACCCAAGCACGACTCACGGCCCCACCACCAAACTTTGACAGTATAATCGATTTCAGAGATGATCAAATCCAGTCTGTTCAGAAATATTTGCCTTTTCTTACACATACTTGTCAGGGCACTGTGCAAATGGTGTTCTTAAGAATCTGAGACACGACACGTGTAAAACATATTTAGAGAGAGATTATATATTATCAGCATTAGAAAACAATGCAGAGTAATGAGGTTATTAATGTTGTTATTTCTGCTTATTCGGTTGGTAATAGCTTGGTCTCCCGAGAACTTCAACACAGCTTCATTAGATGCCCTTCCCAGGGAAATTTACTTTTTCATTCTAGATGCTGATGAAATTAAAAAAAAAAGACTTTTCAGAAGCGAGTTTTCTCAGGTAGATCATATAGACGACAGAATTCTTCAGTGGGTGGTAAAAGTACCGTGTAATATGTTTCTCAATAATTAGCGATAACGGTAATAACAGCAAAAAGGGAAAATTGTCAACTGTAAAGTAGCTTGAAATAAATTTTGTATCAGGTTAACAAACACTTACATTTGTCATTTTCCTCTCATTCCTAATTTTCTCTTCTCAATACGTGTAATTGCGTTGTTAACACTGAAAGTGCATAATACTAAGCCTATATTTTACTTATAAACATTTCATTTCATTAACGGCAGTATGCTGGTACATATTTGACAGTTCTGATGACACAGACAGAGGGTCGTGTCAGATTTATGAAATCTTTCTTTTTGCTTTTTTGGTTAAATCTTGGTTACATGAGGGTCTACAATTAAACTGATCCTGATGACAACATCGATACTATCTTTGGTGAGTCATTTATGTCTCAGTGAATTATATTTTTGTCGAAGGAATTAAGCTTATGGTCACCAGAATAATTACTCCATCCTATCTGATAAGTTTTACTAAAACTATCTCCATCACGTAGAATAATTTACAGGCTGTGGCGTATGGCGGTTTCACTCCCAGCGTTTTTTGTTAACAAACGGTAAAATTCTGCAAATGATCTCAAACATAATAGAAGGAAATCACAGAACATTGCAACCAGCGTAACATGCATTTTGCACAACAGCATACAGGAAAGGCATAGTGTCTCTTTAACCGATAAAAGAGCGGCACAGTTTCATTGTAAGTGGCACACAGATTGATAGTCGAGAACTAAGTCTCGTGATTTTTTTGCACTTTCACGAAAGAACTGCAGGCTTTTGCGGCAATCAGCGACGGTCTATCAGCAATGACGTCACAGTTGACCGTGAGACCTGTGTATCAGAAGCTGTGGGCTCAACCCCGTGAAGTCTTCTGCACGCCTGGCTATCGAGAGCTGAATGAGACGTCGGACTGCCTGGTTATGTCGTTCGTCTCGCCCTCAATCGAACATTTTTAATGGGCTTAAGTTCTCCATTCATCGAATTCTATTCCAGTATCGAAAGTGCTCTGATGCAACAGAAAGAAGTTGAAGCACGTTTTATTATGTTACACGTTACAAGGGAAATGATCACCATTGTAGAACATTTTATAGCGCCTTTCTTTTTTCTTGCAGAATAATTGTCTTGCTCGTTCGAAACGCGTCAGTTATAGTGCTTCTGGATTGTGAACGGATTAACATATTGATATTTCAATGAAATTCTGTATCCAGAATGAGATATTCACTCTGCAGCGGAGTGTGTGCTGATATGAAACTTCCTGGCAGATTAAAACTGTGTGCCCGACCGAGATTCGAACTCGGGACCTTTGCCTTTCGCGGGCAAGTGCTCTACCAACTGAGCTACCGAAGCACGACTCACGCCCGGTACTCACAGCTTTACTTCTGCCAGTACCTCGTCTCCTACCTTCCAAACTTTACAGAAGCTCTTCTGCGAACCTTGCAGAACTAGCACTCCTGAAAGAAAGGATATTGCGGAGACATGGCTTAGCCACAGCCTGGGGGATGTTTCCAGAATGAGATATTCACTCTGCAGCGGAGTGTGCGCTGATATGAAACTTCCTGGCAGATTAAAACTGTGTGCCCGACCGAGATTCGAACTCGGGACCTTTGCCTTTCGCGGGCAAGTGCTCTACCAACTGAGCTACCGAAGCACGACTCACGCCCGGTACTCACAGCTTTACTTCTGCCAGTACCTCGTCTCCTACCTTCCAAACTTTACAGAAGCTCTTCTGCGAACCTTGCAGAACTAGCACTCCTGAAAGAAAGGATATTGCGGAGACATGGCTTAGCCACAGCCTGGGGGATGTTTCCAGAATGAGATATTCACTCTGCAGCGGAGTGTGCGCTGATATGAAACTTCCTGGCAGATTAAAACTGTGTGCCCGACCGAGATTCGAACTCGGGACCTTTGCCTTTCGCGGGCAAGTGCTCTACCAACTGAGCTACCGAAGCACGACTCACGCCCGGTACTCACAGCTTTACTTCTGCCAGTACCTCGTCTCCTACCTTCCAAACTTTACAGAAGCTCTTCTGCGAACCTTGCAGAACTAGCACTCCTGAAAGAAAGGATATTGCGGAGACATGGCTTAGCCACAGCCTGGGGGATGTTTCCAGAATGAGATATTCACTCTGCAGCGGAGTGTGCGCTGATATGAAACTTCCTGGCAGATTAAAACTGTGTGCCCGACCGAGATTCGAACTCGGGACCTTTGCCTTTCGCGGGCAAGTGCTCTACCAACTGAGCTACCGAAGCACGACTCACGCCCGGTACTCACAGCTTTACTTCTGCCAGTACCTCGTCTCCTACCTTCCAAACTTTACAGAAGCTCTTCTGCGAACCTTGCAGAACTAGCACTCCTGAAAGAAAGGATATTGCGGAGACATGGCTTAGCCACAGCCTGGGGGATGTTTCCAGAATGAGATATTCACTCTGCAGCGGAGTGTGCGCTGATATGAAACTTCCTGGCAGATTAAAACTGTGTGCCCGACCGAGATTCGAACTCGGGACCTTTGCCTTTCGCGGGCAAGTGCTCTACCAACTGAGCTACCGAAGCACGACTCACGCCCGGTACTCACAGCTTTACTTCTGCCAGTACCTCGTCTCCTACCTTCCAAACTTTACAGAAGCTCTTCTGCGAACCTTGCAGAACTAGCACTCCTGAAAGAAAGGATATTGCGGAGACATGGCTTAGCCACAGCCTGGGGGATGTTTCCAGAATGAGATATTCACTCTGCAGCGGAGTGTGCGCTGATATGAAACTTCCTGGCAGATTAAAACTGTGTGCCCGACCGAGATTCGAACTCGGGACCTTTGCCTTTCGCGGGCAAGTGCTCTACCAACTGAGCTACCGAAGCACGACTCACGCCCGGTACTCACAGCTTTACTTCTGCCAGTACCTCGTCTCCTACCTTCCAAACTTTACAGAAGCTCTTCTGCGAACTTTGCAGAACTAGCACTCCTGAAAGAAAGGATATTGCGGAGACATGGCTTAGCCACAGCCTGGGGGATGTTTCCAGAATGAGATATTCACTCTGCAGCGGAGTGTGCGCTGATATGAAACTTCCTGGCAGATTAAAACTGTGTGCCCGACCGAGATTCGAACTCGGGACCTTTGCCATTCGCGGGCAAGTGCTCTACCAACTGAGCTACCGAAGCACGACTCACGCCCGGTACTCACAGCTTTACTTCTGCCAGTACCTCGTCTCCTACCTTCCAAACTTTACAGAAGCTCTTCTGCGAACCTTGCAGAACTAGCACTCCTGAAAGAAAGGATATTGCGGAGACATGGCTTAGCCACAGCCTGGGGGATGTTTCCAGAATGAGATATTCACTCTGCAGCGGAGTGTGCGCTGATATGAAACTTCCTGGCAGATTAAAACTGTGTGCCCGACCGAGATTCGAACTCGGGACCTTTGCCTTTCGCGGGCAAGTGCTCTACCAACTGAGCTACCGAAGCACGACTCACGCCCGGTACTCACAGCTTTACTTCTGCCAGTACCTCGTCTCCTACCTTCCAAACTTTACAGAAGCTCTTCTGCGAACCTTGCAGAACTAGCACTCCTGAAAGAAAGGATATTGCGGAGACATGGCTTAGCCACAGCCTGGGGGATGTTTCCAGAATGAGATATTCACTCTGCAGCGGAGTGTGCGCTGATATGAAACTTCCTGGCAGGTTAAAACTGTGTGCCCGACCGAGATTCGAACTCGGGACCTTTGCCTTTCGCGGGCAAGTGCTCTACCAACTGAGCTACCGAAGCACGACTCACGCCCGGTACTCACAGCTTTACTTCTGCCAGTACCTCGTCTCCTACCTTCCAAACTTTACAGAAGCTCTTCTGCGAACCTTGCAGAACTAGCACTCCTGAAAGAAAGGATATTGCGGAGACATGGCTTAGCCACAGCCTGGGGGATGTTTCCAGAATGAGATATTCACTCTGCAGC